>NC_051863.1:55097414-55462414 GCF_015732765.1 Culex quinquefasciatus | reverse complement strand
AACCCTGCCTTTAGACGGGCTTCGATTTAAAAAATCGCCAAAAATCTTTTTTTCCACCATTTTTGATCTTTGAAAGGCCTTGGAATGAAGAAATCTTAAAATTTTAGAAAAAAATGATTTGAGTGACTTTTCCATTAAAAAAAAAAAGTCATTTTTTAGGGGTCAACTTCGGCGTTTTTTTTTAAACTAACATTTCCTATATTTTAAGTAAAAAGAAGCATGCTGTATTTTTTCTAGTATCCCAGACTATGCCTCTACGCATTTTTTTAACAATTTAAATGATAATGGTGCCATTTTATAGCAGAAAATGTGAAAAACAAGCACAAAATTTAAAAAATGATTGCTGTAAAAATATAAGAAAAATTGATAGGAAAAATTTAATAATAGGATGTGGTATAAAATGTCAAATACTACCAAAAACAAACATAAGCTGAACAAGATAAATGCAAATTAAAATACTAAATATTGAACAATAAAACATAAAACAAGAAAAGTAAAGTTTACGTAAAACAAAACTTGGTCAAAATGAACTCCTGAACACAAGAAAAATAAAACTTTTTAATAATAATTTTTGGGCAGTAGAGGGTTAAGAACACCGATTTCAAAATATAGCCATTCTTAGTTAAATTCTGTCCAAGAAATTCCGATTTTTTATTCTTTTTAAAAGTGACCAAGGTTGTCCATTCCTGAAAATATTTTTTTGAAAAGTTCAGAAAATTTGCTATAAAATTGTCTAAGAGACATTGAAGATTGGACCACTAGTTGCTGAGATACAGCGGCTTAAAGAAAAAGAAAATGAAAAATTGAAGTTTTTTATGCCTCACCCAAACAACCCTCCAATTTCTTATGTCGATATCTCAGCAACTAATGGTCCGATTTTCAATGTTAAAATATGAAACATTCGTGAAGTTTTTCTATCTTTTCGATAAACATATCTTCATTTTTTTGGAATCAGGACAAACATTTCAAAAGGGCCAAACATTCAATATCATGCCCTTTTGAAGTGTTAGTCATGATTAAAAATCGAAAAATTTCACGAATGTTTCATTTCAGTTAAATCCATTTCCGAGTTTGGTGGAGAATTGCTCAGCTGAGGTAAACTTTTGGCAAAAAAAAATCAACTTTTTGAAATTGCTAAAAATCTACATCCTAAGAAAAGTCTTGTCCAAGAACAACCCCAATCATCCGGGCAAGAAAAACCTTCTGCCAGACCACCACAGAAAAATAGCGAAATGATTTACAGTCACGCAAGCAAAACATCATAATGATAATGTTTCTTCTCTTTTCCGCCGCCGCTTTCTTTTCGCAGGGCTCCCTGAAGTGGAAGGAAGGAACCAACCAACACCGACGAGGAGGCCGGGGTCAATCGCGTTTTCGTGCCCGGAATCTCTAATCGTGGGAGGAACACCCACCTGAGGAGTTCTAGCCCGTGCTGGGAGTGTGAGGGTGGCGTGAGAAAAAGCAAAAAAAATCCCGCCCGGAAGTTCCTACAAGAAGAGCAAGAAGTGAGGGGGAAAATGCTGCGAGTTTTGTGTGATTCGTGAGGAAAATTGAAATAATTAATTTAGTGCTGATTGGTTTCGGAATCCGCTTCCGACGGGTCATCCATCAAAGGTTGTTTCGGCTAGACACCACCAGGGAGACGCTTTATGAGCGCGATAGCAGGTTCCAGCAGAGACCTTCCACCGCCACCGCCACCTTCCAGATCGTCCGGACCAGTTGCGGCGACCGGGGTGTGACGACCAGCAACGACAGCCGGAATGGTGGTCCTAAGAGAGCCGGTGGTGGTCATCCTGACGGTGGCCGTGGCCATCCTAACCCAGGTCCAGGCCCTGCTTCCGGCCGGTGGTGGCCAGAACGCGACCCTTGCGGCGTCCGGAGCGAATTTAATTTCAACAAATGATGTTGATTATGTTAATGCAAATAATGCCGATGCTGATGATGATGATGATAATGTGTCCAATAATTATAATTCGAGCGTCACCGCGGACGCCATAATTAATAGTAGTGCTACCGGGAGAACCAGAACCGGTGTCAGTGGTGGCCCCAGAACCAGAAGCCGGAACCGGCCGGAAGCGATCTACCTGAACGAGTTTGCCGTGTACATACCGACGGGTGCGGATGTCGCCGATATCATCGCCGATAAATATGGCTTCTCCAATTTGGGACAGGTAGGTTTTGCAGTCGAGCATTAATTTAATTTGGGGCTTTTCGGCGGCACGCGGGATTTATCCTTCTGTGTGGCAGCGTGACCGCGAGCGATAAACTCTCGGCGTGGCGAGTGGATTATCGCGGCGAAATATCCCACGTTGGGAGGGGTTTTGACGGGTAATTCAGTGTTTATTTATGGTGATTTTCGGGGGGCAGCCAAAAACAAAATGAAACGGTTATTAAATGGCTTTTTCCAAAGAAAAAAATACAACTGTATCAAACTTTTTCTTAAATTCATTATTAAGGATTTTTTTCTTGAGTCGATCAATCTGGCTTGTAACAATATTTAAGGGATTTGAAATCTTTGTGAAAAACGAATTGTCCGTATTTTAATGTTTCAGAGAGAAAAACATAAGACATTACCTCAGGCTCTCAAATTTTTCTTTCAATAAATATTTTTGAAATGCAAAAAAAAAAATCCAACAAAAAATCGACAATTTATAACTTAAAACAGGGGTGCCCTACAAGGTTCTTTGAAATTGAACAGATATATAAACTAGAGTAGCAAATAAAATTTATCAATCTTGTTTTAAAGACAGGAAAACCAAGGTAACTTTTAGAAAATAAGTTTATTTGATTATTTTTAGTTTTTGTTTTGTTTAAAATTACAATGCAACTTTAAACAAAACAAAAACAAAAAATAATCAAATAAACTTATTTTCTTGCATTTGTCGACTGCAATTAAAACCCTAATATCTTTGCACAGTGATCCAAGTCGCAATATTAAGTGGAAAATTGATTTTCCGAAAAAATGATGATGTTTTCGATGTTTTTACTTAACGGTCAAAAGTTACAGTCTTTTTTACTTTAAAAAAAGATGCAAATTTAAACCTAAATATTTCGAAAAGGCGCAAGTCAAATTTTAAGCTCCAGGTTGCATTTGAAAGAGGAGATCTAGCACTACAAACGCTGAAAAAATCTCAGGGGTGTTTTTCTTTAAATTCGAGATATCTTCATTTGCAAAAGTGTAATTTTAAAGGGAAAACCATATGGAAAAACCATATGAACCCTAACGAAATTCTAAAAATTTCCAAATCCGGAGTTTTTTTTTTGAAAAGGTCCAATAAACCAAAATTTCAGTTTTTGCTTTTTGGGTGCTTTTTAAAACCCCTGACTCAAGGCGGTTTCCAAAACACCCAAAAAGCAAAAACTGGAAATTTGGTTTATTGGACCTTTTAAAAAAAAAACTCCAGAAATATATGATTTTCCATATAATTTTGACCACTGAATCTGAATATGCCCTCAGAATTAATTTTGGGTTTCCATGTAAAATTTTCATTTAATCCCAAAATATGACCGAAAATCGTTTTTTGACATTTTGGCTTAATTCTTTTCTAAAACTTAACCCTGAATTGCCACGTTCAAAAAACTGAATGTTGAAGGTTTGCTCGGATGCTTTCTATAAATTTGGTCGTAGAAGATATTACGAGATACAATTTTGGTGCCTTCGACAAAGTTGCTTGAATTGGCAAGCCCAACAACTTTCTAGAAGGCAAAAAAGTTCTCAAAAAATTTCCTGACAAGTTAGATTTTCAAAATTACCCAAATCGTGAGCCATCCAAATTTTCAACCAAACTTAAAGTTGCCACTTTTTGTTTGCAACAACTCTTCTGAAGACACCAAATCTCGAAAACTTCACAATTTTTCGGATAATCCATTTTCCACTTAATTTTGCGATCCACTGTGCATTGTCTAAAAAAATGTTTTTTTTTTTTGTAGTTGAAAGTGTTTTTTTAAGTTTAATTTCCTGAACAGAATAATGTGTATAAAAAATCAATCAAAATTTTGATTCAAATTTTTTACGAAAAACACTGTTTGCGTTGTTCAGATATTTTTTAAAATTTTAAAAACTTATAATAAAAACTCATAAAATTTGAATAAAAGTGAAGACAATTTTTTTTTGGGTAGATTTTAATAAGTTATTCTTCAATTTCAAAAGTTAATTAATTTTTTTTTTGCTCCCTGATTTTATGTTTACTTTTAGACATTTTTAATGTTTTAAAAATATTTGCAGCGATCTCTATTTTCAGTTTGAAAAATTTGCGATTTCAAGCTTTTTTTAACAAAACTTTATGACTGAAAAGTTGTCATGCAAAAATGCATCATTTTTTGTTTGCTCATTTATTAAAAAAAAACTATTTTAATCAAGTTTCTCGAAAAGAACAACCTCTATAAAATAAACACAGTGAAATCTGTAAGAAATTTAAATAAAAGTGTCTTTTAATACATTTATAAACAACAATATAAGTTTTTCATATATTTCACATTCAATATTTTTGGTATTTAAAAAATGATCATAAGCTTATTTTCGTCTAAATTTAGTCACCAAATTTATTTAATGAATGTTTCATACAGTCTTGAGGGTCGGTCATAGAACTATTTTGAAAAGTAGTCACGAGCCGGACGTTGGACAGGCCTGCATCAGATTAATTTGAAAACGGTACATTTTCAGTTTTCCATAAATTTGACTCATTATTCAAACTGTCAAATTGGGTAGTCAGATCAGGGTAAATATTTCTGGGCACTTATATGCTTATGATAAGGTAGTCAAATCTCCAATTTAATTTAAGCTCATTTTCCTATCCAAAGATAGGTCGCATGATATATTTGGACGACGTTTTCATCAAAATATCTGAGTTCTGGCCTCTAAAAAGTGTATAAATAACACTCAAGTGATTATAACTTTTGATAGGGTTATCAGATCTTCAATGTTTTGGTTGCGTTGGAAAAGTCTTGCAAATACCTTTCTGAAAACGTACAACATGGGATTTCTTACAAAAACCCTCCTTATTACAATCTTTTGTAGTTTAGTCATAATCGTTTTTTTAGCATAGCTTTTGGAATTCTTAACTAAACTGCATAATTTTTAATAGCGACTTATGGGACCCCAAGACGGATGAATGAGGCCAAAACGGACAAAATCGGTTCCGCCAATGTCGAGGTAATCGAGTGACAATTTTTTGAACAACATCCCACCACACACACAGACATTTGCTCAGAATTTGATTCTAAGTCGATAGGTATACATGAAGGTGGGTCTAGGAGGTCTTATTAAGAAGTTCAGTTTTCGAGTGATTTTATAGCCTTTCCTCAGTAAGGTGAGGAAGGCAAAAATATTGATCTTTACTGCCATTGAAACTAGTTATGAAGAAAAGTTGATCTTAATTTCAACATTTGATATGAAGTGTTACAGAAAATGGCTTTTAAATCTGATATTTCTTTAAATTTTATTTAAAATACATAAACTTAATAACCCTTTCCCGCCCAGAGCAATGTCGAGAATTTTCACTTTTTTCACCATCACTTTTTTTTAAAAAAAAAACTTCATCATCCCGGTACGAGAATCGAACTCACGACCTCTGGATTGAAAATCCAGCATGCCGCTTGTCGAAACCCATCCCCTACCGGTCAGTATTCCCAGTGAGCATATTTACTCTTTTAAGGGATCTGACTTTGCCGAGCCAGACAGGAATTGAACCCATCACCTTCCGCTTACAAGGCGAAACCCGTAACCTCACGGCCACGGAAGTCGACACTTGTAACTGAGTCGACCAAATTGGATAATTTCAAAGACAATAACTAGTGGTTCTCTAGAGAAACCATGTGTGCTAGAGCGTTAAACAGAATCTGATTGTGTCTTCCCTTTGTGGAAAATCTTCTGAAGAATCTGAAAATACAATCCATTTTCCGGTTTGAACTCGTTTTCATGAAGATAATGGTGACACTTTATATTTATTAAAAAAATAAATTATTTATCAAAAAAAAAACTCTGTTTATCAACAGTTCGGTAATTTATTTCCAGATTTTGTTCCCCAACTCCTCAAAATTTTCCTGAAAAATTAAGCATTAATTACTGCAAAAAATTACTTAAAAACTGTTCACAAATCCAGTATTTGCAGTTACATATCAAAATAAGACGCAAATATTTTCATTAATTTATTCATATTTATTTAAAAAAATAAAAGAAATGTATTAAGCAATTTGAATTTTTAAAAATCATCGTCTTCCCAGTATCAAGCTTCAATCAAGATTCAACCTCTAATCCAATAACCACATTTCAAAGATCCAAATCAAATCGAATGCAAACATACGACGTTTATATCTCATCAAAGGTGTATTCCAGCTCGTGGCTTGATTTAGTTATCACTCAGATATGGACGCCCGATGCAGCAAGCCGTTGATCAAAATCGCAGCAAATATACTGCCAAACAAGACATCCCAGATGGGTCCCGGCCGCTAATTGATCCGTTAACGGCGGAGGCACAAACTGCGTTACGCAGTGGCATTCAGCCGTTTCGCCGAAAGGTCGTTACGCTGTATCACACAATTCTGCAAATTTAATTTCTACGAAATCGCTGACTCCAGCTAGTTGAACCATCGATTGCGACTATGCCTGCCCCTGCTGCTGCTGCAGCTCGTGGTCGCGCTGGTCAACCACGTGACAAATCGCATCAACGCCCAACTACTTCCCGCGGGAGTCATCCCGGAGTCCCGCGTGCTCGCAGTACCGCGATCTAAATGGTTGACACAGTGCGCCGGTTCGCCGGTTCTCCACTGGTCACGTCTTGAGGCTTTGCGATAACTAATTCTAGGGTGGCCGACTCTTCCTATATCTTACCCTGCAGATGTGTCATGTGTACGAGGCACGAGTCGCCTTCGGCGACTTGGCCGCTCACACCTCACACACACACACCGCTGATGATGAACGACAGCGGTGTTGCCAACGGGAGGGGCCACCGCGTGACATGATTGTATGTGGTGATGTCCCCGGTGGCGCTGGAGAGAGTCACGGGTAGATCTAGATGGGTGAATTCGTGATGAGATATTAATGCTGGAAGTGGTTGGTGCTGTTAAATTGCTGTTGATTTTTGAGGTTTTGGCAGAAATGTTAATTTGAAAAAAATCATTTAAATTTCAGTCCAAGACTAAAACTTTAGGCTGATGGAATCCATCCAAAAAATCACCTCAAGTTTCTTTTATCCTTCTCTCAATACGCCACCATCAGCGTCAGCACATCGACAGCGCCAATCAATTGCAATCATTCAACGAAACGGTGAAAACTGTTCCAATAAATTGAACCAATCAATGATGCTTCACAGAGCCTACCCCCACAATCTTCTCTCCTAGCTAAAATCCCTTTAACCTTGTCATGGCTGTTTTCTTTTTTGCACCCCAGGGATGTCTAAAGGTCGTTAATCGCTTCTGCTCTAAGGTATAGCGACGACTGCAGTTTTTGTCCCTTCTGGGCAGAAGTTTCCCTTCTAGGGTAAAACGTCCTAACCTTTAAGCTTGCCTTACTTTGAGACAGTTTCTTGGAAATTAGACCCAACTTGAGGTTCGCTCACCCTAGATGTAAGTTTTCTTTTTCCGATCCCACGTCCTCCATCAGCTGCTAGGGGGATCAATCAGCAATTCAGCAGGAGTTTTTTATTCTACTATCGCTTTACAGTCGTTTTGTTTTTTGTCTGACTTCTCCCCGTCCGGTCCACCCCATCGATTTCCCGGCAATTGTGTAAGGTAATCGTTTCCCTTTTTCGTTGAAATCTGTGGGGAGGCTCTGGAAAAAAAAACAACAAAAAAACGTCGCTCTTTGTCCTTGAGGTTGTTCCTTCAGTTTTGCGCAAACAGTTTGGGGGTTGTCCTTAAATGAGATACTTTTGTTACGTTGAACACTGAGTTTCAAATTTGCGTTTGGTTGCCGAAAGTTTTTATGAGAATTTTGTCCAGTTTCCCCATCAAAAATTAAAATAAAATATAAACATATTTGTATTAAATGACCCTTTCGGTGAAATGGCTTTGGTTAACTCATTGTAACGAATGTGACATTTTACTTAGTGTGTTTTTCAAAAAAATGGGTCATTTTACCGAAATAAAAAACCTTTTTGCCCCACAGCTAATTTCAAAGACATTTCCCCGATTCGGTCGTTTTATCGAAATAATTCATGGTGTCGAATGGTTCAGGATACTAAAAGATTATTTTCAACGAATGAGTCATTTCAAAATATAATTCATTTCACCGAATAAGTCATTTCACGGAATGAGTCATTTCACTTAAAATTGCAATTACGTCGAATGGTTAATTTCAACGGATAAATAATAAAACCGAAATATTTTTATCAAGTCATTTCATGGAAAAAGCCATTCCACCGAAAAAATCAGTTAAATTCTTTTCACCGACAGAAAACAATTCATATAATTATTCATATCACCGAAAGAGTAACAAATACGAAATATTCATTTCACCAATTGAGCCATTTCACATAAATAGTCATTTCGTCGAATGAGTCACTTCACCGAAAATAATGAAAGTTTTTGCATAAACTAAAACATGCATCATTTCTGAACGATCCCTTAAAAAGGGAAAAGAATGCCAACTGGCAGAAAAAAACACACTGTTTCAAAAATGAACAACGTTTTGAGTTTGTGAAGTGCCCATTTCTAGCTGGGGTGGGAGACGGCAATCGCCCCGACATCGTGCTTCGTAATGATCGAACCATTTTCGAGTGATTTCGCACATTTCGCGGGACCAGGACGGAACTTCCTACAGGCCGGTCCATTCAACAGGCACCCGCAAATGACCCACTTTGGCAAAGTCGTGGGGTGGCACGAGCGCGAAGGACGTGGTGTGAACAATTTAGCAGTGAGCTTGGAAAAGTTCGCTCAGGCTTTTGGTTGAGGCTTATTGGATTGAGTTGATGGGCGGAATGATTTTTTTTCGAGATTTTCACTGGTTTTCCCAAATGCCAAAACACTTTCAACCATCAGTCGAATTTTTTCCTTAAACCCTGTCCTCAATTCATACCAAAACCAAGCAATCAAAAATTCCACGAATCGAAAGATTTACTCCACTACATGAAAACATTCCTCCCCGGTGTCTCCCATCGCCAGTTTGTGAACATCGATAATTTGTCGCTGATTAGGAGAAGAAGTTGACTTTGTGTGAAGAGGACTCCCGGCGGGCAGCTTTAATTAATCACAGTGTCTGATTAGGCGCGAGCTTTTTCCACCAACCAACAAGACAAGCAAGCTGACTTTGAGAGTGGGTTTATGCAAATTTCGTTCGCTCTATGGCCTTTGCGCGGGGGAGGCGACACTTTTCACTGTGCTTACAAAGAGGGAAAACCATCGCGATATGAATCTTGATCACCCTGGGAAAGAGGCTCGCCAATTGTGGTGTGGACTTGTCGTTACGAAAGTTAATTAGATTTCCATTGAATTTTGATCAATGTTTTCCTCTGTTCTGCATTAATGAGTTTTGGAGAAACTTTGGTGTGATTGTTGAAGTTGGTAATTAGGATTTAAAATTTTTGAAAAACAAAAAACAAATAACAAAAAACAAAAAACAAAAAACAAAAAACAAAAAACAAAAAACAACAAACAAAAAACAAAAAACAAAAAACAAAAAACAAAAAACAAAAACAAAAACAAAAACAAAAACAAAAACAAAAACAAAAACAAAAAACAAAAACAAAAAACAAAAACAAAAAACAAAAACAAAAAACAAAAACAAAAACAAAAACAAAAACAAAAACAAAAACAAAAACAAAAACAAAAAACAAAAACAAAAACAAAAAACAAAAACAAAAAACAAAAACAAAAACAAAAAACAAAAACAAAAACAAAAAACAAAAAACAAAAAACAAAAAACAAAAAACAAAAAACAAAAAACAAAAAACAAAAAACAAAAAACAAAAAACAAAAAACAAAAAACAAAAAACAAAAAACAAAAAACAAAAAACAAAAAACAAAAAACAAAAAACAAAAAACAAAAAACAAAAAACAAAAAAACAAAAAACAAAAAACAAAAAACAAAAAACAAAACAAGTTTTTTTTCGATTGCAAATCTGATTGATCATTTAACAAAATAACATTTTTTTCACTGCCAAATATTCATAAATGTTTTTTTTACTTCTGCATGATAGTAGTTTATGCAACAAGTTGCAAAAGCAGATTTGTCAGCTATAGTCGCACATTTTTCCAGCACAACTTTAAATTTGCAATTCTAAAAAAAAAAAATTTTAATTGAATTTTATGTCAAATAGCCATTAAGTTAATTTACGGTTCAAAAAAGTAAGGGCGTTTCTTTTTGTTACTAGAATGCATTTAAATGCTTTGAATACAATAATTTAGAGTTTTATTTTTCAAAAGTTTTTGTAAAACTCCAAATTTGTTCAAATTTCTACGAATTTGCCTGAATTAGCACTCTCAAAGTTGTTTTTTTCCATTTTCCGAGTTGTTCATTCATGTTGAGCTGATTAGCATCCATTCAATATTGCAGAGTTTTTCACTCCTCTTCCAAAAATTCAAATGAACCATCCCAGCAAAATGAATCCTGCAAAACCCATTGACTGGGGGGAGGGGACGCAAACAGAATCTAATCACATTTGCATGCGAATTGATTGCAAGTTAATTACTTTCGGGGAGCAGGCCAAGTTTTTCCTCGCGTTGAGTTGAGCAGGGAGAAATTTGGGCTTACTTCATCGTTTCGAGGTTCCTGGACCACTCAAAAGGGGTCGGGGAAGGGGGCGGAAAAGTTGTACCATGTACAAGTTTTGCTGAAATTTGCAGCCTTTTTCAGGAATCCCAATGAAGTGCGACTCTTTTTCATTTTTCCGGGCGAACTTTTCTCGGGTAATGCTGTTTGCTGTCCAATTTTGGGATTATTGAATCGAGATTTCAACGGAAAAGCCGCAAGCTCTTTCGGTTGATGGTGTGTACACGAGTTTGGGGCTCGTTACTGTTGTCTTGTTTTCGGTGAAATCTAATCATTTTTCGAATGGACTGATGAAGAGTGCGATGAAGCTTGGCATACAGATAGGGTTTAGATAATTTTATGGGGAATTCGTTTAAATTTTGGCTTGAATTTTTAAAATTAAATCAAGTCTGTGAGACATTATGCCTTTGTACTAATTTATCGAAAAATTACTGTTTTTCTACCCAGTTAAATTGTTTAAAGAAAAAAGTGTCAAATTCTGCTTCCTGCTTCCAACAAAGCCCAAAATAAAGTCCGCCAATTTCGCCATCGCCGTGAAAATTCATTTCCGTCACAGTTTAATGGCCCACTGCCACTGGCACAACTCGCTTGGGTGCCCCTTTTTCCCCTTCCAACCCTCGTAAGACCCCACCCAAAGCGAAATCAACCGTCACACAAATCACGGACCTCGTCGACAAAGTCTTGGGCAACACAAGAAAAAAAATAAAACGGAGTCGCAAAAGTTCGCCAATTCCCGGCACGTCGCGCAATTTGTCAGATTTGCTTCGTCGGGGGGAATTTTTAAAAGATGAATTTGAAATTTTTCCCCTGCCAAATGGAGGGCTTTTCAGGTTAGTCCCACAGGGGGGATGGGGTGCCACTTTTTCGCACCTAAGGGGGTGGCTTCCGGTGGGGGCAGGGGAGAAAGGTTGGCTTGAGGCTCTGGGACTTTCGTTTTTTTTGCTTGTTCCACGGCTGAGGTCGCGTTGGGAGTTACGCAAAGTTGGTCGCGTGAAAAGTCGCGGTTGGAAAAGTCACTGATTAGGTTGGTTTGATTTGCTGGGAATGCTTTAGAGATTGAAATTTGGTGAAAATTTTCTGATATAATAATAATTGATAAAAAAAAATCACTAGGAAATAAAAAAAATACATATTTTGCAATTACGTTGGATCAACAAATAAAAATTTAAAGTTAAAAAAAAAATCCAAAATCCCAGACTTTTTTTGTATTTTTGTGTTTAGATTCCTTAAAATATTTAATACCTACATTTTTGATCAAACATTTAAATTTGTTTTTGGTAAAAGTGATTATTTTTGGTATAAAATGCACTTCAGAGCAATTGATATTTTATGATGAATATTTTTTTTTTAATATTTAATTTTTTTGATCTCTAGACCTGGATTGAACTTAATTAAAACTACAATATAAATCATATAAAACATTTTAGCATAATTTTTTAAACATTATTTGAATTGATACTGAGCTTTTTATTTAATTTTCATCAAATTTATAACAAAAAACAAACTTAAATTGTACAGCAATAAACGATGCATTTTTTTTTTTTAAATTATATTAATGCACATTTCAAAGAATTTTAATAAAAAAAGATGGTGACGGAGGTGGATGGGGGGAGGGAGGGGCAAAACAAATTGCACTCTTCATTTTCAAAAAATCTAGGAATTTTTAAAATAACCCAAACATGTTAAAAATGATTTCAAATGCAGGGGAATACATTCTCAATCGATTTCAGCTGATTGCACAAAAATTTCCATGGAAATATTGATTTTTTATTTTGAATTTGTCAGATCATTGTTGTGACTCTTTAACAAAAATGCAGAAGTCTTGAAATCCGTGAAATTTGATATAATAAAAATAATCAGTGCATTTTGAATTGATTTTTTTTTTCAGACACATCGCAAAAGTTTTTGAATAATAATTTTTTGATCTCAGATTCTAGGACAATTTGTTTATGAAAAAAAAACTTCTTCGAGTGGAACTTCCAGTAATTACTCCTTTCAACCATGAAAACCGACCAAATTAATCCAACTAATTATATTAAGGCAATGTCGTAAAAAATGTGGTGGTGAGATAAATTCTAGTTTTCTCTTAACTATACCAAATTAAACTAATACCGTTTTTGTGTAGTGAATTTCGATTCAATTTAGAAAGCAAGAGTGTTTTAAAAAATTCTACTTAAAGAAACTGAAGTCGATAAATGGTCTTCATCTAGGTAGTTGTCATTAGGAAGCGTACTTTTATTACGCATCAGAATAAATATGATTTTTAGATCCTCTCCCCCAACTTTACAAAATTTAAATTAATTTATAAAAAATGTGCATGAAACAAGGCATGGCCTTCAACCTCTCTCACCCCAACTGCGTTCGTTATAAAAGAAGGCTCCCTTAACTGTTTTTTTTACATAAACTTCAAGCAGTTTCCAAAATGCAATAAAATTGAAATATTTTGTTAATTTGATTTTTGTTCCTGCATTGATAATCTCTTGCTCTTTAATGAAGTCGCTTAAAATTAAGAAATAGCCATAAATATGTAAATCATATTGAATTTGCTATCAAAAAATATAAAAAAGGAATAGAAAATGACAAATGAATTTCTTGCCTACTTTTCATTGCTAAACAATCAATTTGAAGTTTTACATTTGTCTTGATGGTAAAAACATTCATGAGGCGAAACAAACTTGTCGTTTGAAAAAAAAAATCACTTGAATTTTTTTTAAATAGTTTGATAATTGCTGAAATACAGCCTTCAATGAAAAAAAAATGCGAAAATAGTTTTTTTAGAATAGCTTCAAAAACCTTGAATATGGACTTGAGAATCATTAGCTATATATCTCACATAAATAATTCTTTGAAAATGCCAAACCTTATTTTTTCTGAAAACTCAAAATTATCTCGTAATTTATTTAGATGCTTTCATGGGCAAACTTGTCGCTTTAAATTCTTAAAAGAAGTCAAAAAACATATAAAATGGTTTGTTTAACTTATTAGGATTTCTTGCGACGTTGAAGATACTTCTTTGATGTACATATTTTAAATTATCGAAATCTGAGGGATTAAAACACATGGAACTTTTAAATTAATTGTTTTCAGAGATTGATAACACAAAAAACGTTTAATTTTGGAAGGTTGAAAGTTGGGTTGGTTGAATATTATTTCTTTTTTGAGAAATTTACACCCAAAGGAAAAATATATCTCAAAATCTGCAACATTGGATTTGCTGCAGAAAATGTAATATTTTATAACATTTTTGCAGCAAGCCCCTAGATCATTTTTGCCCGCGTGTAAACATTTCAGTGATCTGCAGTTCTCACCAACACATATAACGCTGGCCCGTCCCCGAGCAACACTCCAAAGAGAAGCATATGTTGGTGCTCTTTCACTCACTTTTCATCAAGCGTCCATGGCGCGGTGCTAGCGTGTCGGATCAATAATCAAGAAGTTAGTGGTTCAATCCTCGTTCTGTTAAGGGTTTTTTTTGTGACATACAACCAAAAAGCCGTCGGTAATGTCGATAATTGTCGGTAACGGGCAAAAATGTCATACCCCTATATCGCAAAACATGCATGAGGACAGTTTTCATGCAGATTCTGATATACTTTCATGCCGCCATGCATCACAATCATGCGACCGCCGTTTGGGTGTAACTTAAAAACATTCAAAAATGTAAACCTTATAAAAAATGTAATGTACACTTTTTTTGACACGAAATCTGTCACCATTTTTTGATGAATATTACCATTTTTTTCTGTGTATATTATGCAAAATATGACAAGAAGTTCTAGAATTTAGAAAGAAAGCCCAATGAACATATGAAACACAATAGTTTATAAGACCTTTAAATAAAACACTCTGGAACTTTTCCCATACAACTACGAAACTCCAAACATAAAAGGGCTCAATTTTCAGCCAACAATGCTGAAACCTGCCACATTTTCCATCAAATTAACGCAAAACGAACCAAACCAGCAATCCCACCGGCGGCGGTGCTGGTGGCTTCCGGCGAGCGCCTGCGAGTGAGAGTTTTTCGCAACAACTTTGAATTAATTTTCAAATTATAACCCCACAAACGGTGGCCGTGGCCCGGCCCCCTTTTTTCTGTGTTAAGCAGGTGGCAAAATTGTTGCCGGCAAAGTTTTTTTTTTTTTTCAAACTTTTTTCTCTCTTTCTCGTGTACGGCGTTAAATCACAAATTGAAAAATTGCTGACTTTTTAATTTTTATTTTCAGCAGGGCGATTTTTTCTGTTTTTTTGCGCTGCGGGTTTTGCGTTGCATGAAAGGTTTGAGGGATTTTTTTTTGTTTTTCTCTTTGTTGATGGAAAAGTTGAAAATATTGATGTTTATTGCTAGAGGTTGTTTTTGATATGTAGTATGGAATAATTTGTGTAACCTTTTCAGCACACTACAACTTTTCGAAATGTGCTTTTGTTGTCAGAAGATTTGGTTTGAATTTTTTCAACGATCCGGTTCACTGAGTTACATTTGCCAGCATAAATTAATAAATCACGCATCGACATGAGGAACAAATTAAATTGAATTCTGAAATTTTTAAATAATTCCAGCAAATAAATCATATGGAATGTTGATAAATTGATTATTATTTGTGATAGGGTATATGGCCCTATTTTGGACCTACTATGCAAAGCGTCAACATATTTCGCATCGTTCTCAGGAACGGTCTAACTAATTTGGCTCGTTTCAGGATTGTTTTGTACCTTAATTTATGCTTAACAAAGTGTACTATTGAAAATTTAAAAAAAATTAACCATTCCATTGTAATAAGCATTTCAAGTAAAACATTTTTTGGATGCTTTTTGGACTTATTGAATGTATTTTGGAGACATCGCTGAACCTATTTTGGACCCACACTCTGATTGGTTGAAATTTGGACAACTCAAATTGCGGCGTGCGGCGGCAACACGCACACTTACAAAAACTCGGTTTGGTAAACCAAAGGGCCTATCCACGATTATAATTTGGAAAATATTTATTTCAGAAATTAAACAATTATGATGAAACAATGGATTTGAATTTGAAAACGTGTTTTAATCATATTGAATGGAAACTCACGCATCTTTAGCAGGTCTCTGTCCTATTTACAATTTGCATATTCTTACGACCTAATTGTTCAAGCATTAGAACATAAGAGACAACCCGTTATTACTCGCAATAAAAACACCTTATCTTAAAATTAAATGAATGACACAGATACATAACAAGTTACAATGAAAAAAAGTTCTAAATTTTACGCAGAGCTTATGTTCAAATATTATTAAACAATTTTAAAGGGAGATTATAGCTTGTAACTTGGTGTGAAACTTTTTCATCTGTCATGTTAAACTTTACAGTTGCTTGACAAAAAGTTTAACTACATGTTGCACTATGAAAACAATGTAATATTTGAAAAAATCTTTGTTTGAATACCAGGGTGCCTTTGATAGTCATAGTTTGTCTTGTTAAAAGCAGATTTGAGGTTTTCAAACATTATTTTTACTTTGAACTTACCATCACTTAGGTTGCTGATATAATTTTTAAGAAAATCATTTATGTCAATACTCAGTTAATTATGTTTATAAGCTTTTTAATATAATACATAAATTTTAGGTAATATTGTTAAAAATTCAGAACTTTGCCTGAAATTCGTTGAAACTAGTTTTGTTTATTAAATTATGGATTTATATTACATGTATAACTGAATTTAAAGAATGAATCAAAAGTTTTCACATTTTATATGAAATTTTTTTTACTGGAAATGCCTTTAAATTATGAGATTTTTTTAAATTATGTTTCAAAAACAAATAATATTTAATAATATTTATATCACTTATTTTACCTTTTCCTAGTAGAAGATTGTCCGAAGAATCCGAAAATGCATTCCGTTTTACGATTCAAAATCATGTTCATTGGAAAAATCATGACACGTTGAGAAGATGAAAATAATGCTATTTATCAACATTTTCTTAGTTATAGTTAACTAACTTTTTAATTTTTTCAAAATTTCATGAAAAGTTCTTCATGAGGTACTTTGAGCACTTCTCTACCACGGTCAGTATGATTCCATACCATTCCGTACGTATTCAATTTTTACTCTTCATTTTGCGGAAAAATATCAAACCTATCAAAGTCACCCCGGCTATATGTCTCAAATCATAAAATTCATAATGTTAATGTTATGTTAATGTTAATGCTTAACATCGCATTAACCTCTTATGCTTATTTTTTTTTTCGAAGATTTTTATTTTTCTAGCTGGTTTAATTGTGTTTCTAACATGATTGACACGGTAAAATTTAAAAGTGTAATTTATTATGAATAGGCTTAGTGATTTTTCACGCTCGAAAATAGCTAATTTCACGGGGACCTCAATTTCAAAACACTAAATTTCACGCAAATTTCGCGGAACGTGAAAAATGCTAAAATAACTCTGAAAATCTTTTGTTTTAATCACAGAAATTACTATTTATACTTCATTCAATAAACTAAATAAATCTTCACTAAATTTGAACCTGACACAAAAAAATTAGTAATTTTCAAAATATTTCCACCTGGTCAATAGATGAGCTTTATTTATATTTTCAAACAAAATGTCATTTAATGAACTACTTTTTAATATTCGACTAATAAAGCAAAAACGTTTTCGCTGATTTGCTTCTGTTTTATCAGTTTACAGTTTATTGAATTTCATATCACAGCAAGATTCAACAATCTTGTCCAGCCAAAATGAGTAAAATAGTTTGAATTTTCTGCGACATTCAGCCCATTCAAAATAATTTTTAAGGATTCCTCTCTCTTCAAAAACTAAATTTAACATCAATAGGCAAAAAAATATAATTTGTAAATGAGAACAGAAAACAAATAACAGGTGGCATATTGAACTTTCACGGGAATTATCCACCAAAATAATCAAATATCGTTAAAATTAAACAGGGCTTCGAAAAAAAATCTGAAATGCTTTCAAAAATAAAAAATACTCTTCCTATAATTTTGGATAAAACAAAGCTTATTTCTTCTAATTTTTTTATGAAATTTTACATTTTAAATAAAATTGTAGTAAAATTTTACTAAAGCGAAAAAATATTACTATATTTTGTTTGTTTCTAAAAAACTGAAAAATCTAAACAAGTCTTCAAATGGTTCATATTAAGCTTTTCAATTGAAAACTTATAAAATTTACAGAAATAGTCTTTATGGATGAAATATTGAAAATGATTTGATTTTTTTTATAAATTCATCGAATTTCACTAACCCTGTATTAGTAATTGAACAAGGGTATTCGCTCGCTCAATTCTATAGTAGTTCTTAAAATTATGTTTATTCCTATTTAAGTATAATAAAATATTTTGAGATAAATCGTTACAGTTTCACACAAACATAAAATTCCACAGGATTTCGCGGAAAAAGACTAATTTCACGGATTTCACGCTGTCCGCGAAATCGTGAAATTTCACTAACCCTAATTATGAACCAACGCTGCCAATAGAGCTTTATGACGTTTCGCGTACACACACTAGCGCACCATTTGATTTTGCTGGCCGGACAAAATTTAACCTCAATCTTTTTCGTGTACGTACACGCAATACATGCGCACGTAGATAACTCTATTGTGAAAAAAAATCGTTATACCTGTATTTTTAAAAATTATATATAGATAAATATACAAAAATCAGATAAAACATACAAAAAATATATTTTCCATATGTATATTTCTCTGATTAGTTTGCAAAACGTCTTAAAAGCCATCACGATCTCCGACACATATTTGATTTTTTTCTGAACCAAACCAAATTTTGTTTGTTTTCCAGTAAAGAGCATTTAAAAGACGTGCAGATGATAATTCAAAGCGTTTTTTATTTATAATTCGTAAATTGATCGAGAACTAATCGAAAAATTGATTTGTTTACAGCTAGCGCTTAGGATCTTTTTAAAACTAACTCAAGATTTTTTTAAATTTAATTCATGCGGCTTTTTCAAAAACCACTCGTAAGCGATGTTGACAGCTCCTGTCACGGTGACAGCTGACGATGTAATGAACTAGACCCTTTAGGTTTTTCAATCGTTTCCCCTTCAATTCCAACAGGGTAGCCAGTTTGCATTTTTTGAAGCAAAAATTAAAAATATATGCGGCTAAATTGGTGATAATGATGTTAAGACAAAAATAAATCAACATCAGTTTAAATTTTGGGATGCTTTGCAATCGGTCCTAACAATCATCTAAATCTCTAGCATCAATTTGCATTTTTATCGTTTAAAAAACATATTTTCATTGTTTCTGTTAATTATTTGCTTTTTAAAGCTTAGATTTCATTCAAATAATTACAGTAAAGAAATTTAATTCAAAATATTAAATTAATTTTTTTAATCAATTTCAATGAAATATCGAAATAAATTGATAAACAAAACTGGCAACACCTTGTTATGCATGTGTTGGTGATAGCCTTGAACCGACGGCAAAGTAGCTCCAAAAACTGATCCAACGCGGCTGATTTGAAAAAATATTTTGAAATGAGTTTTTTTCGATAATAGAATAGTTATTTCAATGGTTTAGTGACGGAAAACAAGAAAGAATTAAATAAACAACAGTTACATTGCTCGGAAACCGGACGAAATTGCTTTGTATCAGTGCAAAACAGATAAAATCATCAAGGTGTCGCGAGCCAAATCTGATAAGCAACGAGGCCGGAATTTTTGGACCTAATCGATGTGCTAGGAAAATGAAAGGAAGTTCGAATGGCTTTGGAAAAAGTGGCTAAAAAAGCGAAAATAATCAAAAATGTTAACATTTTTGGAAGAGGTAAGATACAAAACGATCCTGCCTACACTTTCTGTTGGTTGGATTCAGTGAATTCGTACTTTAAAAGCCTGAACTACCTCGATTAATAAAAATAGGTCCAAAATAGGTACTAGGTCCAAAATAGGGTCATATACCCTACAACTTTATTTCTTTTAATTGAGTATTCGAAAAAAAAAAAAACATTTTAAAGATTACTTTGTAAAATCAATATTGAGAAGATATAAAAAAAAATGTTTTTTGTTAGTTTTCATGATATTTTAAGCGATTTCTCTGACAATTGCAATTCTCTAACAATAACATAAATGAGTGGTAATTAAAATTACTGGACAAAATATTTAAGAAGTATCTAAACTTCAAATGATTTCATTTTGCATATCTACCTAAACGAAATGATAATTAAAATGGCTTACAAGAACTACTACTAAAAGAGCTACTAAAGAAAAAAACCACAAGCTCACCTCATCCTTCCGGCTAGTGTGACCATATATTTCATTTCTAGAAGCGCACACACCCACATACTAAACCACTTTTAACTCAAGTGACACCCACACATTGTCCTTCTAACCAAGCAATCTCACCCACACACTAACGCACACACCCACTTCGTGTGGTGAAAAATGGAAAAAAGTGGCTGGTAAACAGAATTATGCTTACATTAGAAAGCTTTTAGTCTCCCTATTATTGTTATTATTTTGATACGACAAAAAGTGCACACACACACACACTTCGGCATCGCGCGCATGCAAAGCAAGAGTGGTATTCACATTATTCACGTCACCCACACAGCGTGAGCGTTTTTTCGTTTTGTATTGTTTGCTGCCATAAGGACATTTTGGAGCCACGGTTCCGGTTCTGGATAAAGAAGGTGAACAATTGTGGGGAGAACGCGGTCCGTTCCTTTGTCTTTTGATTTTGGGTTAGAAGTTTTCATCAAACGAACATCAAATATGTATACAATACAGTCCAAACTCGTTTGTCCAAAACACTCGGAAAAAATCACTTTGGATAATCAAAATAGGACCAACTTCTTTGCATTTTTTGATACCATACCCATAGTAGAAAGCCGAGAGAAGAGCTCTACCAAATTAAATGGAAGAATGGTTCCGATGGATAAACGTAAAAAATAGATGCAAAAATCATGTTGAATAAATTAAAAAAACTTTTTTCAAACTCTTATGTAATTTCAAGTCACAATCAGAGAAATATGAAAAGTAATTATTGCTATTAAATTTGAGTAACTTTTATTTTTATATTTCATCAAAAAAATTATTATGCATCGGTAGTCAACTCGTTATTTTTCATTCAGCCCAGTTAGCGAACAGCATTCGGTGACTGGGCTACGTTCTCAGCCCAGTTACTGAACAACTACTTTTTTAAACTTCTTCTGAGATCAGATTAACGATTTATTGTAACTTGGAATTACGTAATCCTGCATTACATCTTTTAATCATATTTGTTGTTGCATTTTTGTTATTCTTAATTAGAAGAAGTCATTTAGCATAATTAGTTTTTCCATATAATTTTCCATACAAATTTGGCAACTGTCCATACAAAAATGGTATATGAAGATTCAAAAATCGATATCTTATTTTAAATGGGCGTAATATTGAATGTTTGGCCCTTTTGAAATGTTAGTCGTGATTTAAAATTTTTGAAAATATTTCTTTCGAAATGATCGAAAAATTTCACGAATGTTTCATATTTTAGTATTATAAATCGGACCATTAGTTACTGAGATATCGAAGTAAGAAAATGGTAGGTTGTTTGGGTTAGACTTGGAAAACATCAATTTTCCTGTTTTTAAACTTTTGAATGGCATTATCTTAGCAACTAAGGGTCGTATCAACAATGTTCAAAAAAGCAAAACAATGAGAATTTTTGCAGCTTTTCAAAAAAAATTGTCTAATTGCACACTTTGTGCACTATAATTGCACACATGTGCACTTATTAAAAAAATAAAAAACTGCTACTATTTTCAAAAAAGTTACATAAAATGGCTTTAACTTGAAAACGGTGAACTTTATCAAAATTTCACCAAAGTACTTTTTGATTGCAAATTTGATTTTACATTTAAAAAGGAATTTAACAGTTTTTCGTGATATTTCGATTTTTTTGAAAAAATCAGTATTGATTCAAAAATTTATAACTCGGTCAATGATTTTTTGCACAACCTGGAAGTTTCTGAAAAGTTGGCATTTGATGTCCTCTAAAACAATTGCTCATGTAAAATCACTTTTAATTACAAAAATTTCGAAAAGTTGTTTTTCGTTCAAAAAATGCTGAAAAAGATCGAAATCTCCAGAAGAAATCTATAAACTATCACAATCCAGAATCCAGAAGATTTGCTTCAATGATTATTGGCAACGATATTACTAAAAAATTGCCCGAAAATCAACATTTTCATATTGAGTGTTTCAAAGCTTGCAAATATTTTTTTTTCGAAGTTTTCTTTTTGAATGAAAACATGTCAACGCAGTGACATGTTTGAAAAACTGAAGTGGATTTTTGAAAACTGCATTATTTAAATATGCTTATCAAAATTGTAAACATGCAACAACTCAAATGGTTCGGTTAATTTCTTTCTAATGTCCTTTGTCAAAAGATATCCAATCAATGGTAATTTTTTATAGAAAAACAAAAATGAGCAATTATTGTTTTCAAAAAATTGCTGAAGTTAAATAAAATTCTACTTGCGAACACAACAAAAACATAAAATGTTGATTATAACGGTGCATTAGTTAGTATTGTTTTAGAAATGTGATATCATTGAAAACTTTGTTCAAAATGAATATTACAAACCATTTATGCATAATCATACAGCAATTCTCCACGAAAACAGCATGATTCGAAAAAAAAGTACTCCGATCGGGCTCAAAATTTTTCTGGGGGATCCTTGGCTCAAATAATTAGACCCGTATTTTTTTGTTTGGCCATTAGGGTGACCTACGCCCTGTTAGGGTGGTCCGAAGAATGGCAATTTTCGTAGATTCACGCAAAAACCACTTTTTTCAAAATATCATATCTTCACGCCATTTCATCTGATTTTAGAAAGGTGATTAGTTTGGCTATTTGGAAAAAATAATTAGAAGTTTCAAAA
Source organism: Culex quinquefasciatus (assembly GCF_015732765.1). Taxonomy (NCBI): domain Eukaryota; kingdom Metazoa; phylum Arthropoda; class Insecta; order Diptera; family Culicidae; genus Culex; species Culex quinquefasciatus. The sequence goes on along the minus strand of NC_051863.1, from coordinate 55,439,828 downwards.
ATCTAGATTAATATTTGAAAAAGTCGTATGAAAACTTAAAATGCTGTTTTGAAGGTCTAAGGACCCAAGAACCTATGTCTGAAAACATTTTTATCGGATTCCTCGGAAAATTTCACATCATATATCAAAAAATGATGAAGTTATGTGTTTGATACTTTGAGATACGATTTTTTGAAAATAAAAACTGGATTTTTCGACGCGCCACGCGCAAAAACGGGAAAATGATGAAAACGAGAAAATATTTACTTTTTTCACTAAAACTGCGATAACTTGAAATTTCAGCGATGACCTATCCATGTTAGGGTATTAAAAGTTGCGTATTTCAATTACAAAAATTTTGGTACCCTAACATGTATTGGTCATCGCTGAAATTTTCAATTTATCGCTGTTTTAGTGAAAAAAGTTGTTATTTCCCGGTTTCGTCATTTTCCATTTTGGTGAGTGGCGCGTCGAAAAACCCAGTTTTTATTTCAAAAAATCGTATCTCACAGTATCGAAAACATAAAACATCATCGTTTTTTGATATGTTATGTGAAATTTTCCGAGGAATCCGGTAAAAATATTTTCAGACATAGGCTCTTTGGTCCCGAGACCTTCAAAACAGTATTTTAAGTTTTCATACGACTTTTTCACATGTTAAGCTAGATTTTTGAAACTTCTTACTATTTTTCCAAATAGCCAACTTTATCACCTTTCTTTTGCGTCTAGGACAGCTAAAATCGGATGAAATGGCGTGGAGATATGATTTTTTGAAAAATGTGGTTTTTGCGAAAATCTACGAAAATTGCCATTTTTCGGACCACGCTAACAGAGCGTAGGTCACCCTAATGGCCAAACAAAAAAAATACGGGTCTAAGTATTTCAGCCAAGGATCCCCACAAAAAAAATTGAGCTCGATCGGAGAACTTTTTTTTCGAATCATGCTGTTTTCGTGGGGAATCGCTGCATAATTAAATTATTGGTTGATGAACACTGATACTTGTGCTAAAAGCCACTTTCACACACTTTCATCTAATGAAACAACTTTTTTGCTCATCCTTCCCATTAGAAGTCCACGCTAACTAGCATTAATGTGTCACTAAAAGCATTTTAATTCGTTTTTTTTTTTATTTCCACTGTCTCATTTTCCACCGGCTGAAAAATGGCAGGTAATGAAAGTTGCGCGAAAAAAAAACGCACTGTTGTATTTTCCAGGTTACAGCAAAAGGACAAACTTTTCTTGCCAGCCTATCGCTCACTACTTGCACCAGCTTTTCACACAACACAAAGTTTCATTTTAATGTTGAAGGGTGGGGGGAAGGGTGCTCGTCACGCGAGAATATGGACGCTCGTTGAGTTAATGTTTACCTTGTTGAATGTTTCCCATATCGCGCACTTAAACAACTTCCACGCCCAGCTCCACACCCCCAACCCACACCCTCTCTCCGTACAAACGATGTGCTATTTCACGTGATGAAAAATTACACCACGTGGCAGGGGGATGAGTGTGTGTGGCGATGTGGTGTGACTGCGCGTCTAATTTGAATAAATTTATTTACATGTTCCTCTGCACACCTTTCTCATCCGCGCCCTTCCCTTTTCCCACCCACAATTCACAGGAAGTTTACGTCACGTGACCACGTGGGAGGCAGGAAATTGCCCAACGCCCCACCCACCCAGCTTGTGTGAGGATGTGTGGGTGTGTGCGTGTGTTTTTGAGGAAATGAGTTTCCTCTGGTTCACTTTCTTGAGTAGCTGTTTTTTTACCTTCCTGCACTTTATTTTTCCGTTCTTTTGAATGCTAATGGCTGAATGTTTGCCACGTGGGAGCAATAAATGGGTTAACAAACTGCTACCACCTACCTCCATCCTTTTCCTTTCAATTAACACACATGATGTTCAACAATAATTAAGCGAATAATGTGTGAAAAAAATGAAAAAAAAATAATTAATTATAATAGTGGAAATTATAACTTCACCGAAAAAAAAGTTGAATTTTGGAATGTTGAAAATTTGGTAGGTTGAATATTAACTCTATTTTTGAGAAATATTACATAAAAAATGTGAAAAAATGTGAACCTGATGAATATTCATCAAAAACTGAAGAAAATTCTTCATTTTCTGGGGTAAAATTCATCATTTTTTTAGCTACAAAATCTGTCACCATGTCCTGATGAATATTACCATCATTTTTTTTCTGTGTTGCTTTCAATATATTTTTTTATATTTTAAGCAAAACTTAAAAAAATTTCACATTTTTCGTTTTAAACAATTGTAAATCAAACCATTAGTTTTCGCAAAATCGTCAGTTGAAAATTAAAGACTTTTAGGTGACACTAAGGATAAAACTTATATTTACCGATTCGAATTCATTGTGAGGCTGCACTTTAGAAACTTAAGTCTCCGGTAGAAAATTTTGCAAGATATACATAGCTTTTCAAACTTTTTTTTTATTTTTTGCCTTTCTTACTAAAGAAAGGTATAGGTTTTACTTTAAGCCAGGACGTCATTTCCATCTTCGTAAATATGTCGATTCAGCATGAATTTTAATCGGAAAAATCGCCAAAAAATCACACTGCATCGATTTTCGACGCTCTATCGATTCACCTTGATAGAACTCGTCTATCTCGAACCCTCGAATTTTGAGAAAATAAATTCCGTGGAGGTCGAGTGATGTTCGTATGTGGTAAAATTTTGCAAAATTTTGTGTCGCGCCGTTCTCAGCTCCCGTAAATCCGATTTCGATTCTTCTAAATGCAGATGAAAGCTAGTGTGCTGAACCTGGGCGAGTTGCCGCGCAAATTTCGAATTATCCATCTGTTTTCGGATGCGGCCAGACTTTTCCAGAAAATACACAGTTTTCAAATGAAAATATGGTCAAAATTTTTCATTTTCATACCTTTTATTTATCTCAAAAATTGCATTTTTTGAGCCCTACAACCTCCCAAATTTTCATCCAGATTCATAATATGGTTCTGGAGTTAGAGCCGTTTGATTGACCTACCATAAGAAACAAAATCCCTAAAAAAAGGTAAAAGCCCACCTGGTGACCTTCGCCAACATTTTTCATTTCTGATTTTATTCGAAATTTCTTGCTACATTCATAGTACAGACCATGAGTGAGCATCTGAAACAAATTCGACATCGATCGGCAATCCCGATCAATTTTTAGAACGATTTACTTTTTGCCTTTCTTACTAAAGAAAGGTATAGGTTTTACTTTAAGCCAGGACGTCATTTCCATCTTCGTAAATATGTCGATTAAGCATGAATTTTAATCGGAAAAATCGCCAAAAAATCACACTGCATCGATTTTCGACGCTTCGTCGCCAAGTCGCCAAGTTGTCAAGTTGAGCTTCGAATACTGGCGCGAGAATGCTGGCGCATATGTTTCGGCTCGACTTATACTCGTTCGTAGTAGCTTGTCTACCGATGTTTCCTTCAACATGTAAGATATCGTAGCTTTTCGGTTTCTTTTGCTCTGTCCGTTTTTGCATAACTGTCCAATGTTTATGCAAAAACTTTTTTGACATAGGACATTCATCCGGGTACTATCAATTTGTTTCCCGTGTGCTCCTAAAATCGCCTTTAAGTAGGCTTCATTTGTCGTGTCGTTTTATTTAACAGAGTTCATTGGATTCCAATAGGAGCTTTCGAAGCTTCTAAGCTTTATATCGTTTTCAAAGTTTTCAATGCTCGCGACGCCAATGGCTATCTACCTAAGGTATTGCGATTGAGTGTGTAGTGGTGCGGTTGCAAAAATATCTATCTCTGACTCTCTCACTTTCGTAGACGCTGAATGGCAAGCTTCCCACTGTGCGGTTAACTCGGTTTTGCTTTGCGCCTGCTTTGTTCGGTTTTTGGGCTCGTACCAAAACTAGAAAACCAAAACCGCGGTGTGTGTCGTCACTTGCGCATTGGAAGCTAAGAATTTGAACGATTAAAAATATTCGATAGGTGAAAATTGCGTTTTCAATTTCTTTTAGAAAACACATCATTAATAATACCTTGCTTTCATCATAAGATTTTTTGTATCAAGTCGATGTTGTGAATTGAGAGAAGTTATATTCTTTAGTAAGAAAGGCTCTATCTCACCCCTGGTGGGATTAAATCGGGTATTATGTGACTGTGACTCATAAATTGGAACATGATCGAAAAATCGGTGATCTACAATTCGAATACTTATTTAATCAGGCTTTTGCAAATATTTTTTTTTTTTGCACCACATTAAAAAAAATAAAAATATTTTTTTTTCATTTAACTTTCAATCTAACAAGTAAAATAAAGAAATGGGTAATTTTCTGATAATTATCTACAAGTTTGCGAAAAAAAAACAAATCGAAAAAAAAGTTTTTTATTGTTTTTTTTTCTTTTTTGTCTTTCGTCTTTCGTCTTGTTTTTTTTTTTTTGTTTTTTGTTTTTTGTTTTTTGTTTTTTGTTTTTTGTTTTTTGTTTTTTGTTTTTTGTTTTTTGTTTTTTGTTTTTTGTTTTTTGTTTTTTGTTTTTTGTTTTTGTTTTTTGTTTTTTGTTTTTGTTTTTGTTTTTGTTTTTGTTTTTGTTTTTGTTTTTGTTTTTGTTTTTGTTTTTGTTTTTGTTTTGTTTTTTGTTTTTGTTTTTGTTTTTTGTTTTTGTTTTTGTTTTTTGTTTTTGTTTTTTGTTTTTGTTTTTTGTTTTTTGTTTTTGTTTTTGTTTTTGTTTTTGTTTTTGTTTTTGTTTTTGTTTTTGTTTTTGTTTTTTGTTTTTTGTTTTTGTTTTTGTTTTTGTTTTTTTTTTGTTTTTGTTTTTTGTTTTTTGTTTTTTGTTTTTTGTTTTTTGTTTTTTGTTTTTTGTTTTTTGTTTTTTGTTTTTTGTTTTTTGTTTTTTGTTTTTTGTTTTTTGTTTTTTGTTTTTTGTTTTTTGTTTTTTGTTTTTTGATTTTTGTTTTTTGTTTTCTGTTTTTTGTTTTTTGTTTTTTTGGTGTTTTGTTTTCAATAAATAAAAAAGAATAATGCGTAAATTTTAAACATAATTTAGAAATGTTAACAATTGTCGGTTGAACCAAACCCCGACGAAAACCGGAAGTTTCCTCCAACCAACCTTCCACTCTTCCACCCACCATCTCAAGCAAAAAGAAAAAAAGAAGGTCGCGTCGTGGTGCGAAGGTGTCGTACGGTTTCGGCGCTGGCGCTCACTTCTGGAAAAGTGATTTATCGTAATCGTTTCAAAGCTTGTGTGCGTGTGTGGGTGAGGAAATCTGTGGTTCGTGGAAATGAGCCTGGAAGTTTTCACGTGTCAGCATGCGGATGTGGGTGTGCGTGTGTTTGTGATGTGAATGCCCTTCCGGGGGTGATTGCACAAATGGACTTGTTGAAAGCTTTTCTGGCACTTGTTTTGGCAGGGCAAGTGATTTGTAGTTGCAGGGGGGAAGCAAATAAGGGTTTGAAAGATTTTTGAATGTTCTGTTTTTTTCTTTACTTCTGTAAATTTGTTGCTTGTTTCATGCATTTTCAATTTGTTTATGGAATTAATATAGCCTCACTTGAACCGCATTTCCCGGTTCTCACTAACTCTCATTACCGGGAAATGACCTGGTCCAAAATTTCCTCTTCAACAAAAACAGGATGTACCATACCGGGATGAGTTCCATCTCTGTCTCTGTTTCTAGTGTCCAAAATTGGCCACCAGGAGCAGTTATGAGTGTAACACTCCGACCAACCATCCCAGGGAGGTCATTGTCCTTGAGAGTGATATATGTACTTCCCCTTTCCGGTTTTCCCCCAAAATCCTGGCCGCACACTGCACGGTGACCGACTAAACTACACATTTTGAACCAGTTTAGCAGGGTGGGTTGAAACTGTAATTTGAAATTTAAATTTTCTTGAAGGCCGAAGGTTCCAAATTTGATTTTATTGGTTTGTTCCGATAAGTCTAAATATTTTTCAAATTTATAATAATTTTCGGAAAGTTAATCAACTAAAATTAATCACTTTTAAAATGAGCTTTTCCAGGTACCGTCATCACCATCAACACCACTACAACCAACTGACTTGAACAACACACCAACAAACCAGCACTACACTCGAAACCATTACGAGATGACACACTCCGCCGGAAGCCGGTCGTGCACAATCCGACTTCCCGTCGAGCTCTCACCCCCGCGAGGAGGTCGGTCCTTTTGAAAGGATTCCTGCCAGCCAGTGCCAGTGGCAGTCCCAACTCCAAGCAGTGTATGGGATTTTAATACTTTTGCGGTTGCTCTTCTGCACGTTTGAATCCAATTTAGATTTCCACAACCTGGACGCGGGGAAGGGAGGACTTGGAGGGACGGGACCCCATTTTCGCCAAGTGCTCTCCGTGATTGCATATTACACATTCTTTTAATGCCCGATGCCCTCCGGGAGTCATGACTACGGTTTTGGAGTCGTGTTGGCTGGGGACTTGTTTGTGGGAGAGAACAGTTTTTTTAGAAGCTGAGCATTTTTTTTTTGTATGAATAGCTTGCTTCAGGCGATTACAAAGCTGCGGGTATCTCTTATGGCTGGTTACTTGTAGTAGGACAGTTTTAATTACGAACCAAAAGTTACTCATAAAAAAATCACATAAGATGTTCTCTTAGTCGCTAAAGAAAACAAACGAACATGTTATTTACAAACATGTCATTTAGAGAAGCATTTGAAGTACTTCCCTAGACTTTTTTGCTTTTGATAAGGATCTATTTGAACCTAAGCTGCATTTTCATACACAAATTCCGTTGAAATTGGTTAAGCCAGTGTGATACGATCCAGCAAAAATTACCACTGTTTAATACCTAGACAAAGACGAAGTTAGTCTTCAGGAACTGAAATATGAATCTTTTTAATTAATGGAGATAATTTTGTCCTGAAACTAATAATTAATTAAACTTTTGATCAAAATCTCAAAAAAGGAGAGGGAGCAATTTTCAAGCCAATTATGACCAACTTCGGGTATTTTTTTATTTGGCTCAAACATTTTCGGCCTTGCCAACCCCGCATAAAAAAACTACCTTATGAAACATTTTATCATATGGTCATGGTGTTATAAATTATATTGTAAATACCATTTCCTGATTTTTTTTTATTACAAATCGCCCCAACCCCTTTCCGATTTGCGTGAAACTTTGTCCTAAGGGTAACGTTTGTCTCTGATTATTTTTTTCGTAAAATCACGATAATTCGTGATGATTTTAAGCAAACTTCTTATGTTTATATATCATTTTTTGTTTTTATTGTCTGATCTACAACTTCTACATATTATTACACTCTAAAAAATAATCCTGCAAATTTAGGAAAAAACACTTAATTTAAAAATTAAAAAATGACCCTTTTGGGTTGATGTAGATTAGAAAAGTACATTAAATATCCTTGGAAATGACATGTTCTAATTTTTTACAGTTTTTAAGTGTTATTTCGATGAAAAATACGTTTTATTCGAAATTGTCAGTACGCCATCGAATCAGGAATCGAACTTTACATAAAAGTCACTCTGACACCAAATTTCAATCTCTTCACCATTTCAGGCTGCAAATTTTTGAAAAACACTTCTTTTTTCAGATGTTAAATAATAGAAGGGGTCGTACCGCCCCTCTGTCACGAGATATAAACAAACGGACCTCGGATTCGTGATAAAGAACAAAAGTTACCCCTTACGACAAAATTTCACGCAAATCGAAGAGGAGTCAGGGCAACTTTCTTCGATTTCGTGTGAGTTGGTAGAGAATTGGCTTTAATTTCTACCATCTCTGAACAGGCTTAACTATCTGGTAAGCAATGCACAGTGTTCAAATTCAAATCGAGATATCTAAAAATAGACACGGATAGACACGGAGATATTTTCAGGAAATGTAGTTGAAAGTGTACTTTCAGGTGCATTGTTCGGTTTTGCGCCAAAATGCGCCATTTTGAAAACATAGCAACTTGAAAATAAGCTCAAAATCACATAAAAATGGTTATAACTCTTCAATAAAGGCTCAAAACATTTTGCTGTCTTCGGCAAAGATGTGTAATTTTATGTCATAAACAACTCTTTAGAACATAGTAGGGCGCTAAAATGCTAACATTTTGAGTTATCACCAAAATAGTGCTTTTTCGAACCATTTTTTGCAAAAATGGCGTATATCTCGAGTAGATTAAGAGCTACAAATTTGGTGCCTTCGACAAACTTTCATGAAATTTTCTCCTCTACAACTTTGCCCAAGACACCAAAGCCCTACAACGTCATCCAACAAAGTTAGTTTTTGGTTGACACCCTGGAAGGTCGTCACCCTGTATGTCAATAACTTCAAAAGATAGCCCTTATTAAGTACAACAACTCTTCCGAAGACACCATTTGGCTAGGACGTCAAATAAAGGAGTTATCAATTTATTCCACTTAATTTTGCCATTCCGAACACTGTGCAATGGTAAGCTTATTAAAACCAGTACAGTTTTCGTCAAAAAACTATTTGTCAAATGGTTATTAAAAAGTATCAGTACTATTTTTCAAGCAAGTAACCTTCAAACAAACGGTTCACAAATAGTTTTTCGTAGTCAAATTTCATTTTTGGGAAATTTAAAAGCTATTTAACAAATTGTTACCATTTCTCAAAGTGTATGGTATTTTTATCCGGGATGACCAAAGAAGCCATTGCAAGTCTCCATACAATTTTAGTAGCAAAAGTACAAAAAATTTCGGAAATCTGTATTTTTTGAAGATATTTTTTTTCGAATTTTGGTGTCTGACTAGTCAGAAAAAATGGTTCAAGAAAAATGTTTAAATTTTTTGAAAAAAGTGATTTTGAGAGAAATTAAATTTCAGTAAATTTTTTATGACTTCAGTTTGAAATGTAAAATACAATTTGCAATCACAGATGTATAGATATTTTTAAATGTGCACCGTTTTTGAAGATATATCCAACTTATGTTTAATTTTAACTTTTTTAAGCGTGTCTGTGATAGTTCATTCAAAAGAATATTTGCGTCCATCCCGGAAATTCCCGGAACAAATTTCCCAGGATTTTTCCAAAACCGGGAATTCCCAAATCCCGGGAAATTCAGATTTGGTTGTGGAAATAGATCAACAGTTGAATACTTAGTAATCGATTAGATTTTTAAAGTATTAAAATTTGTATTTGGCTTATATCAGCATAAGTAAATGGACATCATTTTAAATAACAGATCCGTCAAATGACTAGCGCATTAAATATTTTCTATTGAATTCTATTTATTTTATGTAGCATCCCGGGCAGACGCTAATAACAAAATTCATTCCATTTCAATAACAAAAACTGTTAAAATATGTTTAAATGACAGAAAGTGGTATTGGTCTGATATTAGTTGAAAGCCAAAACAACTTTTGAATAACATTTTTTGCTATGGAAGAATACCTCCAACTGTTATTGGGATGATTGGATTAGTTTTTAAAATAACAAAAAAATATAACAAAGATTGTTGTAATTATTCTGTTATTATAATAACAATTCAATAATAAAAAATAACGACGAATAACAAATCTTGTTATTAATAACATAAAATGTTATTGAACTAGTATTTTCAAATATCAAAAAATGTTTTTCCCAGGTTATTTCCGTCTGCTCAGGATTGGTATTTTATTTATGTATAGTTATGAATTTATAATTCAAAAATAATATCATATTTAAATATGTTTTTTTAAAACACCGGCATCTGGAGCAAATCAGGATTTATATACCAAATTTGGATTTGGTTTTTGGAAAGGTATAAGGCCAAGGAAGGAAATAAGAACTAGTTTACTAATCTAGGAACTTTTGTTGCAAGACCACTTTTCAAAAAATAAATAAAATAAATTTACAATTAATCATACTTGAATAAAAATTGTGATTGATTTAAAATCCAAAGCACAATAATTTCCATGAAAATAGAAGTCTAATCAACTGAAAACAATCTAAAATGCATTTTTCTGCATTGATAATCATATTAAGCATGTTTGGGTTTGTTTAAAAATGTTTTGCATTTTTATGAAATTCAAATGTATAGCAATAAAAATATTTTTCGCAAAATATAAAATCATCGTCAATACTTCAACATTTTGGAAACTAATGATGGCAAAACACCTGGACAGATGTATAATGCATTTTAAAACACTTTTTTTCATTAAAATGTTTAAACTATGGCTCGTAATTTCAATTTTTATGTTTTTTTTTGCCCTCCCCCCCTCGGCTTTGGTCAGAGTCGAGGGATATAAACTTCAAAAAATATTTGCAACGGCCTAAAGAACCAGAAGTAATAATTTTTGATGTATTTTAAGGTGAAGCCATTGATAATTTTCGAAGAAAATTGATCATCACTATAAAATATTCTGTATTAAATTCAATTTAACGAATTTCAGCACCAAAAGGAATCAGCATGTGCCGGTTGTTGCCTTCTTAAAGCCACTGAAGGAATTTTTGATCTACATCAATTGTGCTTCAAAATTTATAAAATTTTGTGGCACAGTCATTGACGTTCAAAAAATCAAACCATCCACATTAACGACCCCCGGGTCTTTTGTGGTCTCTATTGCAAGTTTCTGCTCGAACCTAGGAGTCCGAAGGCTTGAATGGGGAGAGCGCCCAAACCTCTTTTACTCCAAGGAACCTTCCACCCCAGTGTTTGAACTGACGACCTTTGGATTGAGAGTCCAACCGCCGCCAGCGATTCCACCGGAGTAGGCTTGGTTTGGTGTGTTGTTTGTACTTATGGCATGGAGACGACTCCTACACCTGGAATGACTTAACGGCTTAACAACCAAGGCTGGGACCGACATTTTACTTCCTCATCCGATGGAAGGTTGCAGCAGATGGAAATCGAACCCAGAATCATCCGCTTACAAAGCGGACAGCGTAACCATTTGGCCACGCACTGCCACGTTCTAGTTGACAATCATTGATTAATAACGATTTCCATAACTTTAAAGGAATGGAATAATTGTTACCAAAGGAATCAGCATGTGTAGGGCACTATTTTAAACAACTTGTTGAAGGAATTTTGTCAAAATATTGAAAGCGACGCAAAATTTATATCTTTGAACGAAAAATCATGACAATGATGGAAGTCTTCACGTTGAGCTATTGAAACAGCTGCTGTCCTTGTTCACGTTGAGCTATTGAAACAGCTGCTGTCCTTGTTTCGATTGAAGCGTACATTATCACCAATTACCAGTATTAATTCTATGATAAAAACTATGATCTATAGAAAAACATAACAAATGTAATGAAAACTTAGATTCTACGACTGTTCCAAAAATTTCCCGGGTTCCAGCGAATTCCCGGAATAAAAAAAATAATTTTCCCGTTTCTCGGGAAATTAAAAACCCGGAAAAACTGGACGCCCTACCAATATCCCATAAAAATAATGGTTGATCTTAAAATATGAAACATTTGCAAAATTTTATAATAAAATTTTAAATTAGCATTGTTATGGTAAATTTTAATGAAAAAAATATTTTGGAAATTTTAGAATCAAAGGCCCAAAAATCAGTTATCTACAAAAAAATAATAGTTAAAAAAAATTCCTACAATTTTCAATTTTTTTCTTTGTTCATTTGTAACAGCATACTTGTACAACTTCGTAAAGCTCAAATGTTGTGAAAAATTTCATAAAAGTTTTTTTTTACACTGAAAAAGGTACTTGAAATTTTGTTTGACATTATTTCAGAAAAAAATATTGTTCCGGTAGGGGAAAGTGGGGCAAGTGTAACAAGCTAAGGAAATCCTCGTTAAAACCCATTAAAACGTTAAAACATCTGTCGGATTTTTTCATAATCACCTTATTTCAGGTCTTGACTAAGACTTTGACAGAACAAATTTTGAAAAAATCCTGTTTTTCAATGTTAAAAATTGATTTTAAAATTTCTGATTTTCCGTACGTTCTACTCAACTAGTGGGCAAGACGAACAACCCGTTGGGGCAAGAGGAACGATGCATGAAACAACATGTTAATTTGCTAACAAGTGAACTGCTATCACTTTGAAACATCAGATTAGAATGTATTTAAAACGTTTCTTTCACTTTTAGGTTTAATAATAATATTTTACTAAAAATTTGATCGTTTTTACGAAAACAAATTATTGCTTAGATGATAAATAGTAAATTTTCATAGTATCACTTTATTTTGTAGGAACTTTTTTTTAAACAATTGTTTATCAGTTTTTAAGAACTTTTTTGTATTTATTTCCCAATAAAATATGTTGTTGCAGAAATACGTATTTTTTCCATACTAAAAATCCATATGGTACACTTGCCCCACTTGAACAAGATTTCTAAAAGCTCTCAACAAAAAAAAACCAAAAGTTAAATCATACTTTCTAATAGGTGCAAATCATTGGTTGGAACACTACTGATCTAGGAAAAATAGGATTTTGATAAAATGAGCCTTTAAACGAACCGTAAGCCTTATTTTGTACTTTCCAAATATTATTAGAAAACAAAGGTTTTTAAAAAACTTCATTAAATCTTATGCTCCGTGGCGTTTACGTCGTTTTGGCGGTTACGTGGTAGTAGAATTAGATAATTGCACTGCTAGCAACAATTCCTCATACTGGAAATAATCAAAATTGTAAAAATTACGGCCGTACGAGCGATTGTTCCTCTTGCCCCATATGGTCGTCTTGCCCCACCTTCCCCTACCAGATTTTAGAAGATCTCTATTACTATTGAATTTTTCCTTTCTATATCAATTACTCAGAAAAGTCCTAATCATAACCGAAAACTTTCTCCAAGACACTCAACCGATCATAATTTCCGATGTGATGATACAGATTTTCAAATATTCACTCTTCAATTTAGAACAAATAATGCAGCAACATGATTTTGTTGAACGAAGAAAATGCATGGACAAAGTATCATCCAAACAAAAATTACAAAAACAAACCCAGAAAACATCTCTTCCACCCTTGTAAAAAAAACCCAGTGCATCCTGCGAGTTCGCAGGAAGTGTACACGGTCAATGTGTGTGGTGTGTACTCTACACAGGATAAGCTCCACCAAGTGTGGTGTTTCCACGGTCACTTGACCCTCCCTCGACGGGGATGTTCAGATTTTCGCAGAATTCAAAGAAAGCGCAAAGTGCTTCAAATCTGGCAGAAAAGCTGCACAATTCTGGGAGCTAGCGTTGAGCGCTAGGTTTCACTTTTCAATCCGACTAAATTGCTCCCCGGAAAAAGGGGGTTTTATGTTTTATTTTCGATGCCAAGTTGCTTGTGGTGTGTTTTCCTAGAAAATGGTGCCTTGAAGTATGAGTTGAAACTAGCTTTTGGCGATTCGGAAATGGTTGAAAAATGGCACTTGGAGTTTGAATGCTTTACCGTAATTTTATCTTGACTAAAATTTTGAGGAAAACTATCCGTTATGGTTTGCAATCTGATCAAAATCAAAAACTTTAATTCAAATTATATTATTATCCCAAAGATAGCAGGAAAAATATTTTTTCAAAATGGCAACAAACAATGAACACCGTTAGATTGCCAAGAAGGCCATGGTTCTAAAACTGCTATCTTGCTGCTCGGATAAACCATCCTCCGGACATGGAGTTTTCTCCTCCTGGTACGAGGAATATTCAGGAAACCCTCGTCCGGTTTGAATTTCAGGGCAACCCCTGGACAAAGTTTGTGGGAAATTCTCGAATTGAAAGCATTTTGCACAACATTCACTGTTGCAAAGCTGGTCGCAAAATTTGCCACACCCATTGTCGGAGATATTAGAGAGCAGCAGCAGCACAGCTATGGTCATACAACCTTGTCACAATTGTATTCTACTTTTGAATTGCTGTGCAGAAATAAAAAAAAAAACAGATCACGAAGTGACACATTTAGTAAACGTTACCATTATTTAATGGTTGTTGCATTCCCCTAATTTGAATTTGGACTGTTTAAAACTGCTTTGCAAAGAGTAATTATTTCCAAAATAGTTACTAACAATATGGCAAAGAGTTAACTAAAGAAAACTATACTAAGAAATGTTTAACTTCAATAACCATTTGGTAAATGGTACACAAACGGTTGTTGTCTATGCGGGATATTCTCCAAACAATTTAATTTTATTTGTGCAAACCAACACTTGTGACAATAAATCACAACGCCAACGACCTAAGCATGCAAATGAGATCAGCGCATCAGCTGCTTGGCCAGCATTGTTTCCGCTAGGGGTTGCCAGGACATCCTTGGACCAAGGACGGACCCCCGCACACTCGTTTCTATGGTGCATCTGGGAAAATGGATTCCTGGATGATTTATGAGACCTTCCCCCCCCCCCCCTCCGCTCTTGTGAAGAGTGGCCGGAATTAAGGGATTCATAAAAGTGGTGGGCACCGAGTGCAGTGCATCTTCGGCGGTCGATTCTTGTGTTGTGTGAAATTCTAAGGGTTTGCGTTGTTTGGGTCAGGAAGGTGTACTAGGGTTCGTTTTAGCACCAACCGTTTTCCCTAATTACTTTTTGTGGGAGGGGTGGGTGGGGAGTGGAGTTGACCGAAGGGCACAATTATACACTTTTCGGTGCCTCCGGAGTGGTCAAGGGTCGAAAACCATAAATTATTACACCTGAGGCCTTCGAAGACGCTAGACTGGGACGGAAATTAAGTCTTCACGAGCACGAGATCGGTAGTTTTCACATTAACTTGCAAATACCGTCAGTGGGGGGGGGGGGACATACCGTATTTTTTGAAAATACTCAAATTTTGAAAATGTGCACAATGGATATCACCCGAATTGATATTTCGTATGCTTTGGTGACATTGGGTTTGGGGTGAGATTGGAAACTTTATTAGAGTAATATTTTTGTAAAATACTAAAATTTTCACAAAATACCGCATTTTTTCGAAAATACTAAAATTTTCAAAATATGCCATATGCTTATCAAACGAAACAAAATTTCCCTAACTTTTTCACTTTATTAGATTTATTTTTGGAAAATACTTAAATTTTCACAAAATACCATATTTTTAGAAAACACTCAAATTTTGAAAATATACACTATGGATATCAAACCAATTGACGAAACGTATGCTTTTTCAATTTATTAGTTTTTTTTAACACTTAAATTTTCACAAATTACCGCATTTTTTTCGAATGTACTCAAATTGATAAAATAAAACAAAATTTCGATTCCCATATGAATTATAAAACACGGTAATTTGTGAAAATTTTAGTAAAGGATTATCGTAATCGTCCCGACGTTAACGATAAAGCTATCTTTATCGTTATCGAACTTCAATAATTTTATCGTTAACAACCTTGTAGAGTTCATCAAATTCCACCAAATTTTGGGAAAATATAAGTGAACTACATGAGAAAATGGTGACAGAATTTCAAAAAATGTGTATTATTACATCTGAAATTGGTGAGTATTAGTCAGTTTCTGATGAATTTTCTCCAGTTTCACATGTTCACACATTGTTTATGTAAAATGAATCATAAACAGAGGTAATATTCAAACAACCAAAATTTCAACATTCCACAATTAAACTTTTTTCTCTGTGTATCTAATAAATGTATTGTTTTTTACCCATAGCAATCCCCATTGACGATATATCGAAAAAGTAAAAAATAAATCTGGATCGATAACTGTATGAAAACTTGTCTCTGTATAAAGTAGAAAAGTTTAATTTTGGAAATTTGAAATATTTTATTGTTAATGTTACCCATTTTTCGATGTAAATAAACCTCAGTAATAACACATAAAAATACAAAAAAATACATATTTTGAGAGGTATTTTAACACTTTTTCCTAACTAAAAACATTCTCCGATTGTAGCAGCTAATGGCTTAAAACTAATCAATATGCTTCAAACTTGTTGTTGATTGAAACTCAAAAGGACTTTTTATCGCTAAATTTTCTAAGGGAAAATGTCCTTTTCAAATTTTAATATTCAGCGAGACTTGAAAAAACATCGCAAAAAAAATTATTGGAAAGAAAATGATTTTGAACTGATAAGAAAATATTCTTAAAACTGTGGAAAAAAAGTAGATCATAAAGAAATTGTTATTTTTACAAATTTGTCACAATTTTTACTTGTAATGTGCGACTAAAGGTCGAAAAAAAGGCCAAATGGACAAAAGTCAAATGCCAAAAAGAAGATAGGACAATAGTTTGTGTCCAGTTATATTTTATGAAATTTTCCAACTAAAAATACATGTATTTAAACTTGTGCAGAAAGAGTATGATTTCTCAAATATTGTTTTAAAATTAATTTTTAGAAACAAACCCGTTTTGTTTTTCTGTTAGATTTTTCTCCATTTTTCCATTGTTGAGCAGCTTAAGTTTTTAATGTTTTCTTATCTTTAAATGTAAAATATTATATTTTTAGTATGAATAATTTTTATAAACAGAAAATTTCACTTCAAAACATATTCAAAGATTTTTTTTCCGTTCTTTTAAAACAAAATCATTTTATTTATATGGTTGTAATATTTTTGTCAGAGCAGTTTCATGAAAAAATGCGTTTTTTGTAAGTCAGAAACATGAGCAAATGTGCATTTAAAAAAAAACGTACTTCTTTTACTAAAAAATTAATTTTCCTATAATTTAAAAACAAACTACTCGTGCTTGTTTGTAATATTTTGTGCGATTTTCCATGAACAGTTATTTTAAGAAAACTCGTACTTCTATACAACAAACCATTCCTAATCCGCCAAAAAATCGGAAAAATTCGGGAATTTGTGATTTTTTGTCAAAATGTCCGGAAAAGTCGGGAATCCCAAGCATACATGTTTGAAAATTATTTTCAAGCTGGTAAAAAATTTCGTAATATTTTGTACTATTTTCAAATTAAATTCACTCAATAATTTGAACTATTTCTTTTTAGTAACTTAATTAAAATTTAAGGTTCCTTTCACTATTTCAATCTATTTCAAAAGAATTGAGACATTGAAAATCCTAATAAATATTGGATGAATTTGACACAGATTTTCATAGTATTTTTAAGTATCAACAGATTTTGGATATTTTTTATTTATAAAATATGAGAAAAACATTTAATTTAAAACCACAGCAAAATTTAAAAAATATAAGAAAAAATATTCAAATTTAAGATTGCCAATATTTAATTTGTTAAACTATATTTATTGGCTCATTTCACAAATTTTTCCCAAATTTTTCCTTTGAACTTTTTTGTGAGTATGATTTTCAGCTGTCGGAAAACTTAAATATCGAATAAAATCCAATCGTTGCATAATCGATGTTTTTTGGGAATTTGTATCTGTTTTTAATAAAACTGTCAACAGTTTTTTTTTTTTGATTCATTTAGATTTTTCTGTATGATGGTAGGTTCTACTTTTTTATGAAGAGTTTTTTTTTTGTTTGAAATAATTCTTTAGATAAGAAATGGCTATTTAATGAGTTTCTGGAAAAGTCGGGAAAAAATAGGGAATTTTAGTTGTCACCCTGAACAGTTTACCTCAGTTTATCCCCTCTGATGAATGTGAAAATAGAAGTAAAATTAACTGTAAACCAGTGATAACATCTTTTCATCTTTTCATATTTCTAAAAGTAACACTTTTCAAATTTTTTTTGATTTAAACGATTTATTGACAAAATACATGAAAATTTGACATAAAATTTCACTCAGTGTGTGTTTTTTTGGAATTGCAAAAAATGTTGTATGGAACTCGTTGCAAAACTTGATTTTTTCAGCACTCTTCGTATTTATCCAACTCGATGAACCTCGTTGGATAAATGTACGACTCGTGCTGAAAAAATCCTCTTTTTGCAACTTGTTGCATAAACTACTATTAAGCATACTTCTACAAAGTGCCTTTAAAATATTTTAAAACCAGTTTCTTGAGAGCAGATTTTCTGGTTGGTTCGGTGTCTTCGCTAAAATATCATTTTTTTCATGAACAGAATTTAGACAAAAATTAAAATTGTGTTTAATAAAAGGCATCATTTTATTTCACTTGTCGCAAAAGATACTTTTTACTTGTACGATTCAATTCATCAATGATGATGGTTGTGAAACTTTTTTTTTGCAAGCCCATTTTCAATTTTCCTTTTGAAGGAAAAAAAAAAACGAAGTTGGCAAGCAATTTCCTGTCTCACCATAGGTACCAGAATTGTAAAACCCATACACTTATTTATGGTGTTAGATCTTCATTCATAAAAATAATGAATTCTGTTTTTTTTTTTTTTCGAACAACAAATATTAAATAAAATGGTATTCCATCAGTTTCAGTTCATTTTTAAAAGTTCTCTGTCCAAACAGTCAGGATTGTCAATTTTAATTGAAATACTTGACCCAGTCTAACCAACACCTTGTTTCTCACCACTAAGCGACATTATTTCTTCTCCGTGTACTTCCAGGTAATTGCCGGGCATCCTCCACCTTACAGAATAGTCTGAAAACTGATGAAGATTCCAATCCCTTCGGGGCGGGGACAGAGGCGTTCAATCAACAACGAGAACAATTAAGGTGAAAATGTACGGCAATCAACTGGTTGCAAAGGGGTGGAACAAGAGAAAAAAGTTTTTCCCTGCCCCTCAAAAAAAAGGTACATCTTCCGAGAATGGGGAAGAAAAATTTTCGAATCGTCCCCTTAAACGACCCAAACTGCTTTACGACCGAGAGTAAATAACCTTGCTAACATGAGGGAGAGCGAAAAAAAGATCAACTTTCCCCACAAGAAAATGACTTCCACACGTGACGAAAACACGTGTTCATAATAATGTTTTTTTTTGTATTTTCCGGTGAAGTCTCAGGCGACGAAGGATCTCTTCGACAGGTTCTTGGGAGGGGAAAAAAACGAGCTCAACCACACCACCATAATCATCATCATCATTTTCCGACATCATGTAGTACACACAGCCTTGCATGATGGCACACTAGAATTTCGCCTTAACGGGGGAATTGATTCACTTTGAAGTGCGGAAAAGTCTTCTCGAAGCAAAAAATCAACTGAATTTGAAATTTTATAGATTGTGGATAGTTTTGAATTAAAAGAAAAAAAATGATTTTATTAAAAAAAATGATGAATTTTGAGCCTTTCGAGAGAGTAGAATTTGAGTGGAAACTTGAACGACGTCAGTCAACAGTGCAAAAAGCCAACTAACCGCCCCTAGACTGCAAAAACAACCTCATCGATATTTCATTATCAATACGGCAGTGAGCCTGAGCCAGAGCATGTTTTGGAAAGTTTTTGACATAACAAAACATCCTGACAGTCGCCCTCTGCCTCCCGCTAAGGGAAGGTGTAAGGGGCACGTCCATAAATAACGTGAAGTTAAGTTTTTTTTAATTTTTATTTCTGCCAGTTTTGAACTTTGAGAAGACAGCTTTTTCTCATAATAATTTAAAATTTTCAGCAAAAAATAATGTGGAGTATTTTTTGCAGAAAATTTTCCTTTTAGGGAATCCCGGGCAGACAGTTATAGGTAAATAAATACCATTTCAATAACAAATATTGTTAAAATAACAGAAAGTGTTATGGATTCTTCTTGAAAAATCTATTTTTGCATACCCCAGCAGACGGTAAAAAAATGGGAATAACATTTTTTGATATTTGAAAATACTAGGCCAATAACATTTTATTTTATTTATAACAAAATGTGTTATTTGTCGTGATGATTTTTTTGTTACTGGATTGTTATTATAACACCAGACTAATGACATATTTAGTTATTCTTCGAACAAATCTGTGTTATTATTTTTTGTTATTTTCACAACTAATCCGATCATCGAAATAACAGTTGGTATTCATCCATAACAAAAATTGTTATTTCCAAGTTGTTTTGGCTTGCAACTAACATCAGACCAATAACAAATTTTGTTATGATGACACAAACTGTTATTAAACTTTTATGCAAAAAAATATTTTTCAAGAAGATCCATAATACTTTCTATTATACTAACAGTATTTGTTATTGGAATGGCATGAATTTTGTTATTACTCTCTGCCCGGGTAAGAGTTGTATAGCAGTTTATGTTATCATAACATAATTTGATATTGGTCTAATATTGATTGAAAGCAAAACAACTTGGGAATAACATTTTTTGTTATAGAAGAATAACTCCAAATGTTTTTTGGATGATCGGATTCGCTGTTAAAATAACAAAAATTAATAAAAAAGATTTGTTCGAAGAATTCCAGGCAGACGGTAATAACAAAATTCATGCCATTTCAATAACAATTACTGTTAAAATAACAGAAAATGTTATGGAATCTTCTTGAAAAATATATGTTTGCATAAGGGTTAAATAACAGTTTATGTTATCATAACAAAATTTGTTATTGGTCTGATATTGATTGAAAGCCAAAACAACTTTGGAATAACATTTTTTGTTATGGAAGAATACCGACAACTGTTATTGGGATGATCGGATTAGTTGTTAAAATAACAAAAAATAATAACAAAGATTTGTTCGAAGAATAACTTAACATGTTATTTCTCTGTTGTTTTAATAACAATCCAATAACAAAAAAATCATAGCGACGAATAACAAATTTTGTTATTAATAACATAAAATGTTATTGGCCTAGTATTTTTAAATATCAAAAAATGTTATTCCCAAGTTATTTCCGTCTGCTCGGGTAGCAAAATTAATACTATTTCAAAATCAAATATTGTTAAAATAACAGAAAGTGTTATGGATTCTTCTTGAAAGATCAATTTTTGCATACCCCAGCAGACGGTAATACAACGGGAATAACATTTTTTGATTTTTGAAAAAACTAGGCCACCAACATTTTTTGTTATTAATAACAAAATGTGTTTTTTGTCGCCATGATTTTTATGTTACTGAATTGTTATTGTAATACCAGACTATTGACATATTTAGTTATTCTTCGAACAAATCTCTGTTATTTTTTTTACAACTAATCCGATCATCGAAATAACAGTTGGTATTCATCCATAACAAAAAATGTTATTTCCAAATTGTTTTGGATTTCAACCAATATCAGACCAATAACAAATTTTGTTATGATGACACAAACTGTTATTAAACTCTTATGCAAAAATTTATTTTTCAAGAAGATTCCATAATACTTTCTGTTATATTGACAGTACTTGTTATTGAAATGGCATGAATTTTGTTTTTACTGTCTGCCCGGGTGAGAGTTGTATAACAGTTTATGTTATCATAACACAATTTGTTATTGGTCTGATATTGGTTAAAAGCAAAAACAACTTCAGTACCCGAGCAGACGGAAATAACGTGGGAATAACATTTTTTGTTATTTGAATATACTAGGCCAATAACATTTAATGTTATTTATAACAAGATTTGTTATTTGCCGTTATGATTTTTTTGTTATTGGATTGTTATTGTAATAACAGACTTATAACATTTTGCGTTATTCTTCGAACAAATCTTTGTTATTCTTTTTTGTTATTTTAACAACTAATCCGATCATTCCAATAACAGTTAGAGTTATTCTTCCATAACAAAAAATGTTATTCCCAAGTTGTTTTGACTTTCAACCTATATCAGACCAATAACAAATTTGGTTATGATAACATAAACTGTTATCAAGCTCTTATGCAAAAATGAATTGTGCAAGAATATTCCATATCATTTTCTGTTGTTTTAACAGTATTTGTTATTGAAATGGCATGCATTTTGTTATTACCGTCTGCCCGGGTATCATCATAATGGTAAAATCATAATGGCGAATTACAAATCTTGTTATAAATAACGTAAAATATCAAATATCAAAAAATGTTATTTCAAAGCTATAACCGTCTGCTCGGGATGACCCCGAAAACATTCCCCAGCAAAAGCCAATATTCGTCAGAGTGAAAATCAATATCGGAAATTGATGCCCCAGTGTTGGCAGCTTGGTAGAATGCTTCGTCAGTTTTAGACTTGAGCAACCTTCACGACGATGCTGGAAATGATCCACCTGAGAGTAACTTGGAGTTTTGTGGAAATTCGTTAAAATATGATATCTTTCCGGAAACTCGGCAAATGCAAAGTTTGTGAGCTTTTTGAAGGGATAGATTTTCAGGAAAAACTCATCGTGATCGAACCATACGACTTTTGTCGGTCGAGTAGAAGCTCATCAGATATTAACGAACCGGGGCAAATAATTCAATAAAGCTTGTAAAAAATAGTAACCCGCTGGGAATATCGACCCGTGTTTTCAATTATGATTGACTATGAGAGCGGTTTAAAGTTGAAGGCGAACGGGTAGCAAAAAAAAGTGCTCCTCATCTCACAAAACACAGCAGCAACATGGTGTCAACTTAATTTTTTTTTCAAATTCGACAAATCCTAATCAATTTTTCTAGATTTTTCATATTTAACATTACTTCACTAATAACATTAATTTTTTTCTCGCTATTTAACTAACTTCCTTCTTTCCAAACTAGCTTTGAAACTTTAGGATTTTTTTTTAAAGTTTCCACCCTGCTCAAACCGAGCTTTCCACACATCCCCGACCTCAAAAACACCACCCTCCTCCCCTATCAACCCGGAATCTCACCCGTGGGAAATATGAGCGATGGCATCGGAATTGAATTCAGAGCTGATTGGACGCCGGCCAGCCACTCTCTCACACACACTCCCCAGAGGAGTACGTCCGAGGTCAGGCCACATCCGTCTCTCTCATATCGCGCTGATGATGAGATGAAAAGCGAACTCAAAAAGTTGGGACTCCGGCAAACAAGCAGAAGAAGAAAAAAGCCAGGAGTTGATCTAATCCAGTAACTCATCAAGCCAGCGAAAGGGATGATGAGTGCACCCAAAGGAGAAGTTTGTGACGAGAAGGTGCCCAAGGTTGGTTCTCGGATTGGCCACCGCGTGGCAGCACGGAGGCAAATATTTTGACAGAGCTCTGTCCAAGATAATCGCTCAAAGGTGTCAATCTCCCAAATTATTTAAGCAAACACGTCTCGTTTCTGACAATTTTCAATTTTCAAAACAAAGTTTGTTTCAATCAACCTGTCCCGGTTTCGGAGATCAAATTCAGTGAAGCAAACTTCTGGTCCTAAGCCCACACGTGGGCACCAAAACGTGTAGGAAAGTTTTTCACTGAACCCGTGTCTGCACGTGTGTGGGTGCGTGCGTGCTTTGACAGAAGGAAGGCCCATCTCGAGAGCATGGTGAAGCGGACGAACACGAAATTGGATAAATTCATGATCAATGACGCGAAAAAAGGAAGATAGCTCAATCAAGCGCACCGGACGGGGCTACAACGGGGACTTGAAAGTGGTACGGTTTTGAAGCGTGGAAATTCGACTTTCAGAGACTTCTTTGACCGGACTAAACGAAGCACTGCTGTTGTGGACAGCCAATACTTCCGATGGGTGATGGTAAACTGGGCTGATGAGGGGATCCCCTCTAAAAACTCATCAATGGACGGTTATCATTTTCCAGGGACCAGGACCTTCCGGGCATCGGGGGCATTAATTACCTGGCAGGGGTTTGATGGGAGTTGGAACAGCTAACCTCATTTTAGTTTGCTGAGGAAAATCGATTTTGCAAAATCAAACAAGATCAAATTAACTTCAAAGTGCTTTTTAACCATTAATTTTTTTAAGGGTATGCAAAAAGCTTGGAAAGAACAGTTTCATTCAATCAAACAAGAGAATTTTAAATTTAAACAAATTCAATCAAATAAAGATATTTTAGAACAGTGTTGCAAGATCGATGAACTTGATGATGAATCGGATAAAAATGATAAATAACTATCCAAAGGTACACAAATATAAATTTGGTTCCAGTGCTAAATTTCAATTAAATTTATTATTTCTAGCCTTGAGTTTTTTTTTTGTAAATTATTGCCATGAAATGTTAAAACTTATGATTGCCAGATCATCTTTATTTAAGGCTTCTCGAAAAGATCATTAAAAACACCAAGCTATATTTGAAAATATGTTTCCTTACTATTAAACATAGGAAATCAAATATTTATTTAAAATCTTCTTCAGTACTCATGACTTTCGACATTGTTGCCAGATCTTACCTTTAAATAACTAAAAAAAAATTTCCGATACAACTTGAAATTTGGAAGAAAAAAAAGTTGATAGTTGTCTACTAGGGCTAGTAAGTACTGATTGTTAAATAGTGCAACCGATGTACGACCACTTAAAAACTTAATGTTAAAATTGAAAAGTTGAAAAGTTTCACAAAATCCAAAACGGTTATGTTACTGTTGAACATGTGAAAATTTCAACAAATTATGAAACTGTTTTTTGTAAGGTATAAGGTAAAGTTGTAAAGTTGACTTTTCCGATTCTAGAAAACCCAATTAATGAAAATCTTGGAGGTTCCCTTTTGATTACAAATGAAAAACAATAATTTATTCAAATGATTCCAGTTGTTATTCAAACGATTATAGAAATATTTTTCTTTATTTTTTTTTTATTTTAATAATTATTATTTATTTTGAAGAGGGTGCGACAAAAACATAAAAAAAACTAACTTAATCCACCTATGTGGTTGATGCCTTCCTCACTTTTTACCAACAATGGGTAATATGAGTGGTTTGGACACATATTTCAGATATTTTTTTATTAAGTGGTCATAACTCGAGACAGGGTTGCCAGATCTTCGATGTTGTGGACTCGTTGGAAAGGTCTCTTGATTACCTAACCAACGATGGGTCGGATGATGGATCCCGACATCGTTTACATACATTTAAGTAAGATCCGGCTTCAAAAAAGTACATAAATATCACTTAAGTGGTCATAACTCGAGGCAGGGTTGCCAGATCTTCAATGTTGTGGACTCTTTGGAAAGGTCTCTCGATTACCTAATCAATGATGGGTCGGATGATGGATCCGGACATCGTTTACATGCATTTAAGTGAGATCCGGCTTCAAAAAAGTACATAAATATCAATTCAGTGGTCATAACTCGAGGCAGGGTTGCCAAATCTTCAATTATGTGGACTCGTTGGAAAGGTCTCTCAATTACCATACCAAAGATGGGTCGGATGATGGATCCGGACATCGTTTACATGCATTTAAGTGAGATCCGGCTTCAAAAAAGTACATAAATATCACTTAAGTGGTCATAACTCGAGGCAGGGTTGCCAGATCTTCAATGTTGTGGACTCTTTGGAAAGGTCTCTCGATTACCTAATCAATGATGGGTCGGATGATGGATCCGGACATCGTTTACATGCATTTAAGTGAGATCCGGCTTCAAAAAAGTACATAAATATCAATTCAGTGGTCATAACTCGAGGCAGGGTTGCCAAATCTTCAATTATGTGGACTCGTTGGAAAGGTCTCTCAATTACCTTACCAAAGATGGGTCGGATGATGGATCCGGACATCGTTTACATGCATTTAAGTGAGATCCGGCTTCAAAAAAGTACATAAATATCACTTAAGTGGTCATAACTCGAGGCAGGGTTGCCAGATCTTCAATGTTGTGGACTCTTTAGAAAGGTCTCTCGATTACCTAATCAATGATGGGGTCGGGTGATGGATCCGGACATCGTTTACATGCATATAATTGAGATCCGGATATATGTGAAAACACATTTTTATACATAACTTTTGAACTACTTATCGAAACTTCAAACAATTCAATAGCGATGTATGGGACCCTAAACCAAGTCGAATGCAACTGGTTCGATCAAAATCGGTTCAGCCAGTGCTGAGAAAACTTGGCAAGATTTTTGAACACATACATACATACACACACACACATACACACACACACACACACAGACATTTTTTCAGTTTTCGATTCTGAGTCGATATGTATATATGAAGGTGGGTCTTCGAGCTTTTAATAAAAAGTTCATTTTTAGAGCAGGATTATAGCCTTACCTCAGTGAGGAAGGCAAAAACTTGTAATTACCAAGGTTGTTAATCGATAAAATTATCGTCGATAATATTATCGTCTAACGATAACGATATTCAATCGTTATCGTTATCGTTATTTCGATAATTCTATCGGCGATAATCGTATCGCCGAAAACGGAAGATAACTCAGTTTAAATATCTTTCTTAATCAATCAATATCATATTAATTTTTTTAAGGCATTTTTTTTTTTACAAAATACCGTATTTTTAAAGAACTATTTTTTTAAAGTTGCAGTTGGAGTATCAAACGATTTGACTTTTTTCATGCATTTTCACTGTTTGTAGAGTTTTTTGAATGAAATTCCAAAATTTTCACAAAATACCGCATTTTCTCTGAAATATTCAATTTATTATAAATCGCCATATGGGTATAACACGATTCAAAATTTTGCATGTATGTTCACTGTTTTGAGTTGTTTCGAAGGTAATTTTTGCAATTTTTTCCTTCTCTGTCCAATTCGTTCTCCTTAGAACCAGTAAACTCTCTCCCCATTTTGAACAAATCAGCTGTTGAAAGGTAGTCCATATCTCAGCTCAGGATAACAACTGCACCAAATTGTAATTGTTAAAGCAACCTAATAAAACGAAATGAAATGAAAGAAATACTCAAATTTTCACAAAATACCGGTTTTTGTAGGTACTCAAATTTTCGTAATTTGGAATACATTTCAGGCTCGATTACCCGAAGGCCCCGGAAAAATTTCACTTAGGAAAAACGAATCTTCGGATAATCGAATCACGAAAAAAACATTTTTTTCGTTGTCCTATTTTTGATTGCCATAAACTACTCTAAAATGATTTCGAATGGTTTTGAAACAATGAAAAAGGAATTTTTATATTTAAAAGGCAACCAAATATTTACATTTGACTAAAATGAGGTCGCAAGACTCAAATTTGATGTTAAAAGTAAGATTTTTTTTGTTTTAAATGGTTTGGTCATCATTCGATTATCCGAAGTACCATACAAACCTTCAGTTACGAGACGGAGGTAAGTATTTTCAAGAAAATACGGTATTTTGTGAAAATTTTAGTTTTTCATTCAAAAACTTCACTTCGTTTGGATACCCAGATTGAAAATTATAAAAATTTAAGTTTTTTCGAGAAAATACGGCATCTTGTGAAAGTTTTAGTATTTCATTCAAAAATCTCAGATAAAAAACATGCAAAATTTCGAATCCTTTGATACCCACATTGCAAATAAAAAAAAATGAGTATTTTCAAGGAAATTAGGTATTTTGTGAAAATTTTAGTATTTCATTAAAAAAACTTTAAAACAGTGGAAATGCATGTAAAATTTTGAATCGGTTGATTCCCATTAATCTAATTTTGAAAATTACAGAAATTTCAAAAATATACGGTATTTTGTGATTTTTTATCGCTATTGTTATCGAACCTCGATAATTTTATCATTAACTTCCTTGCAAATTACAATAGTTATTTCAGATATTATTCATTAACGGTAACCGACAATATCTAATTTCAATTATTTCTTTTGGATTTTTTTTTGATAATTTGGTATGTTTTAAGATATCAAAACTTTACAAATTTTTCAAAATTCTAGTTTTTTTTGTGATTTGTCAAATTTTTCAATTTGGGTATCAAACGAAGCGATTTTAAAAAAATTCTGCATTAGAGTTTTTAGTGGAATATTCTTCACGATTAAAAATTTCGCTTTCAACCACTCTTAAGTTTTTTAAGTAAAATACTTAAATTATAAGATAAAAATTAGTTTTTAAGCAGAAAAAAAACTTATTTCAAATAATTTACAATAATTTACGTGAAATTTTGCTAACATTTCGTTCTACTTCAATGTTTAGCGTAAAATACTCATTTTTTATAAAATTCCAAAACTTTAAGGTAGTGAAAATATATGCAATATTAAGCGTAATTTTAAACCTTATTGCAAATAAATATATAATTGATTTTTTCCTAAAAATAAGGTATTCTGTGAGAATTTTAGCATTTAACATTTTTAAACATTAAATTTTAAAACTAGATACCCACATTTCAAGACTAAATTTTCAAAACAACCTTTCCCTCTTGGTTTCCTATGCAGATAGGACCTTTTGAAAATTGAATCGAGATTTCTGAATTTGATAATTTGGGTATTTGAATTTCAGAATTTTATCCGTTCTTTTTTTGTTATGTGATAATCCTTACACGTCTTTGCTTTTTTTAAGCATTTTACTTGAAAAGCAAATCTTTGGGAAAATAAGAGTGTTTAAAATTTTAAAACCTCAATGTAGTGTAAATCTCTACAAAATGTAATGGTATCAGCATCAGCAATTCCATTTGAAAAGAGCCTAGTTCTCCGATCGGGCGCAACATTTTTCATTTTTTCATTTTTCGTATTTTTTTTTTTGTTTGTGCATTAGGGTTACCTACTTAATGTCGAGTGGTTTGAAAAAATGTCAATTTTCGTAATTTTTCACAAAAAAACATTTTTTAGAAAAAAAAATCATCTCCGCGTCATTTCATCCAATGTTAGCTGTCACAAAAGAAAGGTGATTAGTTTGGCAATTTCAGAAAAAAAGTAAGAAGCTTCAAAAATTAAGCTTAACACTTAAAAAAGTCATTTGAAAACTTAAAATGGCGTATTGACCGTGTCTGAATTAAAAAGCCTGTGTTTGAAAATATTTTTAATCGGATTCCTCGAAAAATTTCACATAACGTGGCAAAAAAAAAATCAAAATTTTTTATTAAAACTGCGATATTTTCAAAATTTCAGTGAAAATGTTGTGCTGTGTTCATGCTGGACAATCATACTTTCAGTTTTTCTTTTAACAAAAAATCACATTGAAAAAATTAAAGAAATAAAATAAAAATATATTTTCCCATTATCCATTTTTATGAGCAATCATTTTTGTAGCCTTCAACTCTGCTGAAGACATCAAATTGGTTAGAAATTGCTTCCCAAGAATATTCGAATACCCATTTTGCATGACCAATGCGCAAACTTGTATGGTAACTTATGAAAAATCTAATGATGCAAAAAGGCTTCTTTTGACATTGGAAATGCACACTGTCAAACTTTACATCTTCCAAATTTACACTTTTCAAGTGTTGAGAACGGATAGAAAACTTTAAAGCTTCATCTTTTTTGAAAAAAGTTTTGTTTTTAAAAAAAAATCATGTGAACAGAAATTAATTTTAAATCTTAAACTGTCCGCTCCATTTATCATCTTTCCAAAAACGATCTCTCGTGGTTTAAAATCGCTCACATTTCCAATATGTGCAAACCCTCCTTCTCACACGAGCTTAGAGACACACACACACACACGATGTTTCCTATCTCAAGCCAGTGCGAGAAAAACTGATGATTTAGGAGTACGAGCTTATTTCGATATGAGCTTCCGGATCCCTGAGACCGGACCACCCACCCCCGACGCAACGAAACGCGTTGTCGCTCGGACACACTCATATCCCGTCGAGTGTTTTATGAGTGGATCGTGCCCGGTGACATTGTCTATTTTTCTTGGAACTCATTCCCCTTTGAAGGGTGGCGTCCTCTAGAGGGTTGTGCCAAGGCGTTGGATTGCTTAGGTTGGAGGTACTATTTGAAATAATTTTGTTTTGAACATGAATGAGCTTTTCACAATTTGAACAGTTAGGTTGGATTAAATTTGATCTTAAAAAGGTTAGGAATAGCTATTGAATCACTGATTCTTACTAGAAAGTATACTTTTTTATTTGATTCACCAAGGCACTACATGTTTCAGTTGGATATTGAGCTTGGAGACGCTGTTTTTAGTGGATTGCGGGCTGGATTTCGCCATGTATAAATGATGCTAATGATCAGCAAAGGGATTTGGTAGACGGGAAGTGTTGATATTCCCCTTTTTTAAGGGGATAGGGGAAAATCTCCACGGTTTTGCATGGAGTTGGATGGTTTTTGGGAAAGTATATGGTTTTGGATACGCTCATAGCAAGCTTTTCGACCATGTGTAAAGACTTAATTTGTTTTAGAATCATTCAGAAACTTATAAAAACTTCGTATCATTCCCAACCTTGCTAATCTTCCTCGGAAATCTCACTCCAACCCAGTACTGAAAACCGTCTTCTGACCGCGCCCGGTGGCGTCAGATGGACCTGTCGTTAAAAGGCGTGACTCGCTTTGGACGTTCCTCATACTCCGTGACAACCCTCACTCACTCCTCTCCTCAGACTCCACCATTGCCAGTATCATCGTGTCAAAAGGACACACTTCCGGGAAATCCTTTGGTTTAGCAGGGAAGTGGGTGGAATATTGAACACCCCCAAGAAGGGAAGGAGAGAGAGGGAGGGGGGGGGGGGGATTTATGTATTGACAGATGCTATCGAAGCGTTACTGGCTTTGCCTCCAGCTATGGCGCTCGGTGTTGGTGGCAGCCTCAGGTCTTGAACTTGGTGTCACCGATGATGATGGCAATATGTTTTCATTTAATATAGCTGTCGAACGTTTGTTCAAAGGGGGGAGAAGGGGGGGTTTTTCTTTTTCACCCGCCCGCCACACCTCATGAAATATTTATGGCTACATGAGTGATGGAGAATCAGCTATTAGCAAATGAACGATGAGAAGAGGTCCCTCAGGGGAGATCGAATTTTTGATAGAGACTTCAGGAAGTCGTGTTGGTTTTAAGACTTTGGGCGCTGTTTTGATGTGAGAATGAGATTTAAACACGAATCTGGGTCAGATGATCAAGCGGAGATTTGAAAAACGATGACGAAAACCAATCCAGAACTCTTTAAAAAACATTAATAAACTACTATATTTCAAGATGTTTACATTGTTTACATTTAGGTATAAGCTGACAAGAATATTTGAGGGACCATCTACAAACCCCGTCTTAGTGAGATATTCTGCTCAGAAGATAAGGGACTTCTCTGTGAAACTCATATCATGAAGAGAAAAATAGTTATTTGAATTCAATCCAAAAACAAAAAATCAACAACTTGCGTCAATCACGTAATGCCGGTGGCAACAGCCATTAAATCGGCGAAGATCAACATTCCAAGATTCGTTTTGCATAACAAGCACTTAATCACAGACTTAATTCCACTAATTATCCGCCATGAATAGATGAGTAGCGCACTGATAAGCCCTCCCCAGCAAATCGCAGCAAGCGATGAACTACGTCAACGACCACTCTCCCGTTCACAATGTTGGCCCCGATTGCCGTCCCCCTGCTGCTGCTGCTGCTGCTATCAGCTCAAATCGTGACCGGTGACGGAACATTCCCCACCGAAGGTGACGTTCTAGTCCTAAGTCCGGACAACTTCCAACTCGCCCTCCAGCGATTCCCATCTTTGATGGTCCAGTTCTACGCCCCCTGGTGTCCCCACTGTCAAGCATTGGCCCCAAAGTTCCGTAACGCAGCCGCAAAACTAGTCAACTCCCCGGTGAAGCTGGCCAAACTGGACGCCTCTCGGTTCCAGCACTTCGCCCAGCAGCACGGCGTTAACGGGTATCCGACGTTGATGTTCTACCGGGATGGAGCGGGTGAAGAGTACGGGGGACCTCACGAGGAACCCGCAATCGTTCGGTGGCTTTCGCGGAACATCCGACCTGCTCGGCACGCCGATCTCGTGATGGAGTTGAGTGGGGGAAACTTTGAAGCCGCCATCACGGCGAATCCCTTCCTGATGGTGCAGTTCTACGCCCCGTGGTGTCCGTACTGTCAGGAGTTGGCCCCGATCTACGCCGGGACGGCCGCGGAACTTGTGACGAAGGATCCCAGGATCAAACTGGCCAAACTGGACGCCACCAAGGACCGCTCGTTGGCCGAGTGGTATGGGGTGAAGCGGTATCCGACGTTGGTGTTCTTCCGGCATGGAGTTCCGATGAGGTATGAGGGAGTGCGGAATCAACCGGCGTTGGTCCGCTGGATGGTGCAACAGGTGCGACAAGATGGGAAGTCGGTGGTGAAGTTCCGTTCGGAGGATGGTCAGCAACCCGGTGTTGGGGCTGAAAGTACGACGAAGAGTGCCTCGAAGAAAACAGTTCCAGTGATGATCAATCTGATTGCGATGGTCGTGGTTTCGACTGTTCTTGGATAGATTCTTACGAAATCTAAATTATTTGTTGAAATATATTTATTCGTGAAAATGGTCAGTTTATTTGGAATTACGAAATATAACGCTTTGACTAAAATCTTCAAATCTTCAAATCATCAAATCTAAAAATCTTCAAATCTTCAAATCTTCAAATCTTCAAATCTTCAAATCTTCAAATCTTCAAATCTTCAAATCTTCAAATCTTCAAATCTTCAAATCTTCAAATCTTCAAATCTTCAAATCTTCAAATCTTCAAATCTTCAAATCTTCAAATCTTCAAATCTTCAAATCTTCAAATCTTCAAATCTTCAAATCTTCAAATCTTCAAATCTTCAAATCTTCAAATCTTCAAATCTTCAAATCTTCAAATCTTCAAATCTTCAAATCTTCGAATCTTTACATTTTTAAATCATCAAATTTTCAAATCATTAAATCGTTAGGGAAGGAAATACGCTATTGATCAAAAATTGCTATCTTGTTCAATGTGCAATGTTCAATGTTCAATGTTCAATGTTCAATGTTCAATGTTCAATGTTCAATGTTCAATGTTCAATGTTCAATGTTTAATGTTCAATGTTCAATGTTCAATGTTAAATGTTAAATGTTCAATGTTCAATGTTCAATGTTCAATGTTCAATGTTCAATGTTCAATGTTCAATGTTAAATGTTCAATGTTAAATGTTAAATGTTCAATGTTCAATGTTCAATGTTCAATGTTCAATGTTCAATGTTCAATGTTCAATGTTCAATGTTCAATGTTCAATGTTCAATGTTCAATGTTCAATGTTCAATGTTCAATGTTCAATGTTCAATGTTCAATGTTCAATGTTCAATGTTCAATGTTCAATGTTCAATGTTCAATGTTCAATGTTCAATGTTCAATGTTCAATGTTCAATGTTCAATGTTCAATGTTCAATGTTAAATGTTCAATGTTAAATGTTCAATGTTCAATGTTCAATGTTCAATGTTCAATGTTTAATGTTCAATGTTCAATGTTCAATGTTCAATGTTCAATGTGCAATGTTCAATGTTCAATGTTCACTGAAAAATTAAACAATTGAAAAAATAAAGTTTTGAAAAAAATGAGATTTGAAGATTTGAAGGTTTAAAGATTTAAAGATTTAAAGATTTAAAGATTTGAAGATTTGAAGATTTGAAGATTTGAAGATTTGAAGATTTGAAGATTTGAAGATTTGAAGATTTGAAGATTTGAAGATTTTAAGATTTGAAGATTTGAAGATTTGATGATTTGGTGATTTGAATATTTGAAGAGTTAATAATCAAATCTTCATTTTTTTTTATTTTCACGACTTGAAAAATGCAAATCTTCCAATCATTTGGGATGAAAAATTGTTATTTTTCAGCAAACCACCATCCATAGTGCCTGATAGAAATATAATAAAACTACTTTTACTGCAAACTAGTCGCCATTCCAAAGCATAACCAGCATAACAAAAAAGTTTGATTGATGCCACAAAATGATGCCCCAGCCCAATCCCGTGTACATGACTTTATTGCCACACAGCCGCTGCATGTGGCACAGATTTACGGAATGTCAATTACTCGACAAGATGGAAAAGGGATAAATTTCTGTCCTTTCCCGGTAGATCGGTAACGGGGGTTGCAAACTTTGTCAAACACTTGAGATATTCTCCCGCTCTCTCTTGTGCAAAGAATGACGAGGTGTAGGTTTAGACAGGATCGTAGGGTTGCCAAACATCTGAAACGTGCTTCCCTCTGACTTTCCAAGCAAGCTGGCAACCCTGTCTGCAGCTTCCCCCCCTCCCCCTTGTCTGTGTACAGAGCGAGACGCTCGGTATTTGTTTCCTGCGACGAGCATATTTTATTCACCGTTTCTCCATAAATCATCATCCCTTTTATTTTACTTGTCTTTACTTTTTTTTCGATGCCGCCTCTGTTGGCTCCATTCCATTATCGTCTCGTCGAGCTTCCGGAAGGATTCCGTTCCGGTACCACTCTAGATTATACGGTAAATGGATCTCCCCCTCCAAACCCCCCCGCTTTGGTCGTGCACTGTGATGCAGAGGCGTGTTGGGGGAGGGGGGGTAAAATGATAACATTCTTGGTAAACATTACACCCAACCTTGGGTGTGTCTCAGGAAGGATGATTTACACCGAATGGATCCAATTCGCACTGAGGTGGTGGAAAATTTTCGCGCTGGAAATGAGATAAAATCATTGCATGGGAAGGTGGATTTATGAAATGATAAGACCGAGAGAAAAAAAATCTTTCTGCGAGAGTTCAAACAAAAATTTAAGTTGTTCAGAGTCTATGTTCAGAATCTTAGTCTAGAGCTCATGTCCAAAGTTCAAATTCTGGATGCAAAGCCGGATTCCAAGTCTTGAGTTCATGTTCAGATTTCAAGTTCAAAGTCCACAGTTCAAACCCGAATCCAAGAGGAGAATATCGTGACGTCAGAAATGAACTCAAATCACTCAAAGTTTATTTTGTGAGTGACTTTAACATTGTGGCCTAGTTTGACAGCTACATTGTCCCAGTTTTCTGTGGGAGGGAAAAGGAGGCGAATACTTTATGAAAATCATACCTGTCAAAATTCCTAGCCTCAAAATTTTGTCGCGAGTTGCTTTTCTCCTCTATTCTTTTTAAACTGTTTACTCAGATTGTTTTAATGATCAGTGCTTACGAAATGTGGGTGGGTCTCGTGGCGCAGGGGTAGCGGCTTCGGCTGCCGATCCCGATGATGCTATGAGACGCGGGTTCGATT
Source organism: Culex quinquefasciatus (assembly GCF_015732765.1). Classification (NCBI taxonomy): domain Eukaryota; kingdom Metazoa; phylum Arthropoda; class Insecta; order Diptera; family Culicidae; genus Culex; species Culex quinquefasciatus. Next base: position 55,405,327 of record NC_051863.1, on the reverse strand, counting down.
CCCGCCTTATCCACTGAGCTTCTATCGGATGGTGAAGTAAAACGTCGGTCCCGGTTTCTCCTGTCTCGTCAGAGGCGCTGGAGCAGAAATCCCACGTTAGAGGAAGGCCATGCCCCGGGGGGCGTAGTGCCAATAGTTTCGTTTTTTTTTTTGCTTACGAAATTTCGACTTTGTTTGTGATAGGTGACAGAACACTCCAATCGTCTTCACCGTGACAACCTGATTTTGATATTCTACACAAACGAATGAGTGCTACGCATAGTCACTCACACAGTCATTGACTTCCCTCGAGAAATTCAATCGCTCAGAGAACGCTTCGAATGGTCGTTTGACATTCGACCGAGATTTCGATCATCTCTCCCGTGATCGCAATCATATGACTTCTGTCACCACGCAGCAAACACTTGCTCTCTCTTCCGAGACAAAAACGGAAGAAAGAGAAGAGCACGCCGTCTCGTTCTGGCGGCTGCTTGAGTGGTGCTCATTTCTCGTTCCTTTCGTCTTTGTGTTTGAGTTCACCGACAAGATTGAAACTTCTTTCATATGAAAAGTGACAAAAATGCTCGGAACTTTTTTGGTTTTTATTGAATATATCAGGATTGAAATCGAATTTAGGGGATCTGTGAAGGTCAAAAGGTAAGGCATTGTGAGCTGCACAAAATGGCTTTCTTAACTCAATTTGGCCCAAAATGCACGTACGACAAGTTAGCACGACGACGACGAAATATCGAACAGCCTCATGCAGTGATAGATGCATGCATTTGTAATGATGATGTATTTTTTAAATTTGAAAATTAAATCAATTTCAATTTCAATTCGACTTGCTCCTAACTCCATTCAATTTTCCTATGTTTCATTATTTAAACAACATATTTTGTAAAACAGTTGATAATGATTTGCTTGCTCACTTCCTATTGAGCGATTTTCCATTCGATTCCAGTTGAAAACGTTTTTTTAGCTGTAATTGTACGCCAAAGAGGCACGATGAATGGTGTTCTTTCATAAATGTATTCAGCAATTTTTTTTCTTAATTTAATGCCCAACAAATAAACTTTCTTTTGCAACGTGGCGAGTTTAATTTGCTTACAATTTTTTTTAAAACACTGTTTTTTTAATTCGTAACTGGGTAAAACATTTTTGCCCTTGTTGTGCCCTTTTTTTAAAAAAAATGGCATTTTTTGGCCCCTAAAACACATCAAAAATATGTTTTACCGTGTAACATTTTTTTTCACAAAGTAGGTACTTCACTGAAGACACCCAATCAATCATAGTTTTTTTTTCGTGAGATACATATTTTTTTATATTTACATTTAAAGCGGATTAAGTCGTTGTTTTTTTGTGTGTCAATTTGCTGAAAAATCCCTGCCAATTCCACCTCAGATTCTGACACTTGAAATAATCCTCAGTCACTAATCACCCCCACTCAGTTTGCACCGACTAGAAATTGGTAATAACACTACACTCCAAAAGCGTGCCCAAATTGGACACCAAAACTGTTGCAAACGCGGTAGAGGGGCAGAGTGGGGCTATAATCGCTGCTAAGCTCCCATAGATTACCAATTTCGCTAAATGGTTCTCGTCAAAATTGCACCACCCGCGTAACTGGACTTGCAAAGTTCCGAAAAACCAACCTCCAACCAGCCCACCAACCGATAGGTAATTAAATTATCATGGAATCATTTTAATAACCACGTTATGATCACTTTTAATTTTGTGTGGCGGGGGAGAGGAAGTGGGGTGGTTTATAATTTAGACGATCTGTTAGTTGCCACCCCCTTCCTACCCCAAAAAGGGGGTTTGCTCCCAATTTTCAATTAGCATTGCAACGACGACGAAATGAAGCCCCGACAGAATGATTCGATGCAACATCTATTCATTAGCTGGTGTGAAGAACCACAGTTGAAAATATATTTTTTGATTTTGAAAAAAAGTTGAATTTCATCAAGAAGTGACAACAGCCAAGTTGGTAAAGTTGAGGGTTCAAAATTACAAAAACTCAAATCAATTTTTTAAAGGTGCCCCTCTATTCATCATGCTCAACAATCCCACCCCTTTGCCTCAAGCCACAGAATCCCAATCAATTGCAACGGGGGAAAAGATTAGTTCCCGAGCGATAAAACTGAAAAATGGATGCGTTTTGATTCGCTCATCGCACACTCGATTAGTGCTGCTCAATGCAGAAATTCGGAATTTGATCGTTGTGGGTGGGATGCTTACAGGCGGTGTGGGCGGGGAAAACCCCATTACATTTATTGGCCGCCCGGTTGCGGCAACATTGTGGCGAGTGTTTGTTTAGGATTGGCCGCCCGCAAAACGTATGCGGACCGGCACCCACCGCCAGTCCGCCGCAAAACTTTATCGATTTGTTCGCCGAAAATATCCGAAATTTGAGCTGAGTGGGTGTGTGTTTGTTTGGGCTGCCCAGGTTCTGGATAAATGCAAGAGCTCCGGGAGAAAACGCACAGAGTTGCGAAAAGTTGCGACAAGCATTGCTGGGATGATTGCGAAGGAAAGCAATTAATAGAATTGAATGGATGTGTTTGCTGCAATCAAAATGGGGAAATAAAGCTCAGCTCATCGGAAACTTGCTTGGTTGGTGAAATTATCCTTTTTGTGATCGTCTTGATTAGAATCTGCTCAGCCGTAAGCAGGGGTGCCAGGTTGTCAGATAAATCTGGCATTGCCTGATTTTTTGAGCGCCAATTAGAAAAAAATAATTTTGTATTTCTTCCTCACATTGTTTTATTGACGTATTTTGTTTATTTTGTGAAGCTATAATGTATGAAAAGTGAAAATACACAGTTTTTGAACAAAAAATTACTTATTACTTTGAGAAAAGTGGCTTGCCAGATTTTTGCCAGATTTTTTACTCTTCAGACCTGGTAACCCTGGCCGTAAAAGTACATAGTACGGTTTAAAAAGGAAAAGTCCTAATCTATACATTTAATAATAAACATATTTATCTAAAAAGTCAATATATTTCAAGAAAAAAGTTGTTACAATAATAAATATAGCAATATTCATCAGGAACGACCGATTTTGTGTTAAATAATATGTGTAATATTACAAAAGGAACTGGTGAATTTTCATCAGTTTCTGATGAATTTTCATCAGGTTCACATTTTGTTAGGGTAAATTACTTTTAAAAATGCAAATATTTAAGCAATCAAATTTTTTCAACCTTCCAAAATTCAACATTTTTTCTGTGCAGTGAGAGCTACGAACATTTTGAGATTTTACTTAAGGCTTTTGTGAATATTTTATTAAGTTTGCATGTTTGTGATTTAAAAAAAAGCTATTTTTTTCTCCAAAATTGGCCGCACTGATAAATCTAATTAACACAGTAATTACAATTTTAACGACGCAAAACAAAACAAAAACAAATTCTACAAAAAAGTAAAATTCAAGAATGTTAACCGTAAATTGTCGAGGATCGTCGTTAAGATAACGTGACCTAACGTTATCGTCATTTCGATAATTATAAGATTATCGCCGATAATGTACGATAACTTATTTTAAAAATATTTATAAAATCGACTTAATTAAACAAAAAGGTTTAAATTTTAATGCTTTCACCAAGAATATATTTTTTTAAATGTAGTAAGTTTCAAAGTATGAATACTCACAATTGTTCACAAAAAAAACGTATTTTTCGAAATAAAAACTCAAATTTTCAAAATCAAAAGAAGTGAAATTTTGTTCACGTTTCACTTCAATAAAGCTTTTTGAAAATTATTTAAATTTTCACAAAATACCGTATTTTTTGAAAATATTCAATTTTTTTTAATTTACAATAAATGCATCAAACGAAGCAAAATATTGTTTGCTTTTTCACTTCAATAGAACTTTTTTGAAACATAATTATATTTTCACAAAAACCGTATTTTTTTCGAAAATACTGATGTTTTCAAAATCATGAATATGGGTACTAAACGAAGCGAAATTTTGTACGAATTTTAACTATATTAGATTTTTTTAAGGATACAAAAATATTTCACAAAATGCCGTATTTTTTTCGAAAATGCTCAAATTTTTTTAATTTGCAATATGGGTATCGAACGAGGGTAATTCTCCGCCAACTCACATAGCAGTTGCCCCGACCCCTCTTCGATTTGCGTGAAATTTTGTCCCTGATCACGAATCCGAGGTCCGTTTTTTGATATCTCGTGACGGAGGGGAGGTACGACCCCTTAAGTTTTTGAACACACGAATAAAGAGGTGTTTTTCAATAATTTGTAGTCTGAAACGGTGACGAGATAGAATTCTGGTGTCAAAGGGGCTTTGATGTAAAATTAGACGTCCAATTTGATGGCGTACTCAGAATTTAAAAAAAAAACAAATTTTTCATTGAAAAAAAAAACTAAAAAAGTTTTAAAAACTCTGCCATTTTCCGTGACTCAACTGTACAAAATTTTGGAACATGTCATTTTAAGGGAAATTCAATGTACTTTTTGAATCTTCTATGATCCAGAAGGGTCATTTTTTCACTTAGAAAAAAAAAATCATTTTAAATTTCGTGTTTTTTCTAACTTTGCAGGTTTTCTTAGAGTGTACCAAAGTTCTACAAAGTTGTAGAGCAGACAATTGCAAAAAAAGATGTTTAAATAAGGGGTTTGCTTATAAACATCACGAGTTATCGCGATTTTACGAAAAAAAAGTTGGTCGCCGTTGATCATGCCAGTTTATGTTCACCCGCGACAGACACGGACGACGAAACAAAGAGAAACGCAAAAAAGAACTTTTTCAAAATTTTATTTCGTAAAATCGCGATAACTCGTGATTTTTGTAAGCAAAAATTATTGTGAATGTCTGCTCAACAACTTTGTAAAACATTGTTACACTCTAAAAGTAATAAAAGTAGTTTTTAAAACGTTTTTAGTGTTTTTTTTTCGATGAAATATACTTTTTTTCGGAATCCTGAGTACGCCATCAAATCGGGCGTCTTATTTTACATAAAAGTCCCGTTGACCGTTTCTGGCTGCAAATTATTGAAAAAAACACCTCTTTTTCGCATGTTCAAAAGTGGAAGGGGTCGTTCCGCCCCTCCGTCACGAGTTATCAAAAAACGGACCTCGGATTCGTGATCAGGGACAAAAGTTACCCCTTAGGACAAAGTTTCACGCAAATCGAAGAGGGGTCGGGGCAACTTTTCCCGATTTCGTGTGAATTGGTAGAGAATTACCCACGAAGCCAAATTTTGTTTGCTTTTTCACTTGTTTTAATATGAAGCATAGAAATTTGAATGTTTGTTTGAAACATGCAAAATTTCACTTTGTTTGATACCAAGTTTGCTAATTTTTAAAATTTAGGAATTTTCGAAAAATACGGTTTTGTGAAAATTTTAGTTTGTAACAAAAACAAAACTCTAATGAAATGAAAAATCATACGAAATTTGGCCTATAAATTTCAAATTATAAAAATTTGAGTATTTTCAAAAACTATGGTATTCTGTGAAAATCATAGTTTTTAACAAAAAAAACTGTGAGGAAGTGAAAAAGCATACAAGATTTCCCCTCGATTGATACCAATATCGCAAATTTTGAAAATTTGAGTATTTTCGAAAAATACGGTATTCTGTGAAAAATCATAGTTTTTTTCAAAAAAACACTCAAATGTGATGGAAAAGCAAACAATGCTTCGTTTGATGTAAATTTTGAAAATTGGAGTATTTTCTAAAAAATCGGTATTCTGTGAAAATTATAGTTTTTAACAAAAAAAATTACTCTAAGGAAGTGAAAAAGTATATAAAATTTCCCTTCGCTTGATACCCATATTGCAAATTTTGAAAATTTGTGTATTTTCGAAAAATACGGTATTCTGTGAAAAAATATAGTTTTCTAACCAAAAACACTCTAAGGAAGGAAAAAAGCATACAAAATTACGCTTCGTTTGATACTCATATTGAAAATCATGAAAATTAGAGAATTCTCGAAAAATACGGTATTTTGTGATAATTTTAGTTTTCAGCAAAAAAAAAAAAAAAGCTCTAGTGAAGAGAAAAAGCATACAAAATATCGCTTTGTTCGATACCCATATTGCAAATTTAAAAAAAATATTATTTACGAAAAATACGGTATTTAAAAATTTAGTATTTTTGAAAAATACGGTATTTTGGGAAAATTTTAGTTTTTAACAACAACAAAAAAATGTTGGTGAAAGACACTTTTTATTTAACGAAACTGTTATTTTCTTTAGGGAACTTGTTCTACAAACTGATCTTCACAAAGTGGTTGATTCTAAAATGATATTTTTTTTAAAAATATAGTTGTGTATTAAAAAAATAATTTAGGGAACTAATTGGGTACTACATTGGTATTTTATATAAAATATTTCAAGAATTAGCACTGTTAAGTGCTCAAATTTTTATCCTGGCAATATGTTTCTGTAGTTTCATGATCAATTGTACAAAGAAATCGGTCGTCTAGGTTCTTTCAGCTTTGATTTTGGTGTAATGTAAACAGCACTTGTAACTAACCTTTACTGCTAAAAAGTTTTCTGGAAGGAACGCAAGTTCAACATAAACGATTGATTTGATTTAAAAATCTCTTTAATTTGGATTGAAAATTTGGTATTCAAGGTAAAAAATTTAGTTTAAAATTTTATGAATCCAACCCAAAAAAACATTGAAAAAAGAAAAATTGTTCTAGAACCCCGAACAAACATTTCGATGCACTCATAATATTTTTGGGAAATAGACCTTAAAATTCGACATCTAGTTTGTTCTGCGAAACACATCATGTTTTGCAATTGTTTTTACTTTTCTCAAACACTTTTTTCAATTTTCAGGTCGAAAATCTGAATTGAATACAAAGTACACCTTGAAATGTACAGAACATTCCCCAACTCATTCAAATAGTCCTTACTCTCTATTCTACACCTGTGAAAAAAAGGGTTAGGAAACGTGCGTAAACAAGGGTGTGACAGCACGGCGCACGTCGAATAATGGTGCGTCAGAAAGAAAAACACACTGGGGAAAAGGGAAGACTGGGGAACTTCGAACGAATTCCCCTTTGTCATTCTCACCGCTTGAAGCACTGAGAAAAAAAGGTTGTCTTTTCGAGGATTTTTTTTCATGTTTTCTCAGCGTTTCTTAAAAAATAGTCTTTTCCCCTTTCTCAAACTCATGTAAAAAAAATCATCTCTCGGTGTGTCTTAACAGTTAGTTAAGATTGAACATCGCAGGTGACAAGTACGTCGAGCACGGGCGCACGTGTTTGACAATTTTCCCATTTTTCTTCCATCACAAGTCGGCATTTCCCGGTTGTTTTTCCTCATCCCCCCCCCTCCCCAAAGGAAGCGTTGAACAAAGCACGACAAAAAATAAAAGAAGGTTCAAGGGGTTAGAATTAGCTTCTTCTCACTTGCTTTCGCATTTTACCGTAGGTCTCGGTTTGATAAGGTACATTTTTTCTGAAACAAAAAAAGAGGAGGTTTTCACCTTGGGACCGCTTTGAAGAGGGAGAGGAAGGTAGCAAAAACAAATTTGTTTTTGATTGATAACTGATGTTCGGCATCACTCAAGGTTTTCCGGAGAAAAATGGCAAAACCAAGATGGGTTTCTTTTTGTTTTCTTGTGTTTTTTTGTTGTTGCTTCGAGCGCTGGTGGGAGGCAAAAAATGAGATACACAAACAAATCATGATCTTGAAAGGATTTTGGCCCACCATATCGGTGCAGATGTTTTTCTTCCAAGTATTTGGAGAAGGTTGCTCGAATGGGGGTACGTTGCTTTGCGTTTTCCAAAATTATGCTGGGGTGAAATGGGGTAAACATAACATCATTTGTGTTTCCATACTCAAATTTAAAGTTTTCAAACTTAAGTTTTAAGTTTTCAAACTTCAGTTTTTAGTTTTCAAACTTCAGTTTTTAGTTTTCAAACTTCAGTTTTCAGTTTTCAAACTTCGGTTTTCTGTTTCCAAACTTTAGTTTTCTGTTTCCAAACTTCAGTTTTCAGTTTTAAATTCTTAGTTTCCAGTTTCAAAATTTCAGTTTTCAGGTTTCAATCTTCTGTTTTTCGTTTTCAGTTGTCATACCTCAGTTTTCAATTTTCTAATTTCAGCTTCAGTTTTAAAACATCTGTGATCTGTTTTCAATTTTAAACTTCAGTGTTCAGTTTTCATATTTCAGTTTTCAGTTTCCAAACTTCAGTTTTCAGTTTCCAAACTTCAGTTTTAAGTTTTCAAACTTCAGTTTTCAGTTTTCAAACTTCAGTTTTCAGTTTCAAACTTCGGTTTTCAGTTTCCAAACTTTAGTTTTCTGTTTCCAAACACCAATTTTCTGTTTCCAAACATCAATTTTCTGTTTCCAAACAACAATTTTCTGTTTCACAACTTCAGTTTTCATTTTTCAAAATTCAGTTTTCAGTTTCAAACTTCGGTTTTCAGTTTACAAACTTTAGCATCTGTTTCCAAACTTCAGTTTTCAGTTTCTTAACATCAGTTTTTAGTTTTCAAACTTCAGTTTTCAGTTTCAAAATTCAGTTTTCAGTTCCCAAACTTTAGTTTTCTGTTTCCAAACATCAATTTTTTGTTTCCAAACTTCAGTTTTCAGTTTTCAAACTTCAGTTTTCAGTTTTCAAACTTCAGTTTTCAGTTTCAAACTTAAGTTTTCAGTTTCCAAACTTTAGTTTTCTGTTTCCAAACATAAATTTTCTGTTTCCAAACTTCACTTTTTAGTTTCCAAACTTTAGTTTTCAATCTCCAAACTTCAGTTTTCAGTTTTGAACCTTCAGTTTCCAGTTTTTAAACTTCAGTTTTTATTTTTCATGCTTCAGTTTTATGTGTTTAAATTTCATTTTTTAGTTTTGAATTTTCTGTTTTCTGTTTTCCGTTTCCCAATTGCAGTTTTATTTTTAGTCTCATTTTTAAATTTAAGAATCTCCCTGAACCCAACTGCCCCTCCAATCCGATGAACCCATCCAGAATCGTGCGAAAAGCGTGCCAATGGTGATGTTTGACAGGATTCAATCCTTCCCGGCTGAGCTCTTCTATCGGCGTTCTAGCGCGATCCTGACGTTTTCCTTGAATCGTCGAGGGACGTGCCCTGCCGGGGGTGGTGCACCGGAAGAGAATTGTTTGATTGGAGTGAATCAGCAGAAATCGGATGCCGACGCCTCCGGGATTGGTTGCCGTGGGATTCGGGCCCGCTTGAAGGATTTTTTCGTTGTTGGGTTGGTGGGTTAGGGAATGTTTGTCGAAAAAGAAGGATTTTTGGAATCCACCAGGACTCAAGATTTTTTTTTCGGGTGGATTTGATCCGGATGGCAAACAAACCAACCTGTCAGACCGCAGGCATTCCAATCCGGAAATGGAACCCCAGTCAAGAAGGGTTTCTTTTTCCTGGTGGGATTTTTCCCTTTATTTTATTGATTATGTTGTGACGACGGTAACTATTTTTGGGGACAACCTTCCCGAGATTTTGGTCCCAATCCCTAAATAAGGTTGTGACAAGCGTAAAATTCTTTGAATAACCCACATCTGAAGATCCATAAAGATATCTCTATGAACAAAAATGAAAGCCTTTCCTTCACCTTTTTCCCACTACATCAAAGACAGCATTCCTTCGTCACCCTCCACCGGCAAAGTTGCACCGATGCATAACCACAAAAATGTGACTACATTAGTCACCTCCACCCGAGCGAAAGTTGGCCCTCAACATAAATTTTAATACTGCCATAAAGCCAGCAAACCGTAAAATTATTCCACTCCAGCCAAGAGTACCCACTTTTTCGCCCCGTTGGACACTCCCGGAACCTTTCGGTGGCGGAATCGATCCATTTCAAATGGCACTTAAGGACTTGGAAAAAGGAAGAAGAAAAAAAAAAAATGTCCGCGCTAAACTTCAAACGGATCGCGCGCGACTTGCTCGTCGTCATTTGTCGATTTTTCCGTCCACTTTTCAGCTTCAGCAAGAGCGACTTGATAGCAGTCGTCGTGCCGGAAAAGGACATCCGCGCGATGCTGTTGATGCAAAGCGTGCGCTAAGATGGAAATGGTGGAGAGTGCATTGGAAATGGCTTGTGCAGGTTGGGGATCTCTTTTGCATCTGTTCTGCGAGAGCAACCGAGATGTCAACAGTGTGGCAGGGATGTAGTTTGTTGTGTCTTGATTTTCTTCCATCAGAAAGACTTATAATGAAATAAATATTTTAAAAAATTCAAAAGCTTGTTATAAGGAACTAAATCGACCTGACGTTGATTAAGATCTTTTTAACAAGTCTAGAAGTTTATAGGAAAAAGCAATACTTCAAACATACGTGGAATTTCCCGAGGATTCCGAATATGTTAAAATCGAGACCAAAACCTGCCGTCTTGTTGGCCTACAGGGCAAGAGTTATGAGAAAAACTGCGATTGGCCAAAAAGTTAATTCCGTAAGCTTATAGTTCTTGAATTCCCTAACTTTTGACCTGTGGGAGTATGGGTGTTGGAAATTGTTTCAAAAAGATGTTAAGTTTTTACAAATATCCATTTTAACATTAATATGCAAAAGCTCTGAGAAAAAAGATGTTTATGGCACATTTTGAAATGCTTCAAAAGACCTTTCCAATGCAACTTAGAGAATTAGAATTAAAGAAGCTTTCCGAAAATGCGAGCAATTTTTAGATTTTTCATGTTTTTTGGACCTCAAGCTTCGAAGCCCGTTTACCCCCACTTCCCTTTGTCGTTGAGGGTCGTTGTCGTTGGACGCTGAAAGTTTCATCCAAATCGGAGCACCTCATAAATTCTATTAAGAATAATAAAAAGCATTCAAAAATAAAATTAAAACAACCTTCATTTATTTTCTTTGCGAATTGAGAATTTGTGAAGTTGCTACAAGTTTTTTATTAAGGTTTCTAGCATGGATGTATGGCATTTTTTCATGGCAACAATTCGAATGCCAAACGGTAAAAATATATTAGGTTGAAAACATAAAGTGGAAAAACAACATTTCGGTGATTTGAAAAATGGCATTTGTTGAAAATGTTTTCTGGGATACAAATCAGATTTTCTGTTTCATTTATTAATCAATCCCAAAAATACATTATTAAAAATTGCCAATTTTTGAAATCACGGAAATGCTGTTTTTTTGTTTCAACTTAATGACTTTCGACCGTTTGGCATTCGAATTTCTGTAATAGAGCAGTTCTTTAGGATTTCGGTCATTCGATTTTTTTTGTTTTTTTTTTTTAATCCGACTGAAACTTTTTTGGTGCCTTCGGTATGCCCAGAGAAGCCATTTTGCATCATTAGTTTGCCCATAAAATTTTCCATACAAATTTGGCAGCTGTCCATACAAAAATGATGCATGGAAATTCAAAAATCTGTATCTTTTAAAGGAATTTTTTGATCGATTTGGTGTCTTCGGCAAAGTTGTAGGTATGGATACAGACTAAACTGAAAAAACCCGATTTAATCCCACCAGGGGTGAGATAGAGCCTTTCTTACTAAAGAATATAACTTCTCTCAATTCACAACATCGACTTGATACAAAAAATATGATGAAGGCAAGGTATCATTAATGATGTGTTTTCTAAAAGAAATTGAAAACGCAATTTTCACCAATCGAATATTTTTAATCGTACAAATTCTTAGCTTCCAATGCGCAAGTGACGACACACACCGCGGTTTTGGTTTTCTAGTTTTGGTACGAGCCCAAAAACCGAACAAAGCAGGTGCAAAGCAAAACCGAGTTAACCGCACAGTGGGAAGCTTGCCATTCAGCGTCGAAAGTGAGAGAGTCAGAGATAGATATTTTTGCAACCGCACCACTACACACTCAATCGCATTACCTTAGGTAGATAGCCATTGGCGTCGCGAGTATTAAAAACTTTGAAAACGATATAAAGCTTAGAAGCTTCGAAAGCTCCTATTGGAATCCAATGAACTCTGTTAAATAAACTAACGAAATCACGACCAAATGAAGCCTACTTAAAGGCGATTTTAGGAGCACACGGGAAACAAATTGTTTGTACCCGGATGAATGTCCTATGTCAAAAAAGTTTTTGCATAAACATTGGACAGTTATGCAAAAACGGACAGAGCAAAAGAAACCGAAAAGCTACGATATCTTACATGTTGAACGAAACATCGGTAGACAAGCTACTACGAACAAGTATAAGTCCAGCAGAAACATATGCGCCAGCATTCTTGCGCCAGTATTCAAAGCTCAACTTGACAACTTGGCGACGAAGCGTCGAAAATCGATGCAGTGTGATTTTTTAGCGATTTTTCGGATTAAAATTCATGCTGAATCGACATATTAACGAAGCTGGAAATGACGTCGTGGCTTAAAGTAAAACCTATACCTTTCTTTAGTAAGAAAGGCAAAAAGTAAATCGTTCTAAAATTTGATCGGGAATGCCGATCGATGTCGAATTTGTTTCAGATGCTCACTCATGGTCTGTACTATGAATGTAGGAAGAAATTTTGGATAAAATCAGAAATGAAAAATGTTGGCGAATGTCACCAGGTGGGCTTTTACCTTTTTTAGGGATTTTTTTTCTTATGGTAGGTCAATCAAACGGCTCTAACTCCAGAACCATATTATGAATCTGGATGAAAATTTGGGAGGTTGTATAGCTCGAAAAATGCAATTTTTGAGATAAATAAAAGATATGAAAATGAAAAATTTTGACCATATTTTCATTTGAAAACTGTGTATTTTCTGGAAAAGTCTGGCCGCATCCGAAAACAGATGGATAATTCGAAATTTGCGCGGCAACTCGCCCAGGTTCAGCACACTAGCTTTCATCTGCATTTGGGAGAATCGAAATCGGATTTATGGGAGCTGAGAACGGCGCGACACAAAATTTTGCAAAATTTTACCACATACGAACATCACTCGACCTCCACGGAATTTATTTTCTCAAAATTCGAGGGTTCGAGATAGACGAGTTCTATCAAGGTGAATCGATAGAGCGTCGAAAATCGATGCAGTGTGATTTTTTAGCGATTTTTCGGATTAAAATTCATGCTGAATCGACATATTAACGAAGCTGGAAATGACGTCGTGGCTTAAAGTAAAACCTATACCTTTCTTTAGTAAGAAAGGCAAAAATGATACACTTTAAAAAAAATTTGGTGATTTTTTTAATTAACTTTTCATCACTTAAACTTGATTTGCAAAAAAAAACACTATTTTTAATTTTTTTTATTTTTTTTTGATATGTTTTAGAGGACATAAAATGCCAACTTTTCAGAAATTTCCAGGTTGTGCAAAAAATCTTTGACCGAGTTATGAATTTTTTAATCAATACTGTTTTTTTTTTCAAAAAATCGAAATATCGGTCGAAAAAAATTTTCAACTTCATTTTTCGATGTAAAATCAAATTTGCAATCAAAAGTACTCTTGTGAAATTTTGATAAAGTGCACTGTTTTCAAGTTGAATCCATATTTAGGTGACTTTTTTGAAAATAGTCGCAATTTTTCATTTTTTAAAATAAGTGCACATGTTTGCACACTTTTGGCAAAAATATTTTTGAAAAGCTGAGAAAATTCTCTATATTTTGCTTCTTGGGACTTTGTAAATACGACCTTTAGTTGCTGAGATATTGCAATGCAAAGGTTCAAAAACAGAAAAATTGATGTTTTCTAAGTCTCACCCAAACAACCCACGATTTTTCAATGTTGATATCTCAGCAATTAATGGTCCGATTTTCAATGTTGAAAAATTAAACATTTGTGAAATTTTCCGATCTTTTTGAAAACAATATTTTCAAAATTTTCAAATCAAGACTATCATTTCAAAAGGGCCAAAAATTCAATATTACGCCCTTTTAAAATTTTATTCTTGATTTTAATGGCATGACCATAGATTGTCTTTCAATTTTATGAAGTTTGATTTGTCGGATGATAGGGTTTCTCTTAAATTCCGGAAGTGTCCCCAAGGGGCCACCGGTAACCGGTTCCAGATTGGCCAGGATGGCTCAGTGAACAACGGTATTATCAAAGATGGACATATCTTTCAATTTTATAAAGTTTGATGTGCAACATGATGGGTTTTCACCAAAAAAAATCAAGTTGGCCGTTCATCGGGTTCCCGGGAACCGGTTCCAGGTTACCCGGAAGTGGCCACTAACACTCCAGAGTGGTTCTGGCAATGGTGTTTTGTGTTTTTAGTAAGTTTTATGGATCAATTTCAACTATCATAAGAGTATTGGTATCACCCATATGTGAAAAACAGTAAAACATGAACTTTTCGGATGTTCCGGATTTCCGGAATCGGTAGGTCACCTGGCCCTTATATTAATATTTGTGGTCAAATTACAGGTAAATACGTGTCGAATGCAACCCGGAGCATCCTGATTGGTTGAAATTTGCCGGAGATACAGGTCGTCAAAGTTGGGGTCTCAAAAAGGTCCTTTTTCGGTTGTAGCCGATTCTCGGTCGCCACAGTGACCAAATCCGGTTTTCCAGCTCGGTTTCAGAAAGAGGACGTTCTAAGCTTTCATTTGTGACCAAAAGAACCGGAATCAGCCAAAAACTGGATTTTTGATGTTATTTTAAAGTTTGGGGTCGAAAGGACCCCAATACCTTTAAAGTAACTTTTTTTATGGACGCTCCCCTACGGGTCGTTCAAGGTTTGTTTGTTTTGTGAAATATGTATTTATACTATAAATTTAATGTCAGAAAATTTCAAGGCTTTAGAATGTATATAACAAAAGTTATGGCAAATTTAATTTTCAAAAAGGCCGAAAAGGACCCCAATACCGTAAGAAGGTTAAAATTTCGTGTTTTTACAATTTTTTCAGAGTGTAATAATGGTTTACAAAGTTGTAGAGCAGACAATTACAAAAAAAATATATGTAAACATAAGAGGTTTACTTGCAAACTTCACGATTTATCGCAATTTTACGAAAAAAAAGTTTTGAAAATGTTGGTCGTCGTTGATCATGGCCGTTCATCGTCACCCGCGACAGACACGGACGACGAAACAAAGAGAAACGCAAAAAGTAACTTTTTAAAAAAAAAATCGTAAAATCGCGATAACTCGTGATCTTTATATGAAAACCCCTTATGTTTATAAATTTGTATTTGTCTGCTCTTCAACTTTGTAAAACATTATTACACTCTAAAAAACAACCCTGCAAAGTTAGAAAAAAACACAAAATTTTAAAATGAAAAAATGACCCTTCTGGCTCAATGCAGTTTCGAAAAGAACATTGAATTTACCTTAAAATGACGTGTTCCAAAAATTTTTAAAATCGAGTAACGGAAATGGTAGAGTTTAAAAAAAAATAAGTGTTTTTCTCGATGAAAAATACGTTTTTTTTTATTCTGAGTATGCCATCAAATCAGGCGTCTAATTTTACATTAAAGTCCCTTTGACGTCAAATTTCTATCTCATCACCGTTTCAGGCTGCAAATTATTGAAAAACAACTTTTTTTCACATGCTCAGAAATGAAAGGGGTCGTACCGCCCCTCCGTCACGAGATATCAAAAAACGGACCTCGGATTCGTGATCAGGGACAAAGTTTCACGCAAATCGCAGAGGGGTCGGGGCAACTGCAGGGTGAGTTGGCGGAGAATTATGATTATTTGACAAATTTGAAGCCCGATTGAAACACTCATAATTCGATATTATTTAAATTCATCCATGTCGTTGTTGTTGTTTTTTTTTTTTTTTTCAAACAGCAGTTTTCCACCCTGAAGGAGCGGCCGTGGCTGACTGGTTACGGTGTTCGCATTGTAAGCGAATGGTTCTGGGTTCGATGCCCATCTGCTCCCAACGAGAAAGTTTAGAACGCAGAAATTAGAAATGATGAATATGAACGAAAAATCAAAGTCGCTCGAGGCGGGGTTCGAACCCCCGTCCTTTGGATTGGTAAGCAAAAATGCTAACCACTAGGCCATGTCGACTTGGTGATCTTGGAATGGAAATAGGAATACTGTTACAGAGAGCGAGTTGTGGCGCTATAACCACGGCAAATAGTGTCCAGGGCATTCGTGGAAATACAATGTCCCATCCCAGAAGGTCCCGGAGTACCAAACCTTCTTAGCATGGTGCTCCCAACGAATACAACCAAAATCTCGGAGCGTATGGTGGTGTGTCCCCACGCTTCTTCCTCCCCTGTCGATTCAGAATTGTGTTGTTGTTCGAACACTCTGTGCTCAAACTCAACCCAATTACGAGTCATCTCTGCGATACGGCTTTACGCAGTAGGCCTGGCCGCTTTAACGCTTGTGATGTGTCAATGCATTCCGATGCAATGGCGCACTACAAATGTTAATAAATGACAAGAAGAGTGCTAGGCGTCATCTAACCTAAGGCACTCTCCAGGATCCCTTCGAAAGATTGGCTGCGCTAGGGTCTGATTAGATTAGATTAGATTAGATTAGAAACAGCAGTTTTCCACCCTGAGAATTGCACCACCTGCAAAAAAAATGGCAAAAAGAACATCTCCCTCCCCTCCCATTTCCATCCCCCTTGCAAGCAAGATGTCGACGATTGAGAACAGCTCGGCACAGAGTCATCTTTTCTCATCATTGAAAACTACTCCTCTACCTTTTTTCCCACGCCCGAGCGGGCATCAACTGCGCGCGAAAATATTTTCCCACTTTGGAAAAACGTTATAATTTTATCGATTCGCACACTGGCGCTGCTGCTGCGCACTGAATGGCGTTATTTTCTTCCCGTTCCAATGGGGCAAAATTCAACGTAATATGAGCTCTGGAAAAAGTGGAAAAAATAAGCTTTTGAATTGATTCGAAACTGGTTTCGTGAAATAAAAGAGAGTTTCGCGGGCGGAAAAATGACAATTTCCCACGATTTTTTTCCTCACCAGGAAAAAAAGCGAAGCCGTCCGCGTGGGTGTGTTTGCTTAATGATAATGTGCGACGAGGTCTCGGCCCAGAGAGTGTGTATTTATGTTTTGCGTCCTTTTTGGTCCCCCCCCCCTGTAAAATGTCCCCAAGGTCCCCATAAAATGCCCCCCATAATAACATACTTTAGTGGTCGGTGCGGGTCAAAGTAGTGGGAAGGGGGTGCGCGCTTTTTCCGATTCACAATTTTTGCCCTGGCAGCCCGTTGAATTATGTCCGGAATAAATAACGGGCTTTTCGACGTTGCAACCGTCGAAGGGACGTCAACGAGTTTTGGAGCCGGAAAATGACATCGAATTGGCGTGCGGGATTGAGATTTTTGAACCGAGTTTGAAGGGTGTAAAATTGTGTTTTTTTTGGGATGTTGACATTTTGAAGAATTGATGCATTTGACGTTTTTTTTTTCAATATTCCAGCAAGTCTTGAAGTCTTGAGAACTGTCACCCTCAATTGATGTAAAATGTAAAAAATAGAAAGTTTAAACCAAGTTTATTTTTATTGTTTTCAGTCCTGTTTGAAAAGTTTAGTGAGAAAAAAAACTCTCATAAATGCAACTCAGCCAACCACTCAGAAAATTAAAGAAAAAGTTGTTTGAGGCCCTAAACGCAGCAGAAATAACCTTGCCCAGAAAAATAACCCATGTCGAGCTACCTTACTGCTCAATAAAAAAACTTCAAAAAATATTTCAAAATCCATATTTTTATACATCTATATTTTTTCCTCATATATATTGCAGCACTGCAAAAAATATGATTTTTATTACACTTTTAATCATTTAAGTTAGATTTTGGAAAACTCCTTTTTTTAATTTTTTATGTGTTTTTGTGGACAATAATGTTTTAAGCAAAAGGGCAATACTTAATCAAATTTTTGAAAAAAAAAAAAATGGTGGAATGTTTTGTTAAAAGCACTCCAAAAAGTTAACTCAAACCAAATTGAATTTTATTTGTAGGAGAAAAGAACTTCAGTGAAATTTGGAAACAGTGTTATGTTAGTTTGGTTGAATTTTATAAAAATAAAAAGTTCTTATTTCAATGAAAAAAGTCTTATACGAGGACTCTCTTGTTGTCAATATTAAAGGGACCGTCGACAGCGGAAGTTATCAAATTATATAACGAAAAATCAAATCAATCTATTTAAAGGGACTGAAAAATTTATTGACAAAATATCGAGAAGATCGACAGCCAAAGAGTACACTGTAATAAATAAAAATCCCTAAGAAACCGATCTGAAAATTGGATATTTTTAAAGCACTTTCCATACAATTTTTAGACTGCTCAAACAAAAATTGAACAAAAATATGCGAAAATCTAAAACTTTAGAAGTAATATTCTAATCGATTTGGTGTCTTCGGCAAAGCTGAACATTAACTTTTTTTTACAAAAAAAAATTGCCTAAAATCTATATTTTTTAATTTTTTGGAATTTTGTGGTTGTAATAACGGGGGAAAACACAAAAATTTTGCCGCTGAGTCATAATTTAATAAAAGATTAGTTTTTTGAAAAAAATGAGTCATAATAAATCTTTGGCCTTGATGTTAAATATTCGGAGTGAAAGGTGATTTCTTTTGTGATTTTCAAACCCCTTCCTATATCATCGTTGATCGGAAGGCACGGCGTCGGGTGGATTGTGTTTAAATTTTTCGAATAAGGTTTTATTTTTTTGCGGTGAAAAAGCCATTTCTTTATAATGAACGAAAGACGCACTGACAATTTGGATCGTTGAGTTAATAGTGGAGCAAAATAACTGTGTGTGAGTGAGTTTGTGTGTTAACCAGAAAGACCTTCCCATAGCATCGTTGCTCGGAAGGCATCGAAAAGCCAATACCTTATCCTACTAACCCAAAAAAAATTAATCACGTGATGCTTGAAGGAGATGCTGTGGATTCAACGGTCTCAAGCGGTATCAACAAGTATATAACGAAATACTATGTGCTTGATGAGTCTGCAACTTCAACTATCGGACTAACATTCCTCCCTTTCGTTGAACTGCAGGCTTCTTGGGAGGGCGCCGGTATTGACTAATAAAGTAGAGATCTTCAGAGGTTAAACAGTGAACGGATGGTTGGCTCCCACTGATCATTTTTGATTCATTGTTTAACTTCAGCTGATCTGTCAATAACGGAATAGCAGCTCATTGGCAGTCAACCATGCTCATGCTCATGCTCAATGTTTGGCCCTTTTGAAATGTTAGTCTTGATTCCAAAATTTTGAAAGTTTCAATTTCACAAGTGTTTAATTTTTAGCATCAAAAATTGGACCATTAGTTGCTGCTATATTGACATTCAAAAAAATGTAGAAATATTTGTATGAGTCTTGCAAAACTTAAATTTTCTTGTTTTTTTTTTAATCGCTGTGTGTCCAATCTTGAATGTCCCTGAGGCAATTGTATTGTAAATTTCCTGAACACTTGAAAAATACACAATTAAAAAAATCGAAAAATGAGAATTTTTCATTGTAAATTAATTTTAAAGTGCCTATTTCTTATAAACGGAGCACTTAATCAAAAAATGTGCAAGGTAATTTTACGATTTCAAATTTGATTTTCCATTAAAAACTGATGTCCAAAAAGTAGTTTCACTGAAATTTCATTTTTTTCAAAAAATAATAATTTGGCAGCAAATTTTTGTCCATACATAAGGACATACACATAGGGAAGTCTTAAAAGTTGCGTTTTTTGTCCCCTAAAACATATAAAAAATCCAAAAACGAAATAACAAGGATTTTGGGAAATAGATTTTTTTTGTGAAAAAAGGTATCGTAAAATTCGAAAGAAAAATCTGATTACCTTTTTTCTGAATAGCAAATCGATCAGAAAATTTCTTCAATCGATACATATTATAGAATTTTATATTCGATATTTCAGATAGAGGGTGACGATTTCCCGGGATCGAGAGTTGTATTTTGTTATTTCCCGGGAATTTCCGGGACCCGGTAGATTTTTTTTTCAACTATGCAATAGTGCCAATAATTTAACAGAAATGTTATAAATTTGTTGCTTTTCAACCAATTCAGTTACAATTAATTCAAACTTATTCATTGAAACGTTAATTTAATTAGCCTTGTTTTATAGTTCACAGTTCTACATTTTATTTTTTTTTTTCAGAATTCTGAAGCTTCTTGCATGGACTTGTTATTAGATTTTATTTTTTTTTAAATTAGCTAATGTATAATTTCCCAGTATCTTTATTTTTACAACATGATAAATAACGACTCAAAACAACAATTTAAAATTGTTTTTTTTTCTTGGGTCACCTGTAAATATAAAATAAAAAATATTAACCCGTAAAAAATTAAATAAAGAAACATTAACAGTTATCCGGAAAACCATAATTTTAACAATTGGCGGATCTGATCTTTACAAAGGTTGATGCAAAACCCAAAACTACTATTGATTTCAAAAAGAAAATTTCCTTGATACAGCGAAATTAAGTTACTTAGAATAACAAAAAAAAAACAAAATTGTAAGGATTGTTGTGCTCGAGAGATGTTATGGAAATTGAAAAAACTAAAAAGAAAACTTATCTTGAAATGGCTTATCGCTTTTAAAAATAATAAATAGAAATTAAATAAAAAAAATGAGTTTTTCTTTATGGGGTGTACCTGCTAAGTATGCTTTAAAGTAACTTTTGGCTACACTCATTTATGATTATTGGAATTTTGACAAGTTAAAAATTACACTTTCTGAATAAGAAGATTATAGAAGCATTGGTTTATTCGAACTTGAACATCGATGATTGAACACTCAATGTTCTGAACAGTTTCGATTTTTTCAAATGTTTTTCTAAGTAGTTTATATAATTTGGCTTTCATATTTAAAAGAATTAAATTTCCCGGGAGTCTCGACCAAATTTCCCGGGAATCGAGAGGTCAAAAAATGATCGATTTCCCGGGAATTCCCGCTCGTAACCCTTTATTCATATAGTACCATTTTTGTCGTACAGTTGCCATAATTGTATGGAGTCTTGTATTGTTGACCATTCACACAAAATGGCTTTTTTGGTAATAGGGAAGGCCTCCATAAAGTTTGAGCCAAATCAAGATATACAACAAAAAAAAAAAAAAAAAAGAATGGTCAAATTCTTTCGTCTTAGATAGTTGCTCATATAACTTCTCTTCATTTCAACCGATTTCAATTCTCTCGGAAAGAAGTCATAATTGGGTTATTAGTTAAGCTTTTAAAAATAGTGAAGTTATTTTAATGAAACAAGAAAATTTGACTTATTTTTTTTTGTGCGTTCATTTTCAAAAAGCTGTAACTCGAAGCTTGTTAATGATATTTTCCATTTGAGAGTACATTTTGTGATATTTTCCAGAGAATCCAATAGAATTATTTTAAGAAATTGGCTTTTTGAATCAAACACGGTCAAAATGGATTTTGAAAGTTTTATTCGAATTTTCAATACAATAAACGTCCGGATAAGAAAATGCTTCCTAATTTGGCTGCACAAGAGGTACTTAAGTAGAGACTTCAAATTATATAAAAATATAGAATTCAGTTTAATCAAATCACCTAGAAGACTGTTCAATAAGCTTCAATTTGTCAAAAATAAACCATACATTAATTTAACTTTAAACATCTAATTAATGTTCAAACCCCCTCTCGCTTTCTCATTCCAGGTTCGTACTCCAAACCTCATCACTCACTCCAGAAACCCCTCCAACGGAATTCTATTCACACACAAACCTCAAATTCAGTCGGTAAGACCTGCGTGGCGCAACAATCGGAACCGTTAATTCCGGTCCTTAACAAGGCCAGGATGAAACACGAACGAGGCACGAAAAACGATGCAAAAAAACCCTCAATTTTCACTCTCATTGCCCGGGTTTTACGGCTTCGAAATCGAGCCCAGAATCGGTTGGAAGGGGCGGGGGGTCTCTAAAACAGCCTCCATGTAGAACCCCTAACTCTGTAGAAGAAAAAAAAACCGTAAAATCCCCGCGGGTGCAAAAAACCACAAAATTCCGAAAATTTTCTCAGATCCATTTTGGGCGATTTTAGTGATGATTTTGGGAGTGGGGGAGAGGGGGAGGGAATGTTTGGGGCAGGTCTACGTGGACTACCGGATTATGCTTTCCCGATCAGGGAATGAGTGAGGCTTTAGAACAGGGTGACTGCTCAACATTTGTTTGATATTAACTTTTTTTTGATAATTTATCTAATCTAATTTTGATCATTTTGATCGTAATTCGATAATTTTGATAGACATTTGGTATTTTTTTTCTGCTAGCTTGAGCAGTCACCCTGTTCTTTCCCTTCTGACAAAGATTAGACCAGAGGAGGTCCGCTACATTTCCCCTCCCGTCCAGAATCCACCAGGACTCCGTCGAAACTTGTGCCAGCAAATGGCTCTCTCCGGTGGAGGTAATAAATTTTACGACCCCAAATATCGCGTATCGTCGGTTTGGTCTCGTCGTCGTCGATGCTGGCGGCCATTGTTGAAGTCTCTAGCCCTGAAGAAAGCTCCCCCTCCTTTCCTGGAATGCACTCCGTAATGGGTGTAGAAAGTGGAGTTTAGATGTGAGAGGAAGGGGGAAATGACTACTCTTCCAGATTAATGTGATTTTTATGCGAAAACTTTTTAATATACTCCATTTGCTCGCTCCCGTTTACTTGGGTCGGCTGTCGTCGTTGATGGGTGATCCATGAGTATACCTAAACTCGAGCCCGTAGGCCACGTGCCGGCGTTCGGAAATGGCGTTCTATAGATTCTGGTACTCACTTCCTGGCCCCACAAGTATCAAAGTGTAGGGAGAAGGGGGAACAAGAACAAGATTTTATGGTGTGGCTGAAGAGGTGGAATTTTTTGGCCTCTCGGTGTTGTTACTTCAAAGTTTTTTTTATTTTCAAGGACGATCAATAAAGTGTGGGAGCAGACGTACTTTGTCAAGAGGTTTTCTTTGTTTCTGGAAAGGTTTTCTTGAGTTTAAGGATATGTTGATTGAAATAAGTGTATTTTAATTTAAACACCTTTATAATTGGCACCACAATTTTACAAAATTTCAACTTCAATATGAAACGAAAAATGTTGTTTTCAGATGTCAGCAATCAAAAATTTTTAGAAATTCC
Source organism: Culex quinquefasciatus (assembly GCF_015732765.1). Taxonomy (NCBI): domain Eukaryota; kingdom Metazoa; phylum Arthropoda; class Insecta; order Diptera; family Culicidae; genus Culex; species Culex quinquefasciatus. Next base: position 55,382,459 of record NC_051863.1, on the reverse strand, counting down.
AGTGCTGTAGTTGTGTCATGGAAAATTACCCAAATTTTTAACTAAGCAAAATTGGGTAATTGTTATTTTGTTAAAATTTGTTAAATTTGTTAAATTTGTTAAATTTGTTAAATTTGTTAAATTTGTTAAATTTGTTAAATTTGTTAAATTTGTTAAATTTGTTAAATTTGTTAAATTTGTTAAATTTGTTAAATTTGTTAAATTTGTTAAATTTGTTAAATTTGTTAAATTTGTTAAATTTGTAAAATTTGTTAAATTTGTTAAATTTGTTAAATTTGTTAAATTTGTTAAATTTGTTAAATTTGTTAAATTTGTTAAATTTGTTAAATTTGTTAAATTTGTTAAATTTGTTAAATTTGTTAAATTTGTTAAATTTGTTAAATTTGTTAAATTTGTTAAATTTGTTAAATTTGTTAAATTTGTTAAATTTGTTAAATTTGTTAAATTTGTTAAATTTGTTAAATTTGTTAAATTTGTTAAATTTTTTAAATTTGTTAAATTTGTTAAATTTGTTAAATTTGTTAAATTTGTTAAATTTGTTAAATTTGTTAAATTTGTTAAATTTGTTAAATTTGTTAAATTTGTTGAATTTGTTAAAATTGTTAAATTTGTTAAACTTGTTAAATTTGTTAAATTTGTTAAATTTGTTAAATTTGTTAAATGTGTTAAATTTGTTAAATTTGTTAAATTTGTTAAATTTGTTAAATTTGTTAAATTTGTTAAATTTGTTAAATTTGTTAAATTTGTTAAATTTGTTAAATTTGTTAAATTTGTTAAATTTGTTAAATTTGTTAAATTTGTTAAATTTGTTAAATTTGTTAAATTTGTTAAGTTTGTTAAATATGTTAAATTTGATAAATTTGTTAAATTTGTTTAATTTGTTAAATTTGTTAAATTTGTTAAATTTGTTAAATTTGTTAAATTTGTTAAATTTGTTAAATTTGTTAAATTTGTTAAATTTGTTAAATTTGTTAAATTTGTTAAATTTGTTAAATTTGTTAAATTTGTTAAATTTGTTAAATTTGTTAAATTTGTTAAATTTGTTAAATTTGTTAAATTTGTTAAATTTGTTAAATTTGTTAAATTTGTTAAATTTGTTAAATTTGTTAAATTTGTTAAATTTGTTAAATTTGTTAAATTTGTTAAATTTGTTAAATTTGTTTTGTTAAATTTGTTAAATTTGTTAAATTTGTTAAATTTGTTAAATTTGTTAAATTTGTTAAATTTGTTAAATTTGTTAAATTTGTTAAATTTGTTAAATTTGTTAAATTTGTTAAATTTGTTAAATTTGTTAAATTTGTTAAATTTGTTAAATTTGTTAAATTTGTTAAATTTGTTAAATTTGTTAAATTTGTTAAATTTTTAAATTTGTTAAATTTGTTAAATTTGTTAAATTTGTTAAATTTGTTAAATTTGTTAAATTTGTTAAATTTGTTAAATTTGTTAAATTTGTTAAATTTGTTAAATTTGTTAAAATTGTTAAAATTGTTAAACTTGTTAAATTTGTTAAATTTGTTAAATTTGTTAAATTTGTTAAATGTGTTAAATTTGTTAAATTTGTTAAATTTGTTAAATTTGTTAAATTTGTTAAATTTGTTAAATTTGTTAAATTTGTTAAATTTGTTAAATTTGTTAAATTTGTTAAATTTGTTAAATTTGTTAAATTTGTTAAATTTGTTAAATTTGTTAAATTTGTTAAATTTGTTAAATTTGTTAAATTTGTTAAATTTGTTAAATTTGTTAAATATGTTAAATTTGATAAATTTGTTAAATTTGTTAAATTTGTTAAATTTGTTAAATTTGTTAAATTTGTTAAATTTGTTAAATTTGTTAAATTTGTTAAATTTGTTAAATTTGTTAAATTTGTTAAATTTGTTAAATTTGTTAAATTTGTTAAATTTGTTAAATTTGTTAAATTTGTTAAATTTGTTAAATTTGTTAAATTTGTTAAATTTGTTAAATTTGTTAAATTTGTTAAATTTGTTAAATTTGTTAAATTTGTTAAATTTGTTAAATTTGTTAAATTTGTTAAATTTGTTAAATTTGTTAAATTTGTTAAATTTGTTAAATTTGTTAAATTTGTTAAATTTGTTAAATTTGTTAAATTGGTTATTCTGGTTATTTTCAGAGAATAAACATATCCTCAAATCGTCTTTGACTAGGTCCGTATCACATTTCTTCGCCATAAAAACAACTCCCCCGCCCCACTTAAGGGCAAATCACACAAACAAAGCCCGCGCCGAGATAATAGCTTTTAGTTTTGATTACATCCAACGAAGTGTATGAACTTCAGCAGACAATGTCCTCGGAATATCCCGTCGAGAATGATACTGGACCTGCCAGCGCGGGGTCCTGCTGATTCGGACAGATTTCTTCAACCTCCCCTTCCGGAAAGAAAATACGATCCAGTAATACGAACACTTCATGAAAACACAACGCCGGCTCAGCGTGAACTCAGCGTGGCCAAGTTGGACGCCGTCGGCCAAGGGATGGGCAACTTTTTCCCATAAAAATCTGTTTTCTACAGTTCAAAGTTGGAGTTCCGACCCACTACCCAGCCCCAACTCGGTTTTCCTTGGGGATGAAATAAGACCTGGAAATGGTTTTATTTTGTTATGAGATTTTTATTTCGCGCTGCTGCAACTTCTGGGGAGCAAGAAAGGTCCGAAATGTGATTCCTTGGCTCACCTGAGCTAGTTTGGGGAAGCTTTGGGTGCCGAACAAGTTGCATTTGGTGCAACGAACTCATTTTCAGGGTAGTTCAGAAGTTTGAGAAAAAATGTTGGAAAGTGGTTATTTTCAGATAATTGTTAACGAAAAAGCTTATTGAACTATGTCAATTCGAAAATCAATACGAATTTATGGACCACCCTAATGTGTTTTCTTTTTTCTCGCAACAACAAAAAATAAAGAGAAAATAAAACCGTCTGCTTTTATGACAGTTTATTATAAACATTTCTTCTGCTGGTGATATTACTTGCAATTTCCGTTATTATCCTTTTTTATTCTTCCCCTCATCCCAATCCACAACCCCCTTAAGTCAGCTTTCATCATCTTTTATATGGCCGATGTCGGTGAAACGAGGTTGCAATTTATGGATTCTGTGTGGTTTTTCGACTCTCTCTTTTTCCCAGAGGGACGTTTACCCATGCTTTATTGTGTTTCAGTTATTTTTTGCTAAATTTTGAGTGTGAGCTGTGGTTTGACTTAATCGCTTCCGATAGTTTTGAAGCTTGAGATCATAGTGACTAAAGATTGTGTAATTAAAACTTTTTTGGAATTATTTTTTGTTTCTTTATTGAAGATAATTGAAAATCCTCAATATTTTCACAAAACTACGTATTTTCTAAAACATACTCAAAATTTCAAAAAGTGTTCCATTTAAAATGTTTAAAAAAAAATCCGATCATTTGTTACCCAACTGGAATTTTGAGTGATATTTTTTTTTCGAAAATACGTAGTTTTGAGATTTTTTTTAGTATTTTAATAACAGTTTTTTTTTACATTCGATATGTACGAATAATTTCGATATTTTGGTATCCATATTGTGACAAACTAAAATTTTTAAAATCATTAGCAAACTAAAATTTTAGAAATTTTTTAGTATTTTCAAAAAATGTTGTAAATACATTCCAGATATATGGAAAAATTACCATCATTTGAAATTTTGATTATTTTTTCGAAAATGCGAAGTTTTGTGAAAATTGATATTATGAAAACTAGATTGCAAAACATCAAATCTGTAAACTTTCGTTCAATTTGTAAAATTTCATCAAACAGTCCACAATCGATTATACGCTGGCCTCGGAAAAATTACTTCAGATAATCGAATCATGAGAAAAAAAAATATTTTTTTGTCTTATTTTTGATTGCCGAGCTTAAGAATTACCAATAAAAACGCTAAAGTGATCAAGAATTTTTAAATCCAAAATTGCGGTAACGATATGTTAAAAAAAAGCAATTAATTATTTAAAAGCCAATCAACTTCTAAAATTTGACTAAATTGGGGTCGTAGAACAAGAATTTTATGTTAAAAACAATGAAAAGATAAAAATGAGAATTTTGGTTATGTTCTTGATTCGATTTTCCGAAGTTCTATACAAACCTACGGATAATCGAAACTTCGGCTAATCGAGTCTGGACTGAATTTGTCAAATTTTGTTTAATTTGTCAAATTTCGTTAAATTTGTTAAATTTCAATAAATTTGTAAAATTTCGTTACATTTGTGTAATTTCGTTAAATTTATAAAATTTCGTTAAATTTATTAAATATAGCTAAATTTGTGAAATTTCGTTAATTTTGTAAAATTTCGTTTGATTTGTAAAATTTTGTTAAATTTATAAAATCTCGTTAAATTTGTAAAATTCATTAACTTTGTAAATTTTCTTTTAATTTGTTAAATTTTGTTAAATTTGTAACATTTTGTTAATTTTGTAAAATTAAGTTTAATTTACAAAATTTTGTTAAATTTGAAAACTTTCGTTAAATTTTGTTAAATTTGTAAAATTAGCAAAATTTCGTTAAATTTGTAAAATTTCTTTAAATTTTTAAAATTTTGGTAAATTTGAAAATTTTGTAAAATTTCGTTAAATTTTTAAAATTTCGTTAAATTTAAAAATTTTGTTAAATTTGTAAAATTTCGTTAAATTTATAAAATGTTGTTAAATTTGTAAAATTTCGTTACATTTGCAAAATTTCGTTAAATTTGTTAAATTTCGTAAAACGAAAAAAAACGAAACTATTGGCACTACGCCCCCCGGGGCATGGCCTTCCTCTAACGTGGGATTTCTGCTCCAGCGCCTCTGACGAGACAGGAGAAACCGGGACCGACGTTTTACTTCACCATCCGATAGAAGCTCAGTGGATAAGGCGGGAATCGAACCCGCGTCTCATAGCATCATCGGGATCGGCAGCCGAAGCCGCTACCCCTGCGCCACGAGACCCACTGTTAAATTTCGTGTAATTTGTAAAATTTCGTTGAATTTATAAAATTTCGTTACATTTGTAAAATTTTGTTACATTTGTGAAATTTAGTTACATTTGTAAAATTTCGTTAAATTTGTAAAATTTCGTTAAAATTGTAAAATTTCGTTAAAATTGTAAAATTAAGTTTAATTTGTAAAATTTGTTCCATTTGAAAAATTTCGTAAAATTTTGATAAATTTGTAAAATTTCAATAAATTTGGAAAATTTCGTTGAATTTGTAAAATTTCATTACATTTGTAAAATTTCGTTAAATTTGTAAAATTTCGTTTAATTTGTAAAATTCCGTTTAAATTGTAAAATTGCGTTAAATTTGTAAAATTTCGGTACATTTTAAAATTTTGTTATGTTTTAAAATTTCCTAAAATTTCCTGAAATTTTAAAATTTCTTTAAGCTTGATTAATTTTTTTTTTTTTTTTTTTAATTAAAACTGATTCACTTGCAAGTATTATTCTACTGTTGATTGTTTGTATAAATATTTTTTGCGTTTTGGTTAATTGGCAATAGTCAATTGTTAAGTTCAGTTTTATTGCAGAATTTCAAACAATCACACATAAATTACTGTAACTTTATTCATTTCAAGTTTTCTCTGTAGATTTTTTTTCAGGGTGTCCTAACAATGCTTTGACCAATTTCCCGATCAAACTTTTCAAATCAATCCGATAAACAAGAAGTTTAATTGCCTCGAAAACCACTTTCGCACCCTTCCATACCCCAAGAAGCCCCTCCAACCTCCCCTCCCCAAAACAAATTCGCCCCAGGGCCTTTTCCCTAATCTGCCCGGCCGCCGCGGCTGTCACCGCGTGATTGAAAACCGGCACGTGCCCCGGAAATCTCCTAATCCTGACTACTGCTGGAATCGCTCACCTAATCTCGTTAGACAAAGCACCACCCACGCGCCCTCTCTCCCGGCCGAAGGAGCAATCAATTAGAAAACAATTTCCCTTCCCCCCCCCCTCCATTTTCACGCCTTTTAAAGCCCCTTCCTCGTTGAGACTTTGGAACCAATTTTTCACCCCTTGAAGCCACCGCAACTGTGTGGCCACAAAGGAGAGAGACCTTGAGAAATGCCTCCCAGCGCCAAAGGCTAATAAAATAAATATATTAATAATTCAATCCAGAATCCTATTAAACTTTCTCGTTCGTCCTTGACAGCTCCCAAAAAAAAAAAAAAACACGTTAAGGTGAGGGCAGCACTCAATCACCGTTGAGCAGGGGAAAACCGCAAACTTGTCCTTTGTTTGAGAACGGGGGTGGTGGTGGTGGGTGTCACAACAGAAGAGGAAGAAGTAGACAAAGTGAGGACGGGGGCTGAGCTTTTTGGTGTTTGCGGCTTAATCAAGGTGTGCTGAGGGGGGAAAAGTTTGGGGTTGTTTGCACTTTGAGCTTACCGGGGATGGGACTTTAAGTGGTGGACAGGGTAAAGATAAGCTCTCTGCGGGGGAATGGTAGGAACAAAGTGACTGATTTTGGGTTTGCAGTTTTCCTTTGGATTTGAGTGGAAATCGGATAAAACTTTAATCAGATCCCATTAAATCAGTGTTTCTAAACCGGTGAGGAATTCCCGCCTAGAGGGGAATTTGGTCATTCTTTTAGGGAAATGAAGATGCAATAGAAATTCGATGCCTTTAAACGCGTTGGCAAAAAAAAAACCATATCTGACACTTTCTTTAGAAATATCAAATTGGGAACGATTTATCAATACTGAATTTGGTATTTTGTGGATATTTTTTAGCTTCTTAAAAAAGGAGTTTAGGTATAAAATAGAAAAGGTAATTTTTTTCGAAATTAGATTTTGTATCAGCAAATTATAATTTTTTAAAGTTTTCCTAAAATAAGAGTTAAACGATAACTAAAAAAGATTATTGGTGCACACTTCTGGATTTTTTCAAGGAGCAGTGAAAAAATATTCTGAGATTTGGGTCATTCTTTTTTTGTATTTATTAATCCAGCTGAAACATTTTTGGTGCCTTTGGTAAGCCCAAAGAAACAAATTTGCATCATTAGTTTGTCCATAAAAATTTGGAATCTTGATTTAAAAAAAATATTGTTTTCAGAAATATCGGGAAATTTCACGAATGTTTCATATTTAAACATTGAAATCGGACCATTATTTGCTGAGACATCAACATTAGAAAATGGTGGGTTGTTTAGGTGAGGCTTAAAAAACATCAATTTTCCTGTTTTTTATCCTTTGCATGGCAATGGTTTAACTTGGCAACAAAGTTTTAAAAAGCAAAAAATAGAGAGTTTTCTCAGCTTTTCAAAAGAACTTTTTTCAAAAGTGGCAAACATGGGCACTTATTTTAAAAATGAATAACTACGACACCTTTTTTAAAAGTACTCAAATTTATAATTTACAATATGCGTATTAAACCATTCATAATTTTGCATATTTAAACTGTTTTATAGTTTTTGAATGAAATACTAAAATTTTCATAAAACACCGAATTTTCTAGAAAATACTCAAATTTTTATAATTTTTCATATGGGTATCAAACGATTCGAAATTTTTCACTATTTAGAGTTTTTTTCAGTTAAATACTAAAATTTTCACAAATACGTAATTTTATTTTTGAAGGTACTCAAATTTTTATGATTTGCAATACGGGTATCAAACGAAGCGAAATTTACCTGCTTTTTTATTAAAAAAAAACTCTAAAACAGTTAAAATACATGCAATATTTCTAAACGTTTGATACCCATATTGCGAATTACAAAAAGTTGTGTTTTTTCGAGAAAATATGGTAATTTGTGAAAATTTGAGTATTTCATTCAAAAAACTCTAAAACAGTTAAAATACATGCAAAATTTCGAACCGTTTGAAAACCATATTACGAATTAATAAAATTTGAGTATTTTCAAGAAAATACGGTATTTTGTGATAATTTTAGAATTTCATCCAAAAACCTAAAACAGACCAAATACATACAAAGTTTTGAATCGTTTGGTACCCATATTGCGAATTATAACAATTTAAGTGTTTTCGAGAAAATACGGTAATTGGTGAAAATTTTAGTATTTCATTAAAAAAAACTCTAAAACAGTTAAAATACATGCAAAATTTCAAATCGTTTGATAACAATATTGCGAATTATAAAAATTTGAGTATTTTTGAGAAAATACGGTATTTTGTGGAAAATTTTAAAATTATCGCCAATAGAATTATTGGAATAACGATAACGAAAGATTATCATTATCGCCCCGACAATAACTATAAAATTCCATAAATATATCGTTAAAAACCTTGGATTTCAGATCGAAAAATGATTCGGAAAAAAATGTGCGATAAGTATTTGGATTTTTTGAAGATAAAAAAAACATTCGAGCAGTTCTCTAAGATTTCGGTTATTCAATTTTTTTTTGCATTTTTTAATCGGACTGAAACTTTTTAGTGCCTTCGATACGCCCAAAGAAGCCATTTTGCATCATTAGTTTGTCCATATAATTTTCCATACAAATTTGGCAGCTGGCCATACAAAAATGATGTTTGAAAATTCAAAATTCTGTATCTATTGTAGGAATATTTTGATCGATTTGGTGTCTTCGGCAAAGTTGTAGGTATGGATACGGACTACACTGAAAAAAAATTATACACGGTAAAAAATTTTTTGGTGATTTTTTATTTAACTTTTTGTCACTAAATCTTGATTTGCAAAAAAAACACTATTTTTATTTTTTTTATTTTTTGATATGTTTTATGGAACATAAAATGCCAACTTTTCAGAAATTTCCAGGTTGTGCAAAAAATCTTTGACCGAGCTATGAATTTTTGAATCAATACAGATTTTTTCAAAAAAATCGGAATATTGGTCGCAAAAATTGTTTAACTCCATTTTTCTATGTAAAATCATATTTGCAATCAAAAAGTACTGAATTGACATTTTCATAAAGTGCACCGTTTTCAAGTTAAGGCCATTTTAGGTAACTTTTTTGAAAATAGTTTTAAAATTAGTGCACATGTTTGCCCACCTTTGAAAAACATATTTTTGAAAAGCTGAAAAAATCCCTAAATTTTGCTTTGTTGAACATTGTTGATACGACCCTTATTTGCTGAGATATTGCCATGCAAAGGTTAAAAAACAGTAAAATTGATGTTTTCTAAGTCTCACCCAAGCAACCCATCATTTTCTAACGTCGATATCTCTGCAACTATTGGTCCGATTTACAATTTTAAAATATGAAACATTCGTGAAATTTTCCGATCATTTCGAAGAAAATATTAAAAAAAAATTAAACCGAGACTTACATTTTAAATGGGCGTAATATTGAATATATGGCCCTCTTAAATATATCAAACAAACAAAAAATTAAAAATAGTGTTTTTTTGCAAATCAAGTTTTAGTGACAAAAAGTTAAATAAAACATCACGAAAAATGTTTTTACCGTGTATCATTTTTTTCAGTGTAGTCTATAACCATACCTACAACTATGATCAAAAAATTCCTTCTAAAGATACCGATTTTTGAATTTTTAAAAATCATTTTTGTATGGACAGCTGCCAAATTTGTATGGAAAATTATATGGACAAACTAATGATGCAAAATGGCTTCTTTGGGCATATCGAAGGCACCAAAAAAGTTTTAGCTGAATCAAAAAATACAAAAATTTAAATTAAAAAAAAGACCGTTTTTTTATTGAATTGTGGTTGTTATCATGTTGTTTAGTCTTATAGAATTCAAATATTTTTCAAACTTTTATACGTATTTTTAATGTGATCGGTTAACATTCAGAATTAATTCCAGTACAATTTTGATCAATTTAGCATTGAATGTTTATGAATGATAATATTTGTTTCGTTTAGCAAAATTATGAGCATACAGTCAAACAGGAACAGTTCATTTTATTTTATATTCAATTTATTTCAGATACTGACAATTTTTGTTTTTTTTTTAAATATTTTTTTGCTTTTTAATGATAACTTAATCTTATGGTAAACACTGAACCTGAGATTATAATATTTGATTTTTATACTCAAAGGGGGAATGAAGATCTTGAAAATAAGTATGGAAAGATAAAGTTCGAGAACCACTGCATTAAACTAACAATTTTGAACACAATTCGTACAGTTAACTTCTCATACTTCAATGCGTCCAACCCTACCAGGACTTGCCACGGTGTGAAATTATTTATGACCATTGATTTACGGCCCAGGGCACATTTGCATAAAGGTGCAACAAATTATGGGGCCCCGGGCTTTAATTGGCCAAACATGGCCATTTTGGGAAATCCTGATTATTCCATCATCAGCGTTCGAGGCGTTCGACATTCCACCGCGAGGAAAATGGCGATGATGATTTGGTGTGGGCGCTGCAACGTTTTGAATGGCATTCCTTTGGCAGTGCGTTGATTTACGAGCCGGCTCCTCCCCCCCAACCTCAGGTTCAAACACAATGCAGTCCTGGGGGCAGAACCTTCGGAAGCTGCTTAGCATGGAGATTTATGGGCCCAAGTGCAAGTGATTTAATGGCAGCTGAATAAAGAACGAAATCGGCCCATTATTCACGCCGGGACACGCTGGGCCTGAGTTTGAAGAATTGGCTGCGGGGGGAAAGCCTTTAAACAAGCTCCGTTTGATGGCGTTAAATGTGCGCTGAACGCGTTTCATCAAAGCTGCTGATGCTAATGAAACGATAACAGCGTTACTAATTTAATCAGCACGCTGTAATTATGCTGCGACGGACGAAAAAACGGTGCGGCAACTGTTGCTGAGAATCGGAGCATTGAAAACTAACTGAAAACTGAAACTTTAAACCAAAAAACTCACAGCAAAGTTAAGCAAACGATTTAATCAAAATTCACCGCGAAAAAAAGCGCCATTTTCTTCCTCATTATCCCGCCAACTTTAATCCTAATTAGGCCTTAAAAATGCGACTCAGACACAAAAAAAGCCCAAGATAATCCCTCATCGGGATTCCTAGCCAGTGGCCACACGATAATCCCCTTGCCCTCGCAGAATCTGCCTTCTTGCGGGGCCCGCATCCTTGACCTGCTTTTGCGATATTTTTTGCTATTTATTTTTCCGACTTGCAGCAACAAAACATTAACAACAACAAGAAACAAAAAAAAACGGGGGCAGGATTTCAGGAAAAATTATAATTAATTCTCGTTTCGCGCGCGGGTAGTTCAAGTCGGGGAGTGTTGGGTTGTCGTCGTTTTGCTTGCTTCTTGTTTTTCTTTCCAATTTTTTTCCCCGGGTGCAATTTCCGCTGGTCGGTGGTTTCCCCACCTTGTTTTTCCGGGTCTCTTCTTGTGTTTTTTTAAATCTTTCGCCAGGGTGGAAAATGGAGTGTTCTGGGAGGGTCGTTAGGCGTTGTTAAATTTATTTCATATTTAATCATTTTGACTCGTTTTTTGTTGTTGTTTACCACAAAGACTTGGTGTTCAGTTTGTGTTTTGTGTTCAAGTTTGTGGTTACTATCGCTTGAAAGCGTTTCTTCCGTTGGGGATCATTTGTCTGTAGAAGGGGTTTCTGTTAAAGTTATAGGCTCGACAGACAAAAAAAAGACATAAAAAAAGTAGAGCAGTTTTTAGACATAGTCAATAGTCATGTCCGGTTTTACACGGGAAAAAAATCGAATTATTTTACATGAGAAACTTGAAATTTGGAAAAAAAAACCCTTAAAAAAAGTCGGTACTAATAAACCGGGTCACATTGATAAAATTTATTTTAAATGTTGTTGACGGTAAGGCTTGATGCTAAAGTTGTTCTTGGCTACACCACGCAATGTCCAAGTACGTTTTAACGAATCATCACATAAAATTCCTTTAAAAAATTATGAGTTGAAAATTCGAACTGACAATGATGTCACTGGGTTTCTTACAAAATTATAGATAAAAATTGTTCAAATTTCATTGATAACGTCAAGAAGAACATAAGTAAGAATGTTTTTAATGTTTTATTCGAGATTCGTCCAATATTTTTTTTGTTTCACTAATTTTACATTTTAAAATTTTGCTAAAAGCTGATAAGAAAAAGATATTTCATGAAAAATATCAATTTGAAGACCCATTATTACCAAGTTTGAAGAAAGATTTTTTAAAAAGCGGTGCCTTATGAGAAATTTAATGTTCTGAATTTTAATCATTTAAAAAAAATATTTAAATTTGCATTGCAAAAAGATTTTTGACTTTCACAGCCTCGTAATTTTTTTATGTTACACTGTTACACTGTGTTTTTTTTCAGACGAATTGGTGTTAGCATTGCTATAAATTTTCGAAGTTGAGATTATTTGAAGCTGCCAAAAATCCAGTAAAGATTTTCAAAATCCTTTTTAGTTTCAGAATATTTACAATTTACTTGTGATAGTTTGATAATTGAGAAAAGTCCATCTTTCTACGTCTCTGAATAAAAAAAATATCTCTGCTATCTTTTTTGAACATTTTTGGTTCTCTCTTGGATTTTGCCATGATGATTGTCTAAGCCCAAGTTGCCCAGGAAAGAATTGTAGCTTTGGTAATTTATAAAAAAAATATCCTTTAAAATATTTAAAATATTTTGGAAAAATTAAAATAATTGTAAAATATAAGAAAATTCTACCAATCTGTTGTTTTTGTAACATTGCAAATACATTGCATAAAAAATGAAATCGTTTACACTTAGAAAAATATCATGTTTCGTTAATTTCATTTTTTGCAAAATTAAACTGAACTAAGGAAAAGTTGGAAAAACAATATAAAAAATTGGAAAGTAAAGAAACATTTAGCAACCTTTTTTGTAATAATAGTTGGCACTATCAAAAATTTAAATATTTTAATTAAAAATGAAAAATATTTTTTTTTTTCACTTGATTTTTTTTTATTTTGTGGTAGGTTTGACGATACTGTCTAAAATTTGAAGAGGAAGAAAACATTTTTTTTTAAATATTATGTTCGGGATATCTTTCAAATGTTCGCCATTAAGGAGTTTGTCTTCTAGTACACCCTGAGACCGCTCATGGCACAATTACCCCAGGTTGAGAACCGTTGCTTTACGGGTATTAGATGATCGAGATTTTTCATAGATTTCAAAAACTGACATAATGTGTTGGAAAATACTCAACATTTTTGAAATTAGACAAAAATGCGATTACAGTTTAGACTCGATTATCCCATGTTTCGATAATCCACAGTTCGATTATTTGAAGGTTTGTTTGGGATTTTGGATGATCGAATCACGAAAAAATCCTTTTTTTTTTTGTTTTTTTTTTCTTTTCCATGTTTTAATCATAAAATACGAGTTCTGCAATCACATTTAAGTCAATTGTGAAGCAACTCTTTAATAATGCCATTAAATAATAAACTGTATTTTCTCAATATTTCGACGCCGCCATGTTGGCCGCCATCTTGGCATCTTTCGTTCAACAATCAAAAATTAGACAACGAAAAAAAAATTTCTTGGTTCGAATGTCCGAAGGACATTTTTTTAAGCCTTCGGATAATCGAGACTGGACTCTGTATAATACACATTTAAAAACATTGAAATTTTGAGTATTTTTCAAAAGTACGTAGTTCTGTGAAAATTTTGAGTACTTTCAAAACAAAAATCTGTCGAAATGTATGATTGATTTCAAAATACAAATTTGAAAATTTGAAAAAAATATAAATAATACTTTGTTTTTTTTTTTTGAAAATTCGTAGTTTTTTGAAAATTTTAAGTATTTTACAAAAAAATATTAATACTTTCGAAATGCATGAATAAACTCCGACCATTTAATACCCATTTTGTAAATAACTGAAATGCTGAGTATTTTTTTCAAAAAATCGTAGCTTTGTGAAATTTTTAGTACTTAAAAAAATATGTTATTACTCTCGAATGTATGAACAATCCCGATCATTTGATAGTCATAGAGCAAAATCAGTGATGTATAGTATTTTTTTGAGATTTTTTTTGTATTTTTGTGAAAATTTCATGTAATTCTAATTGCAATGGATAACTAACATCATCCTGATTCTAAAACACTATTATTTTGAACATAGTCAAAACACCATAAGATCTGGCATCAGTTATGCACACCTCAGTTTTGCATACCTCTTATTTGATGCTTAACCATGAATTTAGTTTAAAGTACATTAATTTTTTTTTGTTCTTCGTTGTGCTTTAGATTTTAAATGATCGACAATGTTCGATAAATTTGATTCAAATTTAATAAGTTTCCTATTAATTTACTTCATTATTTTATATAACATGAATTCAAAACCTTTAAAAAATGTCTTTGAAACTGTCTAAAAAACAAGAAACGAAAATCATATAAATTCATACCAGACAATGTTTTAATTTAAATATGATTTGATTTTCATGTTTCAAAATAAAACATATTTAACAAATTATCTTTAAGTAACTCTCGCCAACTGGGGAAAATCGGGACTACAATCTGAATAGTTGCAGGAGATTTTAGAGCAATATATTTCGAAGTTGGTGTTCGAAATGTTTTGTTCAGTTTCTGTATTTACCAAAATCAATCAAAAAATCGAAAATTGTAAAAAAAAGCATTGATTAATTGTCTAAATAAGAACATTTTTTGCTTCAGATGCCGTTTTATATCAGAAATATTCGCAAATATAATACCAAGTCTTAAATAAAAAAATAAACTTATTAGAATATATTCAAAGCGCTGGGCATTTTGCGGATCTGTAAACTAAAATTTAAATAATTTTCCCCTAATAAGCCTAAATAATGCCTAAATAATTTTTGATTTCTGGAATTCCCGGGACAAAATTTACAAAAATCTGTAAAAAAATCGGAAATTGGAAAATGAGATTTCAAAAAAAGTAGTTTATGGATGGTCCCTTATAAACAAATGGAACGAATCCAAAAGTTTTTTTCTGAAAGGTTTTTTTTTTGTTCAAATTAGGTTGATGAAATATTTTATTTTTTTTATCTCGCCTCTGGCCGAGAACTAGGGGGAGTCAACAGGGGCAGTATCGGTTTTGTTCAATCCAAAGAATGTAAGATTTGACAAATAAAAATTTAGAGAAAAAAAAAACTAATTGTAGTACATTAAAAATTATTTAAGTTCTAAATATTTTCGAAGAAACATATGCTATAAATGAGTCTGAAACAGGGTAATGCATTTTACATAGATTTCGTCTGATTGCACATGAACTTCCACTGAAATTATGAAGTTTTTTGGAAAAAGTGAATGACAAAAACATTGCAATATTTTAACAGACTTCGCAAAAATCACTAAGAAACTCTAAATGAATAAGAGGTTTAAGGAATTTTAGATTTTTATTCATAATCTTACCATCAAGCATATTAAAATTGACTTGTAAAGTTGGTCCATTTCACCAGTTTTTAAGGCAAGTTTACACTTTCTGCACTGTCACGCTCGTTCCAGCAAGGTCACTAGTGGCAGTGTTGCCAGCAAATTTATATGTATTGTGGGAAATTTTGCAACTTTGCACCACACTCGCACCAGCTTCCGTAATTAATTAATTAAACATTTTCACAACGAACGTCGAGGACGACAACCATGCAAAAGCTCCACGATATCTACCAAATATTTACTCGCTCTGTGGAGTTTAATGAATCCTAAAATTAGGTTCACGTCCCGTGCGACCAACTGTCACCAAGAGTGAGAGACACTGGCTTTAGATAGCGAGAAGTGTAGATTTCGTTGTAATTTATCCACAAACACACACACACACACAGCTGCTAATTGAAGCAATTTACAGCAAAATCAGAACTCATTCCGAGCGAAAATGACAGCAATATAAATTCTACTCACATCCGATTCACAATTTCCCCACCTCTCCCGTTCAACTCCACCAAACATGAACAACTCTCCCTCGTTCGGTTTAGCTTTTTCCGGAAGGGAGGGGGCAGTGGGGTGGAAAAGCTTTTCCGTTTCGTTGGAGACACGACGACCATCACGAGCTTTGATTCAAATTTATGCTTGCGTCGTAAAACATTCGCATGCTTCCGGGGTAGTGATGCGGCCAAGGGGGAGTGGTTGAGTCTGGTTTTGGTGTCCCATTTCCTCGAAAAACGTCGGATTTGAGCTGGGAATACAGTGTTGGTGGAAATTAGGCTTTAACCTTTAAACTATTTTTTCAATATTTCAAGCAACAAGTCTTTTAATTGTATTTTGCCTCATTTTTGTTTTTTTTTTGTTTTCAAATTGTGTACTGATTATGTCTTCAACTTTTTCCCAGCCCTGCTATCCAGAAGAAAGTTCCAACCTAAGCAAAACCATCTAATGAAAAACTCGACTTTATCTGGTTCACCATCACTAGCGTGGTTCACGTTTCTATGAAAAAGACAAAAGTTGTTATTTTGTCTTGCATCAACCGGAATTTCGTTCTTTTATGTCCCCAGAAGCACTCCTGAAAATTTGAGCCCATTTGGTAAGGTCTAGGAGCTCCAGTTTTAATTTGAAATTTATATGGGATTTTGATTTATTTTCCATGGAAACTATCTTTTTACATTGTATTAGGATTTTTTTATAAATCGATGAAATGACTTGATTCTTATAGTAGGAGATAGGTTTTGAACTGGGAACAACTTTGTAGAACATACCAACAAGCTAGGAAGTGACCCTTTAAAGATACAGATACTTTTAGATGGTGGCTTTTGAAGGGCCAGCCACCATCTAAAAGTATCTGTATCTTTAAAGGGTCACTTCCTAGCTTGTTGGTATGTTCTACAAAGTTGTTCCCAGTTCAAAACCTATCTCCTACTATAAGAATCAAGTCATTTCATCGATTTATAAAAAAATCCTAATACAATGTAAAAAAAGATAGTTTCCCATGGAAAATAAATCAAAATCCCATATAAATTTCAAATTAAAACTGGAGCTCCTAGACCTTACCAAATGGGCTCAAATTTTCAGGAGTGCTTCTGGGGACATAAAAGAACGAAATTCCGGTTGATGCAAGACAAAATAACAACTTTTGTCTTTTTCATAGAAACGTGAACCACGCTAACCATCACCCTTTCTCCACTCTGTTTTTCAGGCAACCCACAATCTCCCCTCCCCCACTCTACCACCACAAACTGATTAACACTCGTTTTTCCCATCGAAACCCCTCATTGTAGCTGGGCAAAACTTTTCCAATCCCTTCACGTTCCAACCTCCAGCCTTCCGACCCCTTCTTCCGGAAACTGGCCAAAAGCGATTGTATTTGCTATTCCGGTCCAGCAGCAGCTTCCAGTCAGGAAGGGGGGTGCCTTGGACGCAAGGACGCGTGTCATTTCGTTTGCAAAAAGGACCCTCACCTCAAACCACCATCCACCCACTTGGCACAGCCGAGATTGTGTGCTGCACTTTTCCCAAGACAGTGCCGCTGTGTATCATTTCCAGTGTTGCCTTTGCTTGGGAGTCCGTCCCTTTCAGAATGGCTTGTGGGCAAATTCTGCGATAAAAGTCATCCTTCTGCTCTCTCTCTTGGGACGCTTATGCGGTGATTGTCGTTGGGAATTTTCTTTCTCTCTCTCTCTGTCTCTCTTGGGAGTAACCAAGGCGAGAGTGGCACTTGAATGTCCGGATAGAGTTTAAAAGTTCAAAAGCAATAAATTTTACAAATTAATTAAATTCTACAAATTTTACAAATTTTACAAATTTGCAAATTTAACAAATTTTACAAATTTGCAAATTTAACAAATTTGCAAATTTAACAAATTTAACAAATTTTACAAATTTTACAAATTTTACAAATTTTACAAATTTTACAAATTTTACAAATTTTACAAATTTTACAAATTTTACAAATTTTACAAATTTTACAAATTTTACAAATTTTACAAATTTTACAAATTTTACAAATTTTACAAATTTTACAAATTTTACAAATTTTACAAATTTTACAAATTTTACAAATTTTACAAATTTTACAAATTTTACAAATTTTACAAATTTTACAATTTTACAATTTTACAAATTTTACAAATTTTACAAATTTTACAAATTTTACAAATTTTACAAATTTTACAAATTTTACAAATTTTACAAATTTTACAAATTTTACAAATTTTACAAATTTTACAAATTTTACAAATTTTACAAATTTTACAAATTTTACAAATTTTACAAATTTTACAAATTTTACAAATTTTACAAATTTTACAAATTTTACAAATTTTACAAATTTTACAAATTTTACAAATTTTACAAATTTTACAAATTTTACAAATTTTACAAATTTTACAAATTTTACAAATTTTACAAATTTTACAAATTTTACAAATTTTACAAATTTTACAAATTTTACAAATTTTACAAATTTTACAAATTTTACAAATTTTACAAATTTTACAAATTTTACAAATTTTACAAATTTTACAAATTTTACAAATTTTACAAATTTTACAAATTTTACAAATTTTACAAATTTTACAAATTTTACAAATTTTACAAATTTTACAAATTTTACAAATTTTACAAATTTTACAAATTTTACAAATTTTACAAATTTTACAAATTTTACAAATTTTACAAATTTTACAAATTTTACAAATTTTACAAATTTTACAAATTTTACAAATTTTACAAATTTAACAAATTTAACAAATTTTACAAATTTAACAAATTTAACAAATTCAACAAATTTAACAAATTTAACAAATTTAGCAAACTTAACAAATTTAAAATATTTAATAAAATAGATAACTTTAACATACAGTCATGCCTAGGTTTAGCACAGCAACAAAAAATTTTATCCATTGCAATCATAATAACATGAAAATTTGCTCAAAAATACGTATATTTCCTGCATTTTGGAAATGAAATCGTGAACTTCAAAAAAACCTCAAAATAATTGTTTTTGTATTACGGCTATTAATTGCTCGGGTTGTTTTTTCATATATTTTGAATGTGATACATTTTTGTTGGAAATTCTTAAAAACAACTATAAAACTACGTTTTTTTGAAAACAAAACTCAAAATTTTAGTTTTTAAGAAAATGGGTATCAAACGATCAGGATTTTTCATTCCTTTCGAAAGTTATAATATTTTTTTATTTTCAAAAATTTCCCAAAACTGCATATTTTTGAAAAAAAAAATAACTTTTTACAGTATGGGTATCAAACGATCAGGTGACTGTATAAGTGTGAAAGTAGTGAAAAGTTTGTTGTTTACGTTCTTATAAAAGCTGTGAAAAAAATAATTGGATGATAATAATTTATTCAAAATTGTGTAATTGTGAAAAATTGTACATTGAAGTGGAGAAGAAAATGCCTACGCGAAGGACGTAGCTGAATATCCGGCCCTAGATCTTGAAGCAGCAATGTGTTAAAATAATTCCAGCTACATTCGACTTCGCTGTTTGCCCCGAGCAACAACATCGCACAGGAGGTGCTGGCGCAGATCATACAAGGCAAATAAGGAAGAGCTAGAGGAGAGAAGCTGATATTTGGTGAGATCAATCCAAAACAAACGAACAGAAAATAAACCTTGCTAAATACGCGCTGGACCTTTGTCATTTGACGAGGATTCGGAAGTTCTGAATAACGTTTGAATCAAATTGATGCAAACGTTCTTTAGGGCGGGGCTTGTCGGTTCAGCGGAGGTACCTCGCGCACGGCTAGCCTGCGTAGAAATGGGTCACCGAAGCTCGGCAGAGCTAACACCTTCCAAATGCCTATGCGAGTTATTTGTATGTATAGAATTTAAATCTAAAATACATAGAAACAACTCAATTTGTAAGAGGCGACCGCGTGGTCCCGTTTGGTTGGTTGCACACACACACACACACATGGGTATCAAACGATCAGGATTTTTTTTAAACGTAATAATAAATTATAAACAGTACATACTTTTATAATAAAGTTTTTTGAATATTCCATTTTTTTTACTAAACTACGTGTTTTCGAAAAAAAACATAAAATTTAAGTTTTTCACTATTTGGGTATCCAAAAATTTTAATTATTGCATACATTTGGATTGTTTCAATTTTTAAATTTTGATTATTTTTTTTGGAAATACATATTTGAGTGAAAATTTTGAGTATTTTCAATAAATGTTGATATTACTTTGGAAATGTATGAAAAAATTACGACCGTTTGAAACCCATATTATAAAAAAAAAATAATTAAGAATTATTTTTTTCCGAAAAAAAGACCGTTGCTAATATTTTTGAAGTTATCGTCGCAACCCTCTTCAAAATTGGTCAGGGGGACAAAAAAAAATTTTTTTTTTCAGAAAACTTCAAAATTTTCATGGGAAATCAAGTCTAGTGATTTGAAAATAATTTCAAACGCATTTTCCTGCGTCCTCATATTTATCATATCGATAAACATTTTTTTTTTGCGATGTTTTAAAATACTCAAAAAAATCACACAAAGTTTATTGAAAACACTCAATTTTTTACAAAACTATTTAGGCCGTTGCAAATATTTTTCAAAATTTATGAAAAATCAGGGAGCAGAAAAAAAACTCCTAAAAAAATCTAAATTTCAATGAAAATTTAAGTCTTATCGACTGAAAACAACCGAAAATGCATGTTTTTTTGCATTGATTATCATATTTAGCATGTTTGGGCTTGTTTGAAATTGTTTTGAATTTTTATGAAATTCCAATTTACATCACCGCAAAAAAAAAAATTTTCGCGAAAAATAAAATTTTCGTCAATACTTAGATATTTTGGAAACTAATGATGGCAAAACAACTGGACATGTGTAATACACATTGTGTATAATGCATTTTAAAACACTTTTTTTTATTAAAATGTTGAAACCATGGCTCGTAATTTCAATTTTTATCTAATCTAATCTAATCTAATCGAACACAAGCGCAGCCAGTCCGAAGAAAGCATCCTGGAAGAACTTGTGGTAAGATTACGCCTCAAGTCCTTTCTTGTCAATATTAATGATTACAGTACATCCGAGTTACCCCGAAAATGTATAGCAAAAATTAAAGTGGCCAGGCCTACTGCGTTGCATTAACCGCAGAGACAGATTCTGTGAACGGATCACATTTCACAGAATCATCAGGGGAGGAAGGATGCGTGGACATACCGTACCAAACGCTCCGGATCAGTTGTGGTGTGGTGTGTTAGTGTAAATTTGGCAGATAATAATATTTAGAGGCGGGGGAGTTGGGAGGGGGAGGAAATGAGGATAGGAGAAAGGGAAGGTGGGAAAGGGATAATATGGATATATCATTTGGTCAATAGAATATTATATAAAATAAGGGAAAAAAACATCTATCAAATAATGATAGATAAAATGGATAGATCTCACAAACTCCTGGGTCCAACTCGATATAACCGGAAAGTTTTGTTCCACAACTCCTTGATTGTTGCTCTTGGAAAACAGGCTGTTATCTCCACAATCCTCCTCATCAGCTGGAAAAAGACTTCTAATCCACCGGAACCGAAAAACCGCCAGAAAAGTTTCACTGCAGCAGAAGTCCATCGTCAAAGCAACTGCACCGGAACAGCAGGAACCAGGAACCAATCCACATTGAAAGCGATCCACCAGAACTGAACTCCACTCGTAAATGAACTACACCGGAACTTTACTCCAACGGAAAACTTTAAAAAAATCTTGCGGATAATCCACTTCTTTGAAAAGAGAAAAAAAAACGCCAGCGAAAAAAACTTTCCGTCCGAACACGCGCGTAGGTTGCTTCGATCGTAATTTCAATTTTTATACTTTTTTATTCCCCCCCCCCCCCCTCGACATTGGTCAGAGTCGAGGGACATAAACTTCAAAAAATATTTGCAACGGCCTTATTTTCGGAAAAAATACTAAAAATTTAATTTTTTCACAATATGGGTATCAAATGATTGGATTTTTTCAAACATTTAGAATGTAATAGTTTTTGAAATTTTGGGTATTTTTTCGGAAATACGTAGTTTTGCGAGAATTTTGAGTATTTTCAATAAATATTTTACTGCGTTTAAAATCATATTTATCACATTTTATATCGATCAACTATATTTTTTTTTGTGAAATTCCGTTGTAGAGTACTACAAAAAGTGTTTTTTTTTTGACAAAAAAAAATTCGCCAATACTTTGATATTTTGAAAACTAAAGATTGCAAAACATCTGAGCAGGTGTAAAATGCATTTTTAAACCTATTTTCATTCAAATGTAATTATAAGTGCAATGGATAGCTGACATCATCCCGATTCCGAAACACTATAATTTTTTGATGGTTTCATGATTTCTGGAAACCCCTTATAAGACCTAAATAGGCCTTATGGCCTTCTTAAAACCTAAAATGTTACTAAGTAGCCGAAATATCATAAGCTCTGTGCTTCAATTCAGAGGCAGCTGAACGAATCAAAAAAGGTAAAAAGTTGAAAAATTGAAAAGAATTTCATCAAAATAACTCATTTCGTCCACTCAAGTGCCACCTCAACAATGCAGTTTCTGTCCCGCTGGGGTGGGCGGTTCCCGCACCGAAGGCGACCATAGTGTCCAACACATAAAAATGCACCCAACTTTGGACCTCAATTTTCCCCTCTCCCCCAGGGGAAGGACAGCCCTGGCGACGGCGGGTCTCGCTGGGAAAGCGCGCTGGGAAAATGCGAATAAAATTCCAATCACGTTTTTATTGTCTTTTGCATTTATTTATACATTTTTTCGTGCTCCTCCACCTCCTTCAGATTTACTTGGACTTGGAAGAAGAAAGTTGGCTGTGTGTGTGTGTGTGTGGCCCATAATGTGCGAGATTTTCTGCTGGGATAAGGGGCTAGCTGCCGGACTTCCTGTGGCTTTCGTATTATTGTTGGAATTCGTCCAGTGGGCGCCACCACCCAGGGGACGGATTGGCCGTGCAAAAGCGGTGCCCGGAAGCTGTACTTCCGGCGGGGCGGGAAGTAATGGTTTAACGACTTCCATGCTGATGCCATGCTGATTTGATGGTTGCGAATAAGGTCATCGATACGGTGGTGGTAACGTTCTTTGTGCGGTGATGATTCGAGGTTTTGGTCATGTGAGGTCTTGGAGTTCAACAAAGAGAATTGGAACTTCAACTTAAATTCCAAATTTACTTTCTAAAGTAAGAAAACTGAGCTTCTTTACTTCTTTTTAAAGCATCTCATTTTCCAATCTTCCCTTGGTCGCAACCTCCAAATCCAAACACAACACGCACCACACATAATCTTCAAACCACCAATCACAGCCTACATCGAGGCGCACTCTTTTGAAATTTCTCACAAACTTCACAGCAAGAGTGTGAGCGTATTCTTCCTGCATGCCAAAATTTTCCGCACCTTCACTGCAGAGCTGGCAACACTGTTCTCCCACCCCCCCCCCCCCCCCCCCCTGAGGGAGACCGTATTCAATGAAAGTAAAATTATAAATGACGTTAATTCACTTCATTAAAATTCATTAGAGAGCGGGGGTGGCCGGGGTAGATGCCGGTCCTCCCGATGTTGTTGCCAAGCACGCCAAGACGACATCCGAGACACGAGGAATGTCGGGCATGCCGCCAGCTTTTTCTTGAAGTGTATTGAATTTCTTGTCTTCTGGCGCTAGAGGAGACTACGTGTCTCTGTGGAGTATATCGGAAGGAAAATATGCCAAATATGTCACTCGAGAGTGCGCCGATGTCACCTCCTGTTGAGCCAGCCACGTGGAAAGTGACGGCAGCGGAGAAGTGGTCCCCTGGTGGGGGGAAAATGTAGAATTTTCCAATTACTGGATCACGTTTTCCTGTTGATGGATTTCCGGTTCGATATCGTGTTTCGAAGCATTTTTTATCTTGTTACGTAGTCAGCCTTTAAAATGTTGGCATATTTCAAATTTGTTCAAACAGTTTGTATATTCAAATAACTCTGGAAAATCAAGAGTTGATTCTCGTTGGTTAAACATAATGATCAAAATTAATTTTTAATCAGAACTCAAGTACATTTTTGAACAGTTCTCCATTTGAGCAACTCTCTACGAAATCGGCCGATTTCGACCATTTTTATTTTTTGTATTTTTTTATTTGACTCAAACTTTGTGGGGGCCTTCCCTATGACCAAATAAGCTATTTTGTGTCACTTGGCTGCTGTCCATACAAAAATGGTATGTAAATATTCAAACAGCTGTAACTTTTGAGTGAATTTTCTGATCAATTTGGTGTCTTCGGCAAAGTCGTAGGTATTGTTGAGAACAATTGAGAAAAAATAGGTACACGGAAAACAAATTTGCAGATTTTTTTATCAACTTTTTTTCACTAAAACTCAATTTCCCAAAATACGTATTTCGAGATTTTTTGATATGTTTTAGGGGACTAAAATCCGCAACTTTTGAGCTATCGAGAAACATGGTCAAAAAATCTGCCGCCAAGTTATGATTTTTTGAAAAATAGTGATTTAAAAAAAAAATCAAATTTCATGCAAAAACAAATTTGAAGTTATTTTTAATGCAAAATTGAATTTGCAATCGAAAACTACTCTACAATTTTTTTGATAAAGGGCTTCGTTTTCAAGATATAGCCACCGAAAGTTTGATTTTAGCAAAATATGTGCAGTTTTTCGATTTTTAAAAATAGTGACCATGAGCGACCATTTCTAAAATTTTTTTTTTTTTTTTGAAAAGTTCAGAAAATTTGCTATAAAATTGTCTAAGAGACATTGAAGATTGGACCTCGGGTTGCTGAGATACAGACGCTTTAAGAAAAAGAAACACGAAAATTGAAGTTTTCTAAGTCTCACCAAAACAACCCACCATTTTCTAATGACGATATCTCAGCAACTAATGGTCCGATTTTCAATGTTAAAATATGAAACAATTTTCCGATCTTTCGAAAAAATAAATCAAGACTGACATTTTAAATGGGCGTATTATTCATTGTTTGGCCCTTTTAAAATGTTAGTCTTGATTTAAAAAAGTATTTTTTTCGAAAAGATCGGAAAATTTCACGAATGTTTCATGTATTAACATTGAAAATCGGACCATTAGTTGCTGAGATATCGACATTAGAAAATGGTGGGTTGTTTTGGTGAGACTTACAAAACTTCAATTTTCGTGTTTATTTTTCTTAAAGCGGCTGTATCTCAGTCTCTTAGACAATTTTATAGCAAATTTTCTGAACTTTTCAAAAAAAAAAAAATTAGAAATGGTCGCTCATGGTCACTATTTTTAAAAATCGAAAAACTGCACATATTTTGCTAAAATCAAACTTTCGGTGGCTATATCTTGAAAAGCCCAATTTTGCATTAAAAAATAACTTCAAATTTGTTTTTGCATGAAATTTGGATTTTTTCCAAAAATCACTATTTTTCAAAAATTCATAACTTGGCGGCAGATTTTTTGACCATGTTTCTCGATAGCTCAAAAGTTGCGGATTTTAGTCCCCTAAAACATATCAAAAAATCTCGAAAATCAAAAAATACGTATTTTGGGAAAGTGAGTTTTAGTGAAAAAAAAGTTGATAAAAAAATCTGCAAATTTTTTTTTCCGTGTACCTATTTTTTTCTCAATTGTCCTCAACAATACCTACAACTTTGCCGAAGACACCAAATTGATCAGAAAATTCACTCAAAAGTTACAGCTGTTTGAATATTTACATACCATTTTTGTATGGACAGCAGCCAAAATTGTATGGAGACTTGTATGGGTGAACCAATGACACAAAATAGCTTATTTGGTCACAGGGAAGGCTCCCACAAAGTTTGAGCCAAATCAAAAAATGCAAATAAAATCCATTTCCGGTTTTGGTAGAGAATTGCCCATTTGAAGAAATTATTGTATCTAAAGAGGCAGCTTTTGTAGATTTTGCTCGGTTTGTTATTGAGGTCGTTTTGAGGAGTTCCGATGAATGAAACTGCCATAAAAATTCAGGATTGGTTTGACTTTTTTCCATAGCTTTTTGTTACTGCTACTGTACAAAATTGATATTTTTGAAACCCCTATATATTTCTTGGAACAACCTCAAACACCCATCTGTCATAGGTCAAAATTTAGGAAATTTTGGTCAACCGCAGTTTTTTTTTTCATAGTTTTACGACAACAACATTTGCTCTTTTTTATCTCAATTTTGACGCATTCAAAATCCTCGGGAATTCTCCATAAGATTAATTTATTGGAATTTAAAAAATATTTGGAAAAAGCCATATAAAAAAATAAAATATTTTTCAACAATTTGTCAGAACTCTTGGAAGTGTGAGTGGCGACAACTTTCATAAAAAAAATAATTAATGCACATTTAAAGAAATAAAATTACAGTTTTTCAAACGTAATGCCTATTTGTTATGATTGTGAAATTTGTTCTCAAACGCTTGAGCTATTTTGCAAGCTTTTTGTTGACTTTAGGCTGATACAAATTGTATTTAAAGTTTTTGTCTCCCCCCGTTTCCAAGTTGGCCGGGGCAAAGCAATTTTTTCATAAAAATTTCAATGTAAATTTAAGTGCAATCAGCTGTAATCAATTTATAATGCATTCCCCTTTGTTTAGAATTATTTTTTCAGGGCTGCAGAGACGGGTCATAGTTTAATGTCTCCGACTCCAGCTTTCTGAGTTTAGCCAACTCCGACTCCGACTCCAGTTTTCATCAAACACCGGACTCTAGGCCAAATCACGACAAATGTTATGAATTAAGACAGTAATT
Organism: Culex quinquefasciatus; assembly: GCF_015732765.1. Lineage (NCBI taxonomy): Eukaryota > Metazoa > Arthropoda > Insecta > Diptera > Culicidae > Culex > Culex quinquefasciatus. The sequence continues at coordinate 55,356,006 of NC_051863.1, read as the reverse complement.
TTTTTTGCATCGTGTATTGAACAACTTCGGTTTCAACAGGAACAGAACAAAACAATAAGTACCGTCATCTGGGGCAAAGCGGGACACAAGGGGCGAATTAGTACAGCTGTTTTAGCCTTGTTTCTGTACAATATTTGGATATTTTTAGTTTCGGATAATCTAAAATAGTGCCTCGTTTTCCAAATTTCAAGCTTTTAAGTTCTCTAAAAACTGCTGTCCCTATTCAGAATAGTCCTGATTAGGCCCAGATGACGGTATAACGATTTCCAAATTTATTGTTATGAAATCTCTTGTACCTAATCAGGCTGTTTTCCTGACTTAAAGATAATTTGTAAAATATGTTGAATTTTGGAATATTGAAAATTTTGTAGGTCGAATATTCACCTTGTTCACATTTTACACATTTTTAAGGTAAAATTACTCAAAAAGAGGTAATTTTTTAAGTAATTTTACCTAAAAAATGTGTAAAAATGTGAACCAGATGAATCATTTCCTGATGAATATTGCGATAATTTGGCAACGATAACAAGACATTTGCAATCAGGAAAAAAAAGACTTTTTGTGTCTTTTTTCAGAAAGAACTGGATTGAATTTGATCAAAATTGAACTGAAAGAGTACCTTAATATTGGAAAAAGGAAGCAGTCAAGAACCAATTGAACATCTCTGTCTAAATAAACAATATAGATTGTTATTTTTTGAGATATGAAGTTATGATACTCATAAGAGTGTAACAAAATTGACTTTTTGGCGGGCATTCAAGGGTTTGTTCCGGTGGGCATACTGAGCCCAAATCCCAAATATGAGCTTGATTGGACGTGACAGGAGCTGGCGCTCCGCCCTTTAATTTTAAATGCGATTTAAGACGTAAAAATACTTTTTTTCAGAAATGTCTATTTTTGAGGCACTTTGGCCACCAATGCGTTTACCACAAACATCACTGGCGTATAGGCCAGTTCCTTGCGCATGTTTTGGTTTATATAACATTGTAGTTTGGAGCACCCTGGAGCTCGGTACAATCCTTCAAAGTTTGGCATTTTTTCGAAAAAGCTCCAGGGTGCTCCAAACTTCAATGTTATATATACCAAAAAAACCCTGTTTTTTATCATGTTTGGGTTCATTTAAACATCTCTTGAATTTTTGAATATTTTCGATGGTTACTATCGCAAAAAAAGTTTTTTTTAGCTAAAATTTATGTTTCTTCAAATCTATCATTTTTTTGAAAACTAAAAATTGCAAAACAACTTAACTAGTATGAAATGCATTTTCAATCACTTTTTCCAAGCAAATGTTTAAACTATGGCTTGTTATTTCAATATTTTTTTTAAATTTAACGATAGTTCCTGTAGTTTTGAAAAAAGTAAAATATAATTTGCAAAAATTGTATGAAGCAAAAATCGTTGTACAAAAGCTTAATGTGCACCTTTATATATATTTTATGTTTTTTCAAAATAAATTTATTTAACTCTTTCTGTCATATTTTTTGCATATACATTCATTCAATTGAAATATTATTGATGAGCAACAATTATTCAACTCATTTTCAAATAGTCGTATTTTGAAGTTATTTATAAAATAATATAGCTTTCGCTATTCAGTTGTTTCAAAAATGGAAGAGCCTACTTTTACAAAAGGTTTTTTGATGCATTTTAAACGATATCACATAAGAAATCGCATATCGAGCAAAGAATGGAAGAAATTAGGCATGCTTGCATGCTGCCTTAAAGCTTGTTTTGAGTTTTTATACGACTGAATTTGTTGTTTTTTTTTCGTTTAGGTACCACCAAAATTAAAATGTTGTTTGTTCCTCGGTTCTGGTTGAGCTTAAAGGAATGGACGATTACTTTTTTAAAAATGCAAACAGTTTTTTTAAATACCCATAGACTAAAGAAAAAAAAATCAAAAAATCAAAGTTTTTAGCGACAAAATATTCCGTAAAACAAACTTTTTCCGGAGTAATAATTTCAACTTCAATTAGTTTCGTCTAGTTCTTCGATTTTCGTGAATCTTTGTCCTAAGGGGTAACTTTTGTCCCTGATCGCGAATTTGAGAACCGTTTTGTGATATCTCGTGACGGAGGAGCAGTATGTTTGGCCATTTTGAAATGTTAGTCTTGATAAAAAAAATGAAAAAAATGTTTCCGGATAGATCGGAAAATTTCTCGACTGTTTCGTGTTTTAGCATTGAAAATCGTATCATAAAAAGACAATATAGAAAATTTTCTCAGGTTTTCTTAAAATTTTTGTTCAAAAGTGGGCAAACATGAGCACTAATTCTTAAAAAAAAATCTTCAACTGCAACTATTTTCACAAAAGTTACTTAAAAATGGCAATAACTTGAAAACGGTGCATTTTATCAAAATTTCACTATTATACTTTTCGATTGCAGATTTGATTTTGAATCGAAAAATGAGGTTGAAAAATTTTTGCGTACAATTTTTCGGTTTTTTGAAAAAATCTGTTTTGATTAAAAATTCAAGACTCGTTCAAAGATTTTTTGCGTATTCTGGAAATTTCTGAAAAGTCTTCTTAAACATCTCAAAAATTAAAAAATAGTGTTTTTTTGCTAATCAAGTTTTAGTGACAAAAAATGAAATCAAAATCACCAATTTTTTTTTACCGTTCATCATTATTTTTATTGTAATCCTTATCCATACCTACAACTTTGCCGAAGACTCCAAATCGATCTTAAAATTCCATCAAAAGATACAGATTTTTTAATTTTCATGCATATTTTTTGTATATACACTTGCCAAATTTGTATGGAAAATTTTATGGACAAACTAATGATGCAAAATGGTCTCCTTGCGCATACCGAAGATACCAGACAAGTTTCTGTTAAAAAAATACAAAAATTAAAATTGAAAAAAAATACCGCTTCCGTAGAGAATTGCTCACTAGTTTTGATCATGCTGTATCTTTTGATAGAAGCAAGAAAGCAATAGGGGCAAGTTTAGAGAACTTTCTCAATGTTTGTGCAATTTTATTCGTTTGAAAAATTTAAATCTAAACAAAAAATCCTCATATTAACGACGACACCATTCAGTTCAAAATTTTATTGAGTTTTCTGGAGGCCCAAAAGGCACCAGAAAATAGATTTTCAAATACTCATATGTTCATTTCGTTATGACTAGCTTGGAAAAAAAAATAATTAAAATTCAAATAAATGGTTAAAAACTTTGAATACTGGCATATCGTTTTCAATGAGGTATTTTTAGACTGTTTCTGGGAGATACATAAAAAGATCAAACCCTCAACTCGTACCATTATAAAGAAAACACCCACAAAATAAACAAGCTAACCAAGTCAAACATTTCTAAATAAACTTTTGCCAAACCATCCTTACAAAGTCAAATCATTTCCCGTTTGCAAAAACTCGACAGATAAATATCAGATCGTTCTCGTTTCCCAGATTTCCCCCTCTCTCTCATCATGCACTTCTCCCGGAAAGTGTCTATCAAGTCGTTCCGAAATGCTCGCTCCGCCCAGAACTAGGAAATTTCCTCCTCAGATGCACCGGAACGATTTCAATTAAAATTAATTAAATCCAAACATCGAGAAACCGACTTTTCCTTTGCCCATTAAACGTTTTCGGCAGAAGTAGTTTGGATTTCCACAAGTTTTCACTCAAAACTATCCGGAACCGATGCCGGAGGAACCTTCCATGACCAAGACAGGACCGGGGAGGTCGGCAAGGGGGAAGGTAAACGTTCTGCACCCTCCCCCTCTCGCGTGGGGTAGTCCCATCGTAATTTGGTCTTTTCTGAACCGATTCCAAAACGGGACTAGAAAGGGTTCGCTTCCGGTGAAAAGGGTGTTTGCACATTTAAAGTTCGTTATTTTCCCATTACCGGGAGACGGCTTCCAAACTGGGAACGGGGACCATTTCCGGCTGTGTTAATTTGGGTCATCCCTCCCGAAATGACTTTCTTCGTGTTGTGTGACTTTGGAGTTTTGGCTCGAAATGATGATTAAATTGCTGCAAGTTGTCCTCTGGTTATTGTCGCCAGTAACACAAAGTATACATCATAGTTAGAACTTGGTGTCGCAACTGTTTGTGTCCGCGAGGTCTAATTAATATTAATACAGCCATCGTCACCGAGGGAAAGCCAAAGTTATAATTAAAATGAATGACTTTGGGAAAAGTCAAAGCTCACTTGCTCCCTGGCTCATCGTCACTGGTGACAAAAGTGTGTGTGTTCCCATAAGATTGATTAATGACTGAGGGGTGGTGGTCACAAAAAGGACATCTTTTTTCGCACACATGTCTAGTTTTGCTGACAAAAGAACCCTCTGCAGTCCAAAACGATTATTTTCTTCAAAATCTTCAAAAATACTTTCTGTTAAATTCAGTTTAGAAGTATTCCACAGATGAGTTACAAAAACCTTAAATTTGTTCAAAAAATGAATAATCTTGTCAAAAAAGAACAAACGAGTCCAAATTTTCGACTGAAAGCTCATTTTAATTTCTGCAATGTCACACACCGTGGGCTGGGCCAGAAACCACTCTCGTGAATTACGATGCACTCCCACAAAAAAAGGGACACCAGAACTGAAAGGAAGCCGACATGGTTGCATACATGGCGTTGCATTATCTCTTCGGCACACACAAAAAAAGCTTCCAGAACCGGGCGCTATGGGCGTGAGTGAACTCTCCATTCAACCATTATGAACACATGTGGCCTGTTTGCTCTTCTTTTTTTCCCAAGATTTTTTTTTATTTTAGAAAAAGATACACTTTGTACATAGTCACATGTAGTTGTGATGAGCACTGTTAAAATTAACAGAAAATTGAACATCCCTCAGAACTTGCTTTATCGTGACTTTTATCATGAAATTATTTTACTTGCTTTATGCATCTAAGAATTGACATTAATATATAAATCTTTTTGACATAATAAATGTCATTATTTCAATTTCTATATTTTTCATATTTTCAAATAAAAACTAACCTAATCCACCCATGTGGTTGATGCCTTTCTCACTTTTTACCAACAATGGGTGAGTCGATGTGTTTAAGGTGTTCAGCAATCCAGTGCATGTTTTTATTCAGAATATCTCTAAAATTTTAAAATTATAGAAGTGAAATTAAATAAAAACGTTCAAATTACCTTTCCATACCAGCTTTTCAATATTCGTGTATTAAGGCTCACATCAAATGTTTTGTTTTGTGTTATTTTTTTTAAATTCGACCTTGTGCTTTCGACATTTTGTCCATTCGACCTTTTGTGCATTCGACCTTTTGTCCATACGACCTTATGTATGTCGACCTTTTGTGTGGGATTTTGGCTATATGGGAGACATTGGCTATAATCGTTTGAAAAATCATGCAAACATATTTTTTTTGTGTTTTGGAGTTGGGATGATGACTATCCATTGCAAAAATTATAATATGAAAATTTTTTGAAACTACTAAAAAAATAACAAAACTACGTATTTTGCAAAAAAAAACCATAATTTCGGTTTTTAACAATAAAGGTATCAAACAATCGAGATTTTCCAAACATTTCGAAAGTTTTAAAACTATTTTTTCAGTAACACAAAAAATCACAAAATTACGTATTTAAAAAAAAATACTCAAATTTTTAGTTTTTCACAATATGGGTATCAAAAAACCGAGATTTGGGAGACATTGGCTATAATCGTTTGAAAAATCATGCAAACATATTTTTATTGTGTTTTGGAGTTGGGATGATGACTATCCATTGCAAAAATTATAATATGAAAATTTTTTGAAACTACTAAAAAAATAACAAAACTACGTATTTTGCAAAAAAAAAACATAATTTCGGTTTTTAACAATAAAGGTATCAAACAATCGAGATTTTCCAAACATTTCGAAAGTTTTAAAACTATTTTTTCAGTAACACAAAAAATCACAAAATTACGTATTTAAAAAAAAATACTCAAATTTTTAGTTTTTCACAATATGGGTATCAAAAAACCGAGATTTTTTCATACATTATAATAAATTATAAACAGCACATATTTTTATTTAAAATACTTTATTTTTTTATAATACTTCGTATTTTCGGAAAAAATCTCCAAATTTAACCTTCTACAACCTGGCGGAGTTGGGTCTGGACGGAATTCAATGTAAAAAATCGCATAAAATCAATTTTTCCACCAATTTCTGATCTTTCAAAAGCATTAGAAAGAAGAACTCCTAAAATAAAAAAAATAAGAGTTGGAATTTTTTACTTGTTTTATGTGACCTTGCCAAAATTTTTTAAAATATGTTTTTAAGGGTCTACTTTGGCTGTGTATGTTACAATCATTTCTTATATTTTGAGTAAAATAAGTCTGCAGTTATTTTTGTAGTGTCCTAGTCTATGCCTCTTCGCAATTTTTACAATTTAAATGATAATGGTGCCATTCTATTGGAGGAAATGAGAAAAACAAGCAAAAAATTTAAAAAGTGACTGTAAAAACGCGAAACAATTACATAGGCAAAATGTTATTATATTAGATGGTAGAAAAAGCCAAATACTACCAAAAACAAACATAAACCAAACAAGATAAATGAAAATTGAAAAAAAACTAAAAATAAAACTAAAAATAAAACAAGAGAAGTAAAGTTTTTCGCAGAACAAAAGTTGCTCAAAAAACCTCCTTAACACGGAAAAAATAAAATATTTCGAAAAAAAAATTTGCAGTAAGGGGTTAAGTTTTTCACAATATGGGTATCAATTTGATACTATCAGATGATTGGATTTTTTTTTCAAATATTTAAGATGCAACAAATTTTGAAATCTGGAATATTTTTTTTCAAAAATACGTAGATTTGTGAAAATAATGAGTATTTGCAAAAAATGGTTATTACATTCGAAATCATTGAAAAAATCCAACCGTTTGATATCCATATTGCAAAATAAATTAAAATTTGATTTTTTTTCGAAAATACGTTGTTTTGTTAAAAAATTTGAATATTTTCGAAAAAAAAATTATTACTTTCGGAATGTATAAAAAATTGGATACTATTATTGTAAAAAACTGCAATTTTGAGTATTTTTTTCGAAAATACGTAGCATTCTGGAAATTTTGAGTATTTTCAAAAATTGTTGTTCTTACCTTCGAAATATATGAAAATATCCTGATCATTTGAAACCCATATTGTACAAAACTGAAATTTTGAGTACCTTTTGAGTATTTAAAAAATAAAAATGTTACGTTTGAAATGCATGAGATAATCCCGATCATTTCATACTTTAATTATAACAAACTGAAATTTTGAGTATTTAATCGAAAAATCGAAATTACATTCGAAATGCATGGAAAAATCTCGATCATTGGATACCCATTTTGTAAAAAAAACTGACATTATGAGTTGTTTTCAAAAATTCGTAGTTTTGTGAAAATTTTAAGTATTTTCAAAAAAGATTGTCATCACATTCGAAATGCATGAAAAATTGCGATCATTTGATACCCATATTGTGAAAAACTGAAATTTTGAGTTTTGTTTTTCGAAAATACGTAGTTTTGTGAATATTGTGAAAATTTTCAAAAAATGTTGTCATCTCATTCGAAATGTTTGAAAAAAATGCGATCATTTGAAACACATATTGCAATAATAATAATTTGGTGTTTTTTTTTTCGAGAAACATTTCATTTTATAAATACAGGAAAAATACGTTTTTTATAATTTTTTGATGTTTGCATTATTTTTCATACGATTGTAGCCAATGCCCATAAGCTCTGTGCTTCATTTATGCACTAGGCCGTACATAACCGGGCATGACTGGACATCCCAAGTAACATTTTAGGCATTATCAAAGGTGTCACAACCGCTTTAAAACCTATCATTCAAAACCAACATTAAAACCACTTAGTCGTAACAGCCTCCCCAGAATCCCGATAAACCTCTCTTAAAACCCAAAAGGAAAGCCGCAAAATGTTGTCTCGAAATATTTATAAAACCTACCTAGGAGTTCAAGGCTTTACAACGGAATTCTAACAACCTCCTCAAAGCCTTAATAAAACCTATGTTACTGGGTTAGTCAGGAGTTATGAAAAAATGACATTTCAAACGTCTTCAAACGTTTTATACCTGACAGGTTTTTATTCTGGCACAAAATAAGTCTTCGTCTTAACTAATGAGGTTATCTAAATAATTTGAAAATTTCAAATTTTATTTGCGGTTTTAAAAAAAAAAAAATCAACATAAAAATTAGGGGGCAAAACAAACTTTTTTTCAAAACAGTTCAAATTTTCAATGGGAGTTTTAGTGAAGTCATCTGAAATTAATTAAAAATGCATTCCGCTGTGTTTAAAGCAGTTTTAGCATGTTTAGCTTAAAATCTTTAGAATGTTAAATAATTTACAATGTACTTAATCGTTAGAAGTTTTTTTTTTTCACAAAAAAAAAAAACGTTTTTGCGTCAGATTATGTCATCTTCTATTTATTTTGTTACCTAAAACAGGATAATGCAATATTCCAAGGACACCCTTTTCCCTTCAAGCTGAGAACACTCCCAGTTTTCCGCCGAGTCATTTAAGTGCCACAATGGCACTTTTGTAGGGCATAGGGTGGGAACGAATCACCCACCCACCACCACCAACACCCTGCTGCCAGGGTCCCAAGAACACTATTGCTCCACAATAAAAAGCAACAAAAAAACAACAAACACACAATGGAGGGTACTTTTGGAATAATGAAACATTAATGTTTGGTTGATTAATGGTTGTTACAGTTTGCTGCTGGGGCTTTTCCTAGTCAATGTAGCTGCTCCTACTAACTAACTAACTATACAGGCAAGCATGGACTTGCCGCCACAGAGTGCCAGAGATATTAATGGGAGGGCTTTATGCTTGGCCAAGTTCTGCTGCTGCGAGAACGCAGCCTTGCAGTAGGAACTGGCTGTTGAGTTTTGTAATTTGCTTGTGGAAGTATAAATTGCTTTCAGTTTTCCTGGCTTCCAGTGAAAGCACGAGTTTTGGGGGTGGGGATGCTTTATTTATTAATTTGAAGTCTGTCAGGATTCTGTCGGCTTTTGTGGACTTTTCCACTTCCGCTGGTTTGATCTTGAATGCCTATTTTGTGAGATGAAAGTTGTTTGTGAGGTAGTTTGAAACCAAACCTTTTGCTCTAACGATGCAAATACTGCTTTTGCTGGTAACAACTGTTGCCTACATTTGGGCGTTTCTACGTTTTTTACCCTTTCCTAGAATCCAATTGATAGAGCAATCTTACAATGTCATCATCCTTCAAAACAGTACATTTGCAGCAGCAGTAGCTGCACTCCCAAAAGTGACGCAAATTTCCCGCTGCCATTTCCTTCCCCCTAAAATTCCATCTTGGCGAAAATCGGATCCCATTGTGAAAATGAAACGGCAGCTGCAATGCAATGAAATAATTTTCCATTTTCGACATGTCATCCAGGCGAAGCAGGAGTGCACAAAAGTGTACACGTTCGTAAACAAATACAATGGATTGGAACCGGAAATGGGGGATCTGCACACATACACAGCACACACACATTCAAACATTGTTTCTTCGGGGCGAATTTTGCACAAGCTTTTGTTTCTGATCGTGAGAGAAGAAGTGGAAGTCATGTTTTATCGTGACACGTACTTTTCGATTCGTTATTCGGCACTGTGAGATACAAATAGTTTCAAAATTGTCATCATTTTATTTGTTTAGTTCTTTAGTTCTTTAGTTCTTTAGTTCTTTAGTTCTTTAGTTCTTTAGTTCTTTAGTTCTTTAGTTCTTTAGTTCTTTAGTTCTTTAGTTCTTTAGTTCTTTAGTTCTTTAGTTCTTTAGTTCTTTAGTTCTTTAGTTCTTTAGTTCTTTAGTTCTTTAGTTCTTTAGTTCTTTAGTTCTTTAGTTCTTTAGTTCTTTAGTTCTTTAGTTCTTTAGTTCTTTAGTTCTTTAGTTCTTTAGTTCTTTAGTTCTTTAGTTCTTTAGTTCTTTAGTTCTTTAGTTCTTTAGTTCTTTAGTTCTTTAGTTCTTTAGTTCTTTAGTTCTTTAGTTCTTTAGTTCTTTAGTTCTTTAGTTCTTTAGTTCTTTAGTTCTTTAGTTCTTTAGTTCTTTAGTTCTTTAGTTCTTTAGTTCTTTAGTTCTTTAGTTCTTTAGTTCTTTAGTTCTTTAGTTCTTTAGTTCTTTAGTTCTTTAGTTCTTTAGTTCTTTAGTTCTTTAGTTCTTTAGTTCTTTAGTTCTTTAGTTCTTTAGTTCTTTAGTTCTTTAGTTCTTTAGTTCTTTAGTTCTTTAGTTCTTTAGTTCTTTAGTTCTTTAGTTCTTTAGTTCTTTAGTTCTTTAGTTCTTTAGTTCTTTAGTTCTTTAGTTCTTTAGTTCTTTAGTTCTTTAGTTCTTTAGTTCTTTAGTTCTTTAGTTCTTTAGTTCTTTAGTTCTTTAGTTCTTTAGTTCTTTAGTTCTTTAGTTCTTTAGTTCTTTAGTTCTTTAGTTCTTTAGTTCTTTAGTTCTTTAGTTCTTTAGTTCTTTAGTTCTTTAGTTCTTTAGTTCTTTAGTTCTTTAGTTCTTTAGTTCTTTAGTTCTTTAGTTCTTTAGTTCTTTAGTTCTTTAGTTCTTTAGTTCTTTAGTTCTTTAGTTCTTTAGTTCTTTAGTTCTTTAGTTCATTAGTTCTTTAGTTCTTTAGTTCTTTAGTTCTTTAGTTCTTTAGTACTTTAGTTCTTTAGTTCTTTAGTTCTTTAGTTCTTTAGTTCTTTAGTTCTTTAGTTCTTTAGTTCTTTAGTTCTTTAGTTCTTTAGTTCTTTAGTTCTTTAGTTCTTTAGTTCTTTAGTTCTTTAGTTCTTTTGTTATTTTGTTATTTTGTTATTTTGTTATTTTGTTATTTTGTTATTTTGTTATGTTGTTATTTTGTTATTTTGTTATTTTGTTATTTTGTTATTTTGTTATTTTGTTATTTTGTTATTTTGTTATTTTGTTATTTTGTTATTTTGTTATTTTGTTATTTTGTTATTTTGTTATTTTGTTATTTTGTTATTTTGTTATTTTGTTATTTTGTTATTTTGTTCTGTTTGTTCTGTTTGTTCTGTTTGTTCTGTTTGTTCTGTTTGTTCTGTTTGTTCTGTTTGTTCTGTTTGTTCTGTTTGTTCTGTTTGTTCTGTTTGTTCTGTTTGTTCTGTTTGTTCTGTTTGTTCTGTTTGTTCTGTTTGTTCTGTTTGTTCTGTTTGTTCTGTTTGTTCTGTTTGTTCTGTTTGTTCTGTTTGTTCTGTTTGTTCTGTTTGTTCTGTTTGTTCTGTTTGTTCTGTTTGTTCTGTTTGTTCTTTTTGTTCTGTTTGTTCTATTTGTTCTGTTTGTTCTGCTGTTTATTTCCGGTTTTTTTTATTTGCGTTTTCAGTTTTCATTCCCAATGTGCAACACTTCTGTCGCAATCCCTTCAGAACACTCGATGTCGCTTTTTGATGTCTGTCAAAAGTGGGAAATTGCAACGCAGAGTCAACGTTTTGCAACATACTTGCGTATGCAACTTCCACCATTTGCAAGCATTTGGAAAGAGAGGAACACCCCGAAAGCTTTCAAATAAAAGCTCAAGATTCGTCCAACTTTTTTTCCTTTTTGTTGCGACCACCGTCGTTGCTGACGATGGAGTGGCTGCGAATGCTTTCAGCGTCATTTGTTGCATTATACATTCATTCATGCAGCCGGGGACTTTTCATTCTTGTGTGGTGCACACTCCCACCGCCATCAATTCTTGAGGGGGGTAACTTCTGGAAAGGTGGACTGACGGGGGATGCCTTTTGATGAAAATGCTTTTTGCACAACTTGTCAAAACGTTGTTGATGTTGGCGAACAAGCACTCACGAGAGATTTTGCACACTTTTAGGAGCAACTTTTGCTTTTTAGGGGTTTTTTTCGTTGTTTCATATTTGAGCTTTGAGTTGGCAGTCACAAATTTGCCGGCTCTATTTGACTTGATTGTTTGTGTCTTTATTTAATTCAGCACTTGAAAAATGACGATTTTTGAGCTCTAATGATGTTTTTTCTTTTCTTTTTTCTTTCAGGTACGTCATCAACTCCTGCTGAAAACCACAATCAACAACAACCTCCTTCAAATTTGAACTGATGACACCCGGAGTGCAACGGTTCAGTGCGCTCCCAAACAGATCTCTAGAAACATGTATCAAAGTTGAACTCTGGACAACCTCAAACCGTAATGAAGGCCCAGTCTGACAAAAGGAACCCTCATTTGGCAGATCGTTTAGGTTACGGGGAGCGGGCAGGGGTAATGAGGGTTGTGTGGGATAAAATGATGGATGTCTTCTGAGATCGGAACTTGGGCCGGAGATTCCAGATCTAGATTCTAGGTTGGTTGGGAAGCCCAGGCACGTAATTCGGGGTTGTCGAAGTGTTTGCGAGTGTTTGTAACTACATTTCGTGCTTGCCATTTCATTAGGGCACAAAACTTTTGTAAACAAGAGTGTGTCCTTTTCACACCTTATGTAAACTGTCATTTGAGTGAAAGGGATACACTATTGTTTACAAAAGTTTTGTGCCCTTTTGAAATGTTAGGCTCCATTTTATTGTTTTATTAGATTGGTGGAAAGGTTTGAGTAACAGGCTCACGTATAAATCCAAAAATAATGCTTAACACAAGTTTGCTTCTTCAAACCTTCTCAACTGTTCAAGCTCCAGCTCTGCTCTTCCCCCTTCCCAAAAAAAATAAAAGGAAAAATCAACCCCGTTCGAACCAAAATGGTGTTGATGCGTACATGTGTCTACGCAGCAGACGAGCAAACTTTCAAGACAGAAACTATTTTCTAGGTCAGCTGTCTGTGTCTGTCTGACAGCCACGTCGAGATAAAACCAATCCGAGCTCTTTCCACCAACCAACGTGGCGCTGCTCCTGACGGCGCGCTGCCTTCGAGGGACGTGCTGGAAATTGCTTAAATTGCTTTGTCCTGGCTGGAGCTGACTTTCTCCAGAATCTCCGGAGTAGGGATTGCGTCTTGAAGAGTTGTTCAAAACCAAACTTCGAGATCCTTGTGTAGTTTCAAAACTCGATGCCGTCACTGAACTTGATAGCATTGTTTAGTTTTAGGAAAGTGGGGGAAAACCCGCCACTCTCCAACCCCCTCAGAAAAAGCACCAATCTTCCAACAGGGAAAGGGAGAGCGAGGGGTTGAGAGAAGATTGATGTCGTCATCAGGAAGGGTGTTTTCCGGGAAGGAGCAAAGGATTTGCGGTTTGCTGATAGACGGTGGCGGCTGTCTGACAAATGATTGCGAGACAGCCTTTGAAGTTGGGAAATTGTGCGCGTGGGAAGGCTTGATGTTGATGTGAATGTAAGAGCAATTAAGATAAGATTTTGTTTTACAATGATGTTTAAAAAAACAAGAAACAAGAAACAAGAAACAAGAAACAAGAAACAAGAAACAAGAAACAAGAAACAAGAAACAAGAAACAAGAAACAAGAAACAAGAAACAAGAAACAAGAAACAAGAAACAAGAAACAAGAAACAAGAAACAAGAAACAAGAAACAAGAAACAAGAAACAAGAAACAAGAAACAAGAAACAAGAAACAAGAAACAAGAAACAAGAAACAAGAAACAAGAAACAAGAAACAAGAAACAAGAAACAAGAAACAAGAAACAAGAAACAAGAAACAAGAAACAAGAAACAAGAAACAAGAAACAAGAAACAAGAAACAAGAAACAAGAAACAAGAAACAAGAAACAAGAAACAAGAAACAAGAAACAAGAAACAAGAAACAAGAAACAAGAAACAAGAAACAAGAAACAAGAAACAAGAAACAAGAAACAAGAAACAAGAAACAAGAAACAAGAAACAAGAAACAAGAAACAAGAAACAAGAAACAAGAAACAAGAAACAAGAAACAAGAAACAAGAAACAAGAAACAAGAAACAAGAAACAAGAAACAAGAAACAAGAAACAAGAAACAAGAAACAAGATGAGTTTATCCCTTATTTCTCTGAAATTGAATCCATTTCTAGTCCCTTCGTTTGGCATTCTGTTTTTGACCTTTTCCCACACTAAAAATGAATGAAAAATCTAGAGAGCTTTCCAGCTCAGCAGTTCACTACGGAATCGGTCTTTTTTCTTTAATTTTATTTTTTGTATTTTTTAATCCGGCTGAAACTTTTTTGGTGCCTTCGGTATACCCAAAAAAAGCCATTGTGCATCATCAGTTTGTCCATAAATTTTTTTTTAAAGTGCACCGTTTTCAAGTTATAACCATATTTGGGTAACTTTTTTGGAAATAGTCACAGTTTTTCATTTTTTAAAAATAGTGCCCATGTTTGGCCACTACTAAAAAAAAATATTTTTGAAAAGCTTAGAAAATTTTCTATATTTTGCTTATTCGGACTTTGTTGATACGACCCTCAGTTGCTGAGATATTGCCTTGCAAAGGTTAAAAAACATGAAAATTGATGTTTTTTAAGTCTCACCAGAAAAACCCACCATTTTCTAATGTCGATATCTAAGCAACTATAGGTCCGATTTACAATGTTAAAACATGAAACATTTGTGAAATTTTCCGATCTTTTCGAATAGTGCGTCCATCCCGGGAATTCCCGGGACAAAAATCCCGGGATTTTTTCAATTTCCCGAATCCCGGGAATTTTCAAAATTTGTCCCGGGAATTCCCGAAATTGAAAAAAAAACAAATTTTGGTCTGAAAATTCAAATTTTGTTGTAGAAATAGATGAACAGTAAAATACATAGTAATCGATACGAACTTTAAAGCATTAAAATTTGTATTCGGCATATATCAGCTTTAATTTGACTGATAAGAGAAAATTGATTATAATTCAGTCATAGATCCGCAAAATGCCTGGCGCAATAAATATTTTCTATTTAATTTTTCGTATTTTTGAAGACTATTTATCATATTTATATTTATGATATTATAATTGAAAATTATCATCTTAAATTATTTTTCATTAAACTCCGGATTTTGGGGCAAGTAACGAAATAAGACAGCTATTTAAGAAAAAAAATGCATCGCGTTTTGAATAACATTAGTTAAAACAGGAACAGAAAAAAAATTTAGTACACAGATTTCCAAATGTATTGCTCTTAAATCTCCTGTACCTTTTCAGCCTGTATTCCTGATTTTCCCTAGTTGACGGTAGTAACTTGAAGAGAGTTATCTAAAATTTTGCATTGACTGTTTTTTTTTTAAATATGAAGGACAATAGACAATAGGAACTTTTTTTCAAAAAAAAAAAAAAACTCTTGTATTGTTGTCGCTTCTCGTTTTTGTAGAAATTTGTCTAGCTTTTCTAGTTATGGCATATATTAAAATATATAGAAGAAATTTATTTATAAAACACTTATTTAATTTGAACTTTTTTTTAAATAAAAAAAACAATTTTTATTTCTTTTAAGTTATTTAAAAACTTTCGTCCTTGTTTAGATTGAAGTGTAGATTTTCACCAATTATTATTATTGAGCTTGAAAACATATCAAATATTATGAAAACATACATTTTATGACTGCTTAAAAAATTTCCCGGGATCCCGGGAATTCCCGGGATTTCAAAAATATTTTTCCCGTTTCCCGGAAATTCAAAACCCGGGAAAATTGGACGCCCTATTCTCGAAAAAAAAATTTCAAAAATTTTAAATCAAGGCTAACATTTCATATGGGCGTAATATTGAATGTTTGGCCCATTTGAAATGTTAGTCTTGATTTTAAATTTTTGATAATTTTTTTCGAAAAGATCGGAAAATTTCACAAATGTTTCATGTTTTAACATTGTAAATCTGACCTATAGTTGCTGAGATATCGACATTAGAATATGGTGGGTTGTTCGGGTGAGACTTAAAAAACATCAATTTTCATGTTTGTTAACCTTTGCATGGCAATATCTCAGCAACTGTAGGTCTTATCAACAAAATCCGGAAAAGCAAAATATAGAGAATTTTCTCAGCTTTTCAAAAATATTTTTTTCAGTAATGGGCAAACATGGACACTATTTTTAAAAAATGAAAAACTGTGACTATTTCCAAAAAAGTTACCCAAAAATGGTTATAACTTGAAAACAGTGCACTTTATCAAAATTTCACTGAAGTAATTTTTGATTGCAAATTTGATTTTACATCGAAAAATAAAGTTGAAAAATTTTTGCGGCCAATAGTTTCTATTTTTTTGAAAAAAATTGTATTGATTCAAAAAATCATAACTCGGTCAAAGATTTTTTGCCCATTCTGGAAATTTCTGAAAAGTTGGCATTTTATGTCCTCTAAAACATATCAAAAAAAAAATTAAAATAATAATTTTGTTTTTTGCAAATCAAGTTTTAGTGATAAAAAGTTAAATTAAAAATCTCCAATTTTTTTTCAGTGTAGTCCATATCCAAACCTACAACTTTGCCGAAGACACCAAATCGATCAAAAAATTCCTTCAAAAGATACAGATTTTTGAATTTTCACATATCATTTTTGTATGGACAGCTGCCAAATTTGTATGGAAAATTATATGGACAAACTTATGATGCAAAATGGCTTCTTTGGCCATACCGGCACCAAAAAAGTTTCAGCCGGATTAAAAAACACAAACAAAATCGAATGACCGAAATCTTAGAGAATTGCTCAGCTTGAATTGCTAACAAGTCGGAACAATTTATGGTTCTTGCCCCTTTTCTCCAACATTAAAATCCTAGAAGTGTACTCGAATCCGACTTCGCCTACCTGTTTACAATTTCCATAAACCACGTGACTGCAGCTTATCGCCTCCGAAAAAAATATTTTTTTATCTCAAAAATACCTTGCCAAAGGGAGATCTTACCTACCCTCAGAATTTAAAATGTAAATTAGCTTAATTCATTTCGGAAGTACTATTCGACACCGCTCCACCCACCTTCAAAAGTCCAAATCAACGTTGAGGAAATTTCGCTCCCAAAAAGTTCACACCTAAACCTGCGCCAGAAATAGCTCGCGTGAAGAAGCTGCGAAAAAGAAGACAGGTCCCAAATTGGACTGTCACGGTGGAAATTTAGCAACGTCATTAGTGTGGCACTGCTGTACGCGATATGGCATGTGGTTGCCTAACTGCCAGGGGGTTTTGAGGGAGAGGAGGCTCTTCAAAATCTTGACGTGATTGAAATGTGACACTGTCAGGTGGGATGTTTTCAAAAAACATTTTTTGAATGGTTTCAAATTTTGATCGGTCAGCCTGATTCTAATCAGACCTTCAAAGTTAACTTCTAATTGGTCTACGCAGCGCCGTACCTAGGGGTTGGCGCAGTTGGCGACCGCCAAGGGCGCCAGCCCTTGGGGGGCGCCGAAAACGATGATTGTACAAATTTGTCATGTTATTATAAAATCCTAGAAAGGTATTCAGAACAAAAGGGGCGCCAAATTTTAAAGTAGGACTACAAAATAACTCGGTAATCTTGGTCGGAATATTACAAGTATTACTTATAACACTTGGGGCGCCAAAATCAACTATTTCAATAATTGTACCAGAATTAAATTTAAAATTCAATTCAATTCATTTATCAAAGGGGCGCTCAAGTGGCAAAAATTTCAGGGTTTTATATCAATTCTTTGAAATAGCTAGAGATTTTATATTCCAACTACAGTATATAAAATTCAATTTAAATTTCACCATTTTTTCCAGCATCAGGAACCATCAAGCTTTTTTATGTTTTGAAGTATTTTTTTTATATAATCAGCTATTTAATTGAAATTTACACATTTCTATTGAAAATCTGAAATAAAAAGAATAAGATATTTCAAGTTTAAAGAAAATGGAATTTGAGATATTTTTATCGTTTTAAATGCAAACTTGTGCGTTGGGATTGGCCTACGTTTTCGAAATACTGAAGTGTTTAAATTGAATATTTCTAACACAAAAAATGCTTTGACTTTTGTTAAATTTCTAGCAAAATATTTTTTTTTTCAACATAAAAATGTTGGTTTTTTAGGAGCACATAAATTGCTCTAAATATATTATATTCTGCTGCTTGTATTCGAGTGCGGTGCCTGTGTGGACGCTCAGTCCTGTTTTTTCGTGTTATTTTCCGTCTCTTTTGTGACGCTGTTCGAGTGCATGGGGTGATTGGTCATTATAATTAAATAATGGCATCAGTAGTGCGGTGCCTGTGTGGACGCGCAGTCCTGTTTTTTCGTGTTATTTTCCATCTCTTTTGTGTCGCTATTTGTGTACATGGGGTGATTGGATTTCTTCTGATTCGTGTTGTTTTCATCTCTTTTGTGTCGCTGTTTGTGTGCATGGGGTGATTGGTCTTCTTCTTCTTCTTTTTTCTTTATTTTTAGTTCGCGCGTTCGTTGGCCAATGAGTTTATTTTTGTTCTCTTTACATAGTTTTCGATAGAAACGATCCGAATTCTTTTTTCGAGACAAGCAAGTCGTATTGCTGGATTAAGTCCTTTCTATATCATCGATGATCGGAAGGCACGCCGACGAATATGTTTTAAGGCTTATGATATAAAATCATTTTAATGAATAAAGCCCTTCTTACATCACCGTTGATCGGAAGGCACGCCGACGAAGAATTTCTGGAGGATCGCGGTCGAATTAATACTATATTTAAAATTCTAGATAGCTATCTTTCGGATTCGATTGTGAGTAGCGGGACTTCGCGGTTACTATGCAACGTATTTTTTGGAGTCTTTTTATATTTTAAATTTATAAGTCCTTCTTTTATCATCGTTGTTAGGAAGGCACGCCGCCGGTTAAGTTCGTTTAAGTTATTGTTTTAATTTCATTACAATCGGTTACGTGGTGTCCTGTTTTCTTTTCGTTTATATTCGTTGATCGTAATAATTTATTCCAACTGGCAGCTTTAGTATTAACTCATCTACTATTTTTGACATTTGCCCGCGTTATCTTAATTGTACCAACAGTAAAAATATACTGATAAGTCCAGCCCATAGCACTACAGCTCGGTTGGCACGCGTTCGATTAAAACAAACTTTTTAAATAATCAATTATTTATCTTTCCGCAGCCGGCTGCCTAAGATTTAAAATTTTCAACCGATAAACAAAATGCTCATGGTCAAATCACTGCCACTCGTGAATCCTGACCTCATACCCATCTACTAACCCCCTCAAAACTCATGTGATACTTTGTCGGAGATGCAGTCGATTGGGCGGTCTCTATCACTCAAGTATCGGACTAACATTCCCATCCACTTCCCCGTGACCCTACCACTGGTCGTGGCCGGCGCCGGTATTGATCAGCATGATAGGGGCCTTTGAGAAGTTGCGAAGCGAGGAAAGATAGCACCCACTTATCTTCCACGGCTCGTGGATGTAACTTCTGGAGGTCCTGGTCAATAACGGAGTAGCAACTGCGGGTGGGCACCTATGCTTATGCTTATGTTTATGCTTATTATATTCTGCTGCTTGTATTCAATTGCTTGTAGCAAGAGTGAAAAAGTAAAATTTGGGTGTCTTCGACAAAGTTGCATAGATTGGCATGCCCACCAACTTTTTAGTCGTAAAAGTAAAATAATATACAATTTCTTGTATAATTTTGATTTGCAGAAACACCATTATCGCGGACCCATTAGATTTTAAACCAAAGCAAAATTCCAACTCCAAAAACAGCAATATTTTTTGGGAAAACACAAAGTTCCACTTAATTTTGCTTCTAGGGTCAATAATTTGAAGAATGTTAGTAACATTTTCCTTGAAAATTTTTGTTTTGTTATGTTTTAATGGAATGGATAAAGTTGCTTATCTTTCACATACATTTTTTTTTATTTCATGGATTCCATGTGTTGGGCTATCCAGTGTAATTTTGCCTAAATTTTCACATTTACACAAACGGTTCTAAAAGCTTTGTGTGTAGAGGGTGACTATTCTCGAGATTTTCAATTTCCCGGGAATCGAGAGTTGAATTTGGAAATTTCCGGGAATTCCTGGACCTGGTAGTGTTTATAACTATGCCAATAGTGCCAGTAATGTATAAAGAAAAGTTATAAATGTGTTTCTTTTCAATGAATTCAGTTACGATTTATTCATGCTTATTTAATGAAACGTTAATTAGTAGCCTCATTATTTTTGGGAACTATTATCTACTTCTTGATTTTTTCTGAATCTGCAATACAACTTATTGTATGAACTTGTTTTTAGATTTTTGTGAAATAACAAAATAGCTAATATATAATTTCACAGTATCGGGATTTTTATAATATAATAAATAGCGACTCAAAACAACAATTTTAATACTTTTTTCTTTTTAAAACTGTAAATATGCATTGAAGAAATAGTGATCCGGAAAACCCGAATGTTCACATTTGGCGGTCTTTACAAAGATTTCCAGTTTTCCAGGCTAACTGATAAGTATGCTTTAAGGTTAATTTTGGAGTCCATATGATTTTAAGTTTTCCCAATTATAGTTATTGGAATTTTTAATAAGTTAAAATTTACACTTTCTGAATTAGAAGATAAGAGAAGCATTGGTTCATTCGAACTTGAACATCTTACATTGAACACCCAATGTTCTGAACAATTTCGAATTTTCAATTTTTTTTTATTTGTTTATATAATTTTGCTTCGACCAAATTTCCCGGGAATCGAGAGGTCCAAAAATGGTCGATTTCCCGGGAATTCCCGCTCGTCACCCTCTATTTGAGTGTAATGGTTTTTATACAAAATTTTAAGAAACTTTAGATGTCGAATTTGCCTTTGTTTGAAGCTATGAATTTTCAAAAAACAAATTTTAGGAATTTTATATCAATCAAAAACACAGTCACAGAGAAAAGAAATATTTTTCAAAAATAAATTGAAAAAAATAGTTTCAAAAGGAATCCATCCAAAAACAAATTTGAAAAGGAGTCCATTTTCTAATCAGTTAAACTATTTTTTCAGGAATGCAGGAAAATGCTGATACAATGAAATTTTAGCTAGGTCAGATCAAATTCTGTTTAAAACGATAAAACAACACTGCTATTTTCAGTCAACATTAATCCTAAAGCACCTTTTCGTTACAACCTATCTGTATTGGAAAGATTTAAATCGATTGTAATGGTTTAAAAATAATAAAACATTAATTTGAACATTCTTCAAAGAATTAAATTGTGGTTGGATTATTTAGCTGTTATATTTATTCAATCAATTACCATTATATTATTAAAACTCTTTGAAGCAATCGCTGAAAATTTAAGTAAACATATCAAAATGATGAAAAATTTGGAGGGGCGCCAAATTGATGCTTCGCCAAGGGCGCCATGGACCCTAGGTACGGCTCTGGGTCTACGGAACAACTTTGTCGAAGACCGTAAATCGATTGGACAACAATAAAAACCTCTTGGAGAAGGACAATCCATTTAACTCAAATCGCTTTGCAATCTTCGATAAAGTTGTTTCAATGACTTCCTAAATGTTAAAATTAAAGGTGTTGTAAGAATCCGCCTCAAAAGTGACCTCTAGCGGCAAATGTAAAAACCTTTTATCTCCCTTTATGTTTAAAAAAAACCTTGAAGCTCACCCCAGTTCAAAGGCAGCATCTGCACTTTCCGGGAATTTTCACCTGGGGAGCATACTAACGACACCCCCTCCCCCTCACTTTCGCATTCACAACGAATCAAGTGTGAAACTTCATTCTGCACACAAGTTTCCCCAGGAGCGCAATCCTTTTCTTTCGTCGACACGTCGGTAAACACCTCCTATAATTGCACCTTCTTTCCTGCTCTGCTCCAGGTCGTCCAGAGCTGTGGGGTCAAATCCCGCCTTTGTACCACGACAGTGACGTTCTAAACCCCGCTCGGGCGTAAGTTATGCTACCCCTGACGACACACTGGCAAGCAAGAAGATGGAAAGAAGAAGAGTGCACACTTCAGTTTGACGATGTGGCACTTCTTTTCGTCATCGTCGTCCGTCGTTGTGTCACGTGGAAGGGGAAGAATGATAATGATATCGCTTTTAACGTTTGGGTTCCACGGCTAGGACGAGGCCTGGTGACCCCTCGGAGCAAGGTCCCCAGGACGTTGAAGGTTTCAAGAGGGAGACATGAGCTTGTACCTGGAAGGGAGGAGGGGTGGTAAACAGTGGAGCAAATTTCTGAAATTTCGGTTGTTCGTCCATATCGTTGGTTTGTCCATATAATTTTCCATACAAATTTGGCAGGTCAGTACAAAAATGATATATGAAAATTAAAAAATCTGTATCTTTTGAATTTTGATCGATATGGTTTCTTCGGTAAATTTGTTCGTATGGATAAGGACTACACTGAAAAAAATGATACACGGTAAAGTAATTTTGGTGATTTTTAATTTCACTTTTTGTCACTGAAACTAGATTTGCAAAAAGGAACTTCTTTTTATGTTTTAGGGGACATAAAATGTGAACTTTTCGGTAATTTCCAGAATGTACACTTAAAAAAAATCATGGTTACGTTCTTAATGTTAGAAAAAATTGTAATTTTACCTCTGAAAATGTGTAATTCTACCACTTTCTGTTATAATGTCGCTTTTTCAGTCTAAATTGAGGTAAAATTACATGATTTAAGAGGTAAAATTCAACCTTCGTAAACAACACCTTCCAAAATAACGTATTTTTAAATTTTTTGTTTACTGAATTATTAATTTTTGAATCATTACAGATATTTTCAAAAAATCGAAATATTGGTCGCAAATTTTTTCAACTTGATTTTTTGATTTAGAATCAAATTTTCAATCAAAAAGAAATTACAGCAACTCCCCTCGAAAACACATGATTCCAAAAAAAAGTTCTCCAAGCGGGCTCAAATTTTTTCTGGGGGTTCCTTGGCCAAAATAATTTGACCCATATTTTTTTTTTGTTTGGTCAGGGTGACCTACGCCGTGTTAGGGTGGTCCAAAAAATTTTCATTTTTTGGATCTAGCCTAACATATGAAAAGGGCGTATGAAACGTTAAAATGCCATTTTAACGGCGTCTGGGCCAAAGAGCCTATATCTGGAAATATTTTTATCGGATTCCTCAGAAAATTTTACAAAACATATCAAAAAATTATAAAGATATGTTTTTGATACTTTGAGATACGATTTTTTTTTAAATAAAAACTGGGTTTTCGACGCGCCACGCGCAAAAATGGGAAAATGACGAAGACGAAAATTTTGGTACCCAAGCATGTCTAGGTTATCGCTGAAATTTTCTAGTTATCGCAGTTTTAGTGAAAAAAGTCGATTTTTTGCCGTTTTCGTCATTTTTCTCATTTTTGCGCGTGGCGCGTCGAAAAACCCAGTTTTTATTTTCAAAAAATCGTATCTCAGAAAATTAAACTGAGCATAACTTCACCATTTTTTGATATGTAAAAAAATCAGGTAAAAATATTTTCGGACATTTATGCTTATAAGCTCTTTGACCCCGAGACCTTCATAACAGCATTTTAAGTTTTCATACGACCTTTTCAAATGTTAAGCTAGATTTTTGAAAATTCCTACTATTTTTCTTAAATAGCCAAACTAATCACCTTTTTTTCGTCTAAGACAGCTAAAATCGGATTGAGTGGCGCGGAGATATGAATTTTTGAAGAAAAAATTTTTTTTGCGAAAAATGACGAAAATGTCCATTTTTTGAACCACCCTTACACGGCGTAGGTCACCCTAATGACCAAACAAAAAAAAATATGGGTCAAATTATTTTGGCCAAGGAACCCCCAGAAAAAATTTGAGCCCGCTTGGAGAACTTTTTTTTGGAATCATGTGTTTTCGAGGAGAGTTGCTGTAAAGTTCTTTTTGATTGAAAATTTGATTCTAAATCAAAAAATCAAGTTGAAAAAATTTGCGACCAATATTTCGATTTTTTGAAAATATCTGTAATGATTCAAAAATTAATAATTCAGTAAACAAAAAATTTAAAAATACGTTATTTTGGAAGGTGTTGTTTACGAAGGTTGAATTTTACCTCTTAAATCATGTAATTTTACCTCAATTTAGTCTAATCTAATCTAATCTAATCTAACACAAACGCAGCCAGTCCGATGAAAGCATGCTGGAAAGTCTTGTGATTAGATTACGCCCCAAGCACTTTTCTTGTCATTATTAATAATTGCAGTACATCCGAGAACACCCGAAAATGTATTGCAAAAATTAAAGCGGCCAGCCCTACTACGTTGTGTTTACCGCAGAGAGGATTCTGAGAACGGATCACATTTCACAGAATCTACAGGGAGGAAGGATGCGTGGACATACCGTACCAAACGCTCCTGTTTACAGTTTCATATGTGTTTTGTATGATGTGTTAAGTGTAAAATATAGTGTGGTTATATAATCAAATAAATATAATAATGCAATATAATGATCATTTAATAAAATCCCTTCACCTATATATAATAACCAAGCACCCAAGCATACAAACAGCGGCACAAAAGAAATGAAAATGAGCATGCAAAAACAAGACAGCGCGTCCCCGTGTTCAGCGCACTAATGATGCCATTATTTAATTATAATTACCACTCACCCAAGCACACAAACAGGGGCACAAAAGAAATGAAAATGAGCATGCAAAAACAAGACAGCGCGTCCCCGTGGTCAGCGCACTAATCTCATGTAATTTTACCTCAATTTAGACTGAAAAAGCGACATTATAACAGAAAGTGGTAAAATTACACATTTTCAGAGGTAAAATTACATTTTTTTCTAACATTAAGAACGTAACCATGATTATTTTTAAGTGTTCATTCTGGAAATTACCGAAAAGTTCACATTTTATGTCCCCTAAAACATAAAAAGAAGTTCCTTTTTGCAAATCTAGTTTCAGTGACAAAAAGTGAAATTAAAAATCACCAAAATTACTTTACCGTGTATCCGTGTATTTGCGTATAAGACAATTGAAATCGGTTGGAATGGCGAGGAGTTATGATTTTTCGAAAAAAGTGGTTTTAGCGAAAATCGACGAAAATTGCCATTTTCCGGACCACCCTAACACGGCGTAGGTCACCCTAATGGCCAAACAAAAAAATATGGGTATTATTATTTCGGCCAAGGAACCCCCAGAAAAATTTTGAGCCTGATCGGAGAACTTTTTTTCGAATCATGCTGTTTTTGTGGGGAAATGCTGTTTTATTCCTGTTAATTAAAAACAATTTAATTCCAAAAACAAATAAATTCTGCAACAATAAAGTTCAATGGTTCTAAGAAAAAGTTTTTCAAAAGTATTGGAATCAACGCAAACATTTTCGGAACAGGCCAGTTTCGGCAGTTGCGGCGATTACTTGGTGGTTCCTGAAGCTCGATTTTTTCACCTGGGCCGGGCATGAAGGCCACGATGGGTTACGTGTCGGATTTGTCCGCACTACGAACCGGCGCTCGAGGGTTGCTTCAAGGGTTCGCGTTGCAAGCTGTTGAACGTGGTCAAAGATCCGGAACGAGCCCAAGGTCATTTCGTGGTGCACATGATTGCTACGAACATCGTCATCGTGGAGGAGTTTTACGCCCATCTGGATGTGACGGAGAAATAAAAAAATATGGAAACGGATGCCATCCGTACATCTGAACTACGTCCACGCCTTTGGACCATACTCCAGGTCCAGGAATGCAACATTTCGGTCAAATAAGTGAAGTCTTCAAAAGTAAATTTCTGAGGATCCCGCTGCTTTCGGATTATCAAGGTCAATGAAACGATCTCTCAAAAACAGGGGCGGACGATCGTGGATTCATTCGGTTGCGGGGCTGCCGGAAGTTGGACTGGCTGCACGGATTTAAGCACGAATCTTCCTTGAAGGTTGAAAGAAGCTGATTTTGAAGCCGGTGAACACGTTCCTTTTTATATCCAAAACTCAATCACAGATTCCTGCTCTCCCTACCACCTGTCTCTTTGATGTCCTTGTGAGGGGATCATCGATCCATCCGCATTGACATACTATTTTTTCCTTTTTTCTTCTTGTCTTTCTATATATTTTTCATTGCATTTTTCACACTTACTACCAGTCTTTGTGAGGGGATACTGAGCTCGATTTGCTCTCCATCCGCATTGACCTTTTCTCAACTATGATTTTCCTTTTCATCAGTAGTTAGAATCAAAGCCGGGGATTGGGGAGGGAGCATCAGGGCAGTGGACAGTATGCTGTAATGGCGGAGACTGGATGTGGATAGTGGAAGACCAGAACTACGTCACAAGAGGGAAATAGTTTAGTAATTGTACGATTCTTTTGGACTGTCTAATTACTACATCTATTGACCTCTGTCAGTCTCCAGCTGTCTGCCGCGCCCTTTTAGGCCCCCAACAGGGTGCGAGCCCTGTTTTGTCAGCTTTGTCAGTTTTTTTTCGGAGTTATTGGAGGTTACTGTCGGAAGGAGATTCTCTTCCCCTGAGGACACCGTGAGTGATTTTGCTCGTTCGCGTCCAACCACTCCCTTTTGGCCCTTCATACGGCAGTAATTAGAAAATGCTCCTTTTAAGTCTGAGCCACTGTAATTCTAGGCAACCGCTACATAGGTCATCCTTGTGGCCCTGTTGGTTAAAACATCAAATCAAATCAAATCAAACAATAAAGTTCAATGGTTCCAAGACTTTTGGAAATTATCATGCTTTTTGCGAAGTTGTGGAACTAATGTCTGTATGAATATCAATCCTTTTATCAAGCTCATTCTTCATTCCACAATTTTTCATTCGTTAAAAATTTTTAAATTTCAGATTCTGAGTTTGAGGTACAACATATTTACTGAGCAAAATAAGGAACTTTCACAATATTGCATTCAAAATTTCCTTAACACTCTGAAAAAAAAACATAAAAAACACGATTGAGTTGCAAGGGTAAAAACGTTGGAAAGCTGGTTAAACAAAATCAAAATTGATTTAAATTGAGTGTTTTAGCTCGTTAGGTTTCAAAAAAACAGAACAAAAACTAGTTATTGTAGTTATTAAGTTTATAAAGCTTGAAAAAAAAAATCCCGGTGATCACACTGTGCAAAGCCATCGTGGCAAGTGGCAGTCTCACTTGACAATGGAGAGACCCCCGACTGAATGAAGCCTGACAGGGAGAATTCCTCAAAAAGGGCAGATAAAAAAATAGAGGATGACAATTTCCCTCAAAAGACAAGCTGTCCAGTGCCAGCGGGTACGCCGCCTCCCCCCTCTCGGGCCAGCTTGAACAAATTAAGACAAGGAGGGCAAATAAAGGTTGACGGTCGTTTTAACTGTTTTTTTTTTTTTGTGAGTGAAAGGTATTGTATTCTACCAAAAACGATTTGTTTTTCTATGCCTTATTGATTTTTTTTTAAATTTGCAAAAACTAGTTATTCATTTTTTTTTTAAATGAGAAAAAAGAAGGATCTATTTTTCCCTCATAAAAGTGAATGGTGCTTTTCACCGGTTTATTGCAACCAAGGAGCGCGATGCAAACGGTGGCGTTTAATTTAAGCACCAGAATAATGCTTCCTCAGGGAGCACTTTAAGGGTGAGTAATTTTTAAAGTGTCATTTTGAAGCAGCAAATTTCTTCGTTTAAAAAAACAAATCAACGTGACAAATCCAATCAAATCCACCCACCTCAATTGTTGCATGCCAATTTCAGGCAATTTTCTTGAGTGACATCGATTGCCTAAGCTGCCAACGTGCATCTCCTGGCAGAGGAAAGCCAATCGAGTTCGGTCAGTTTAGCTCATCATCCAACCACGTGCCCCCTTTCGAAGCCAATTGGCACGGTTGATTCAA
Organism: Culex quinquefasciatus; assembly: GCF_015732765.1. Taxonomy (NCBI): domain Eukaryota; kingdom Metazoa; phylum Arthropoda; class Insecta; order Diptera; family Culicidae; genus Culex; species Culex quinquefasciatus. The sequence goes on along the minus strand of NC_051863.1, from coordinate 55,328,477 downwards.
TTTCAACTGCAGGCGTCCTCGTGATATGATGGTAATCACCGATGAAGATGAGGAGGATTGATGATGCGATGTGCATTGCTCACGTATCGATTGCATCGAACGAACTAACTAACTGTCGTGTCCAGAAATTTAACAAACTGGGATTTCTGGAACGGATTTGAATCACGTTAGACTGGTTTTGAGGTACAACGGGCTCATACTTAACACTAGAATGTCAAACTCATTTTTGAAGTTTAATTTTTTTTTATCAAATTTCAGTCTTTTTTTTTGGCAATTTGGATTTTTTTTTTAATTTGTTCAATTTCTTCATAATCTTATAATGTTTTTATGCTATCTACTTTAGTTAAGTATTATATATTGTGATTTTAAAACGCTTCTCTACAGCTTTTATTGTTTCTTTCATGTTTTTGGCAAGGGTCTGCGTTTATTATTTGCCAGTCTGCCAATTAATTACTCAAATTACTAGGCCAGAATGATAAATTACATAAATTAATTAATTACTTTTCACCTGTATAAAAAAATATGTTAAATATCTCAATAAGCTTAATAAAAATGAAATAAAATCATTCATCATCATTCGTAAAATTTTCCGATCTATTTGAAAAAAATATTTTCAAAAAATTTTAATCAAGACTAACATTTCAAACGGGCCAAACATTCAATATTACGCCCATTTGAAATGTTTATCTTGATTTAAAATTTTTAATTTTTTTTTTTGGAAATATCGGGAAAATTTCACGAATGTTTCATGTTTTAACATTGATTAATAGTTGCTGAGATATCGACATTAGAAAATGGTGGGTTGTTTGGGCGAGACTTAGAAAACATCAATTTTCCTGTTTTTCAACCTTTGCATGGCAATATCTCAGCAACTTAGGGTCGTATCAACAAAGTTCAAAAAAGCAAAATATAGAGAATTTTCTCAGCTTTCCAAAACAAAAAAATTTCAATGGGGCAAACATGTGCACTAATTTAAAAAAATTAAAAACTGCGACTATTTTCAAAAAAGTTACCTAAAAATGGTTATAACTTGAAAATGGTGCACTTTATTAAAATTTCACTAAAGTACTTTTTGATTGAAAATTCGATTTTACATCGAAAAATGAAGTTGGAAAATTTTTGCGACCAAAATTTCGAATTTTTGAAAAAATCCTGTATTGATTCAATAAATCATAACTCGGTCAAAGGTTTTTTGCCCATTCTGGAAATTTCTGAATAGTTGGCATTTTATTAGAGGACATAAATATCAAAAAATAAAAAAAATTAAAAATAGAGTTTTTTTGCAAATCAAGTTTTAGTGACAAAAAGTGAAATTAAAAATCACCAATTTTTTTACCGTGTATCATTTTTTTCCAGTGCAGTCCATATCCATACCTACAAGTTTGCCGAAGACACCAAATCGATCAAAAAATTCCTTCAAAAGATACAGAATTTTGAATTTTCACATATCATTTTTGTATTGCCAGCTGCCAAATTTGTATGGAAAATTATATGGACAAACTAATGATGCAAAAGGGCTTCTTTAGGCATACCGAAGGCAACAAAAAAGTTTCAGCCGGATTAAAAAATACAAAAATTAAAATTAAAAAAAAAGACCGATTCCGTAGAGAACTGCTCTACTTTAAAATATGAATAAATATTAAATTTATTAATTTCAAATCAAATGCCATTAATATATTGAAGTTGTTTGAAAAAATGCCCCCTGATTTTTCGAGTCAAACATAACCCTTGAAAAAGATTAGCAGTATATAAAAATATTAGCAGTATATAAAAATCCGTTACCAAAAAAACGGGTAACGCGAATAGTGATATTTACGTTAATTTTAATTTCTGCATCTTAATATTAGTCGATTCTAAATTTACTAAGTTTAATAATTAATATTGAAACATATGTTTCAGAAATATTTGGATTTTTATCAGGAAAATAGCTTAGTTCTTCAAAAAGAGATACTTTCAATTCTGCAGATTATGAAAATAAAAAAATACTGGTTTTTTATTTACTTTTAAATGGCTATTATTTGAAAACTTTGCTTTTATCAACGATAATTAAGTACATTTCTGCTTTAAATATTTGATCCACATAGACTTCAAATAATTGTGATTGCCTGTTAGAAGGAAAAGCATAAAAATGAATCAATTCTAGTGTAATTCTTGCAAAAAAAAAATCAGTTACCTATTTAATAAAAATGAACAGATTTTGGAAACACAAAACATTTTTTACTGGGTTATATATCATGGCGTTGTCTTTTGTTGTTTGTGATTAAGGTCTTCTACAAACAGAGCTAGTCTTTTTTGTTATCTTTGTGCGACAATCTTTTAAAAAAAAAATGTTTCAATGGATTATAAATGTAAAATAAAAAGTTTCATTGAACAAGTAGAATATTCTTGAAATTTTATATTACTACAATTACTCGAAAATTTCTTTTTTTTTATATTATTCGATTGAGTTGGCTCAATCCTGTTTGTACTCGAAATCAACTATTCGCAATCGAGTTGAAATTTGATGGGGATTTTCCTCAAAATATGTGAAAATCAATTCTTCAACAATTTTTTTATATGTTTCAGTATTCCTACCTAAATGTGTTCCAAAATTATTAATACAAAAACTTTAAATAAAATTTGTACCAGCCTAATGCTAAACAAACATTTGATCTACTTTTCTTTGAATGATTGAATTATATTTGAATACGAATTATTATGATTAAGCTGGCATTTGATCTAATATTTGTAAGAAAAAGTAAAAGTTTAAGTGATAAGTCTTTATTCATAACACATTTAGAAGCAACTACTTCTAAGGCAATATCATTTTTTCTCGAATGTGAGTGCGATTTTGAAGAATATTTACGAAGTATGTCAACTATATCTAAGAATTCTGTCATGATTTTGATTATTTACTTACTCTCTAATTGTTGGGTTTTCCTCATTTGATTCTTTTGACAATTTCACACTAAGAATAGTAAAAACTAGCTACACACACTTTAATCGTCGTTTATTTTTAAATAGAGCTGAAAAGATCATCTGAATTAAAGGCATTTTCATTAGAACAAGATTCTTAGAAAATTTAGAAATTTCACCACAGCTCCAAAGTTTCCCCCCGTTGCACCCAAGCCTTCAGGTATGCATCTTTTTTTCCAAAAGGGACAACACATTCCTCTTGAAAGGCATTCTTAGGGGGAACCCACAAGAATTTCCACTAAAGACATCGCTTGAAGAACTCCACACACACACACATACTCAGATACCACAACAGAGCGGGGTAGCTCAAGCACAAAAGTCCCCGTAAATGGCTTTTAAAACGGCAACTTACAAATTGTTGACAAGATGTTATGCCTTTTCAGTAACTCTCTGAAAGTTTCCAGTTTGAAGTGGGTTGCCGAAAGGGTGTGGAGGGAGGTGGAGGGAGGTGGAGGGGGAAAATTCTAAGAAAATTCCCCTGAAGGAAGGTGTTTTCAACATGTTAATATCCTTACACACTTGCACCATGTTGTGAAGTTGCTCCTTGCACGGAATGCAGCCAAGGAAAAGAGGGGGGGCGGCCTTTTGAGCGCGTCAAGATTTTGAAAACAACTTCTGCTTGGAAAAAAGGGGTTACATGCAACCCAAGCCAAAGTCACTCCCACCAACTGTTCAGCAACTTTGTGGGTGTAAATAGTTTTCCTACTGTTTTTGGAAGGAGGAAAAAAAAAGGTTGCTGAAAATTTTGCCTGCGCTGGAAAAACTTTGCTGACAGAAATTCTGAAAAGAAATGTCAGACTGCGAAACCGAAAAAGAGTGGGCAAATTTCGTGGTTTGTTGTTTTGTTTCAAAGTTGCATGGCAAGTTGAAACTGTGTGTGTGCTTTTGTGCGATCAGCATTTGTGGCAAACAAATTTTAGGGGAAACTATGTTGGGTTCCCCGGAATAGTATAAATGTTTAAAACAGACGAAACTATTGGGAAATACTGTGAAAACTTTACGGTTGAAGTTGTGAGGTTGATTTTTGAAGAGTAGACTTTCCATTCGGATCACGTTGCGTGTGTCGAACCAACCTCCAGGCATCTGTCCTTACCTAAGAGACATAATCGCAAAGCGTAATCAGTGTGCACCAGGATAATTACCGATCATCAGCAGAACTGGTTTCTGAGGGAACGTGCCATGGCTGGTATCAGGTGTGATTACTCAAAGCGATTGCATAAGTGGATCAATTTGTAACAGTCATGTCGCAGTTGATAACTAGGAGAGAAATTGCATATGTGCAACCAGTTTTGTGAATTGAAGTCCAAACTGCAAAATGCTGAGTTTCACAGTAAAAAAAATCATGGTTATATTACATCTGGGATGGAGTACATCATCAATATCAGAAAAAATAAGCAATTTTACCACTTTTCACTGTTACTTTTTCATTCTAAATTGAGGTAAAATTAAAACTTTTTTTTAAATAAGATGATTTGAGCATACAAATTATCCTTTAAAAAATCCTATAAGGTTATCAAAGGCAAACTTATAGAAAATCGGATAAGATTTCTGGTATAAATATTTTCGAGACTGAAAAATCAAGTCTGTCATATTGAAATTTCCAAAAACCTAAAAAAAAACCTTTTTTTCAACATTTTTATTTTTAAAGCCGCTGTATCGTCACAAGGATTGGACTAAGGACAATGGTCAATATGAAGACATTTATGTAAATTTGTCTGGGAAATCGATTCCCATTATCGATTTTTGAAAATTTTGACGTTTAGACCCCTTTTCAAAAAACAGTTTTAGAAAAAGATTTTTGTATTTTTTTTTAGGAGAGACATACCATCCTGCTTTTTTGTGTATTTTTATAACATCTTAGGCTATTACCACAAAAAAATAACGTAAGAGAAATTCGTTACATCACCTTTAAATTTAGCTTGAAAACTGAAAAATTTGAAAATCTCATAAAAGTGACGTGTATTTTTATTTCAGTGTATTTGTTTTAAAAAAGCCCGACTCCCCCCCCGACCCAACCCCCCTCCCCCGCTCTCTTTGTCACGTTTGCGAAAACTCCCTCTATGGGTATCAAACGAAGCGAAATTTGGTATGGTTTTTTGCTTTTACTAGAGTTTTAATTTGTATAATACTCAAATTTGCATAAAATACGCAATTTTTTTCAAAAATTCTAAAAGTTAAAAAAAACCGTATTTTAAATGATTTAGAAATTTGCAAAACAACTTAAAAAACAGTTATTCAGCAAAAGGTACAGAGAACAGATGTACATCTAGGCTCAAACTTGTGTGTGAACAATGTTGCACTAAAAAATACAATCTTGCATCAAAGAATCTTGCACCACTTCAGTATAATTCCTGTTAACTAGAAATAATGCAAAAATGCATTGAAATTAACGAAAAGAGGACAGAAAATTCATTTTTTTTTTTTTTTTTTTTTGGGAGGGTGATCCAGCCGCACATCGTTGATGTCGAAACCTCTAAACTGGGCCCTCGTCCTGTCACGTCCGTCAGTAGTCTTGTCGTACATTACAACTAGAACCAGATCTGCCAATGAATTAGTACACTTCGACCAAATAAACACTGACGCTGTATGGATCTGACTCTAGAATAAATGCACAGTTGTGTGTTATTCATAAGTCCAAAATGTTCAATTATTCATATAAGTCCAAATATTCATTTGCGGATAACTACCTAACTTGAATTGAATACAAGATTTAAAGCAACCTATCCGAAAGCTACTCTTATCTCAAATCCCCGACGACCAAAAAAAACGTTTCTTTTAAAACCTGTCTGGCTTCTTTTAAAAACAAAAAAAAAAATAACAGTTGATATTTTACAAGTCGTGAATTGAAAAAGAGACGACCATTTGTTCGTCAGAATTCCAGTAGATCCTCGATTCGCAACAATGGTCGATACAATCATAATCCGACAACCGTTAGTTCAACAGATCAACGAATTTAGTCCGATATCATTTCACTATTGATTGATCGAGACTCTATGGAAATTTTGACAAATCAGAATGGTTTTTATGCTACTTGAATGAAAATCACCGATTCTGATAGAATTACTAAATTCACTGTTACTAATTTTGTCCCTAAGTAACTAAAGGCAAAGTATAAAAAGTTGATATTTATAGTTAAAATCCTAAATTCTACAAACACTATTTTTTTAAACCCGCATCCTAACCTGACACCCACATTAAGATAGGGAAAAATCACATATGTAGCGGTTCATTGTACAAATGTGATATTTCCACTATCAGAGAACCTCCTTGTCTCGATGACAGCTTACCGGCCATCGATTAAGCCCTGAGACTACGCCAAAGTGGGTTCTCGCAGCATGAAGTGGTGTCCATGTGTAAAAATGGAAGCTTCAGCAATATACTGAACACTTCGATTTTAATTCCACATCGAATCAAATCATACTCTTTGCCAAACAAGCATCAAACCTATGACACTCATTATGACAAAGCCCAGGGGAAAAGAGGACAGAAAATTCATTCAAAACATATTTAAAAACGGCAACTTAGTCCCTTTACACATGTTATCTCCGATTTCGTTTTGTAGGAGCGGTCGTGGCTGAATGGTTACGATGTTCGCTTTATAAGCGAATAGTTCTGGGTTCGATACCCATCTGCTCCCAACGAGAAAGTTCTGGACTCATTGAATTTGGAATTAATGAAAAAACTTCAGCTCACGGCGGGGTTCGATCCCCTGTCCTTAGTATTGGCAAGCAAAAATGCTCTCCACTTAACCGTGGAGCATTGGTAGCTTGAGGAGGAATTAGACTGGTATAGTTGAATCCAAGAATCGGACAAAGAGTCAAATTGAATGCAAGTTGAACATCAGAACTCAAACAAGATTGCATGCAAGATTGCAAGCGCAGTTGAAATTGAATCTAAAAATACCTCGCTATAAATAGCCTGGGCGACTGATAGAATTCATCCAATAAGAGATGAGAAGAATTGAAAGTATTCCCATTAGAAATGAGAACACACGAAGAATTCGAACAACAATGCCAAAGGTCGTTACCACTCGCCTAGGGTGGCTCCTCAGACCATTCACCTTCCCAAAAACCGTCCAACTCCAAGCGAATCTTACTTGGGGATACCGTGGAGATTTTCCCTTAATACTCTTAAAAAAGTGGAGCATCAACAATTCCCGACTTCCAATTCCCTTTCCTTGTCCCTGGTGCGCGGTGGAGATGGGAGCGGCCGGCAATGGACGGCTGCCATGGTGGTGAGAATCTGGTTCAGGTGGAATTGGTTCTATTCCCAATTATCGATTCCTAGGCAACTTGGGCTTAGACAATCATCACATCACATGGCGAAAATTCAGTCTGCAATCCGCTAAAATCACCGTCTCCTAGCGAAGCGAAGTTATCTCCGATTTCGTTTTGTATACATTCTTTCGCGCGTAAAATTGCAACCCTCTGATGGAAGGATAGTCAGACATTGGTCTGATGTCGTGCATACGGAATGTTTTTGTGAAGTGATTGGATGGTTCGTCATGATTTTGCAAGTGGCGCTATTTAGGCTGATGCTGCTCATCCTACCTCTTTTCAACGTTTTTTTGGCCTGAATTTTTACACACGTTTTTTAATGCTGTTTGTTCAATGATTTTCTCTATGCTATAGGTATCAAACGTAATGAATTTTACTGTGCTTTTTCACTTTTATTTGAGTACTGCAATTTCACAGAAAAGCTGTAATTTTTTAAATACTCAAATATTCATAATTTGAAATATGAGTACCGGACGACTACTAACTCAGAAATTTTGGAATTAAATACTTAAATTTTCACCGCATTTTTAAAAATACTCAAATTATAGAAAATAATAAAAAAAATAGTGCTTTCAACAAAACACAGTATTTGATGTAAAATGTAGTGAATTTTATGAAAGTTTTAGTTTTTTTTACAAAAAATACAGTACTTTGTGAAAATTTCTGCAAAATAAAACTCTAATAAAAGGTTATTGACTTACAACAACATTTCGCTTTAATTACTATACACAGAAAAAAAGTTGAATTTTTGAATGTTGAAAATTTAGTAGGGTGAATATTACCTATTTTTTGATTAATATTACTCAAAAAATGTGAACCTGATGAATATTTATCAGAAACTGGCGAAAATTCATCAATTCCTGATGTAATATTACATTTTTTTGCCACAAAATCTGTCACCACGTCCTGATAAATATTAACATCATTTTTATTCTGTGTTTAGCAATATGGTATTTTGTGAAAATTTGAGTAACTCAATGAAATCCATAGATAAACATATTGCAAATATATGCATTTGAGTATTTTCGAAAAATACGGTGTTTAAAAATTTTGACGATAATCACACGTTATCGTTACCGAACCTCGATAATTTTATCGTTAACAAACTTGATTTGTTTCTCCAAAGACTCGATCTTAAGGTCTTGGCAAAAATTTCACTTCGAATTATCAAAGCTTCGGGTAATCGAAAAAAATGCGACACATTTTCGGAAGTTTGACACACTACATAACAACAACAAAATAAAATTGAAAAACTTAGCCTTTGATACCACATTGATCAGATAATCCAGAGGTGTCCAACCTTTTGGCCCTGCGGGCCAAATCTGTTATTTCTAAAACATTTTTAAAATAAACTTATTATATTAGGTTGTTTCAAGTAAAAAAATAAATCAACAAGTGTTGCAAATATGATTTAAATTGATTTTAAGAAAGAAAAAAACCAAAAATTACTTTCATAGATGTGTTTGCTGGATTTATTTTGATTGAATTTTGGGTAAAATTATATTGTCATTTTTATTGTTGACTGAAGTTAAATACCCTGATATCATTCACAAACAAATCATTCCAATTGAAAAAAAAAAAAAATAAGTTTAAAAAATGAATAAGACAAGATAAAATTTAATTAAACGAAACTTGGATTCAAATCTTCTTTACAAAAAAAATATTTTTACGTTGTAGTGCACCTTTATTGAAATATTTTACAAAATTGAAATGTTTTACGATTGATGATTTTGAAGAGACGTTTTTTCTTTGGTTTGAGAAAAGTATATTTTTGATTGTTTTTAATTCGTCAGTCTCCATATTTTTTCATTCTTAGAATTTTTGAAGTTTATGATTTTTTTTGCTCTTTGATTTTTTGACTCATTTTGAGACGTTTTGTTATTTTTTTTTAATATTTGCTGTGGTTTTTAATTTTAATATGATTAAATTGCTTTTCCATGCTTTTTTCACCAAAACTTTAACACTGAAAAGTTGTTCTGAAAAAATAAATTATTTTTGCTTATCCATTTATGAAAAATAAATTTTAATCAGAAATGAGAATTTAAGTTAATTAGAAGTAAAATCAGCCAAAACATAAGGGTTACCAGGTCAAAACTTGAAAAATCTGGCAAGGCATCGATTAAAAATCTGGAAAAATCTGGCGGACAAAAATCTAACAGTTTTGAATAGCGAAGGGGTTGGAGGAAACAAATTAATCTAAAAGATTGTAGAATTAAGGTAAATTGACTGATTTTATGGCATTTTCTTTAAGAAAGACACGATTTATTTTTTTTTAATTTTTAATTAAATTCGTTCATTTTAATCAAAAAGTTTTTCAAAATGGGCATAAATTGAAAAATCTGGCAAAATCTGTCAATATCTGGCACAGGAAAGGGTGAAGCTTTATTCTGGCAGACACTTGAAAAATCTGGCCTTCCCCGATTTATCTGGCAACCTGGCAACCCTGCAAAACTTTAAGAAATTTTAATTCAGTATCTTTTTGCAATCCTTTTGCAAGTATTACAAGGATAAAATTCAAAGAAAGTTTAAATGTGAAATAAAATAATTTTAAAAAAATACAAAGGCGAAATTCTAACAAAACTTTGAATTGGCAACATTTTATGTTTTGTTATAATATCGTCATCAGGGTAACATTGGGCCTGGGGGGTTAGATTGGGTCATACAAATTTCAGCATTTTTGTATTACCCAATGTCACCCCTGATGACGGTATCTTAAAGTTTGATCTCAAGATTATTTTTCAAATGTTGACTCTCAATTTATTTATTGAGTATTTCAAGAACAGCCCAAAAAGCCGGCCGAAGGACTGCCCAACGACAGCCCAAAGGGCTGGACGTTGGGCAGTCCTTCGATAATCTAAAAGAAACAGATTTTCGATTATTTACGTATCATTTTTGTTTGGACAGCTGAAAAAGTTGTATGAAGTCTTGTTTGGGCGAACCAATGACACGAAACATTTTTTTTGTCAATTAAATATTTATAATAATCGATACTTCAAATATAATCCAAAACATGCCATGCTTGGGAAAGTTTTCATCACATCGCAAATTAACAAACGCATTCCAGTTTCCAACAAGGTTCATTATAATTTTAATTAATTCCGCTCAAATTACGCGCAGTTCCGCATGTGTAGTTTGTTTACCCAAACGAAAAAGCAATTCCAAAAATCGTCCCAAATGTACTCCGTATTGTGCCTTCACCCATCACTCGAATATGTGCTCCATCCGTCAAAAATTGCCTACCTTGCAGTTTCAATTTCATTAGTTCGAATTGCGATCGATTCCGAGAATAAATAAATAACCCGAGCCTAACCTTCGTGCGGCTCTCAATATCGCCCCGGAAATGTCAACCCGTTGACGTGGATTGATCCACGTGTGACACACGGGGGGAATCGATGCTTTTTTTCTGGTTCACTACCACTCCGGTTGTCCCAGCAGAACAGCGCAGTCAGTCTGTCAATCTACCTGGGTAGTTATAACTGTGGAGTATGGTTTTGAAACGTCGTATCGGAAATGTGTATGACATTCGACAATTGTCACCCCTTTGAAACACGAGTCTCGAGGTGGGTGATGATCGTCCCGGAGAGGCTGGCACACAAAAAATATTTGAACTTCATTGGAAATTCATAGCCTAATGAAAAGTCAGTGGCATATTCATGAGTTTACATTTCATCGGCGTGCATATAAATGATTTTATTACATTCGAACCAATATTCACCCCCAACCCCCAACGTCGGGGAAAAACAACCTTTTTGCAGTGACAATAATGAATGTTGGGTGTCCTGAATCAACTCCACGTGGTGGTTGTCGCAACAAACCCGTAATAATAAAAGTCATTTCAATTTAATTATGAGAGAGTGTGTGACAGACACATCTGCAATATTCACGGCGCGGGAACTCCGCGTGAAAACGCCAGTCCTGGATCACGTAACGCATTCGACAAGAGTACCTACACGGTTGCACAGATGTACCTGATGATGCAGCAGCAGCAGCAGCAGCAGCTGCAATGAATGAAGTCAAATTACTCAACGTGAGCCCTGGTGGTACTGACTGAGCGCTGGAACTACTACACGGGTACAGAAGGTTTACATTGCGAGTTCAACGGAACTGCTGATTACGGCGAACGGAGCGTGGAACGTGATGTTACCGCGAGTGAGTTGACTCTTGTTACATGATATGTGCAATCGAGGAAGGGAATCTGCTTATTTGACATTACATGTTTGAATGTTGAGTTTTAACACATTTTGGGTAAAAATTTAGATTAACAAATTTAACAGATTTGCTTCTTCATAGAATGCTCGTAGACCCACCTTCGTGTATACTAGTGTGTCCCAAAAAAAGGCACCCGGATTTCGATAGGGTTTTGCCTCGGAAGCAATGTTTTCATACAACGAAAAAATTCTTAAAATCGCTTAAAACTTGCTTTTTGCGATTTGTTTAAAAAATTGATTGTTTTCATAGAAAATATAATATTTTCCTCTAAAACATTGAAAAATGCGTTCCACTTGCTCCGCATTTCACTTCAAAGCATAGTTAGGGCTCCAACCAAAAATGTTTTGTATTCATATTGATCCAGTAAGTCGTCATTTTTTATTGGCAGCATGTTATGGTTGGAAAAATTAAATTGTTTGAATGACATTTTTAAGAATTTCTCTCAAAAAACCATTTTATACATTTCTGCAACCATAACCAATACCATTATCTTGAGCGCAACTTCTTTCTGAACAATTTTGATCTTTGAACAAATAGTTTTTTTGTCACTTCAGTCATTCAGTAAAATAAAATGGCGAATTTCCAAAATTCCCTTAAAAACTCAATTTTTTTTCGTTCACATTACTGTTTCAGCGGAGGGCCTCGTGGCGCAGTGGTTAGCGGCTTCTACTGCCGATCCCTAAGTTGCTATGGGGCGTGGGTTCGATTCCCGCCTTATCCTCCTGTCTTTCTATCGGATGGGGAAGTAAAACGTCGGTCCATTTGCGTAAGAGGTTTTGGGTGACTCACGACACATAATCTTCGGACGCCTAGAAATGAGCAGAAACTTACAACAGAGCCCATATAAGACCCGGGGGTCGTTAAAGTGGATTGCTTTGCTTTTTTTTACTGTTTCAGCAACTGCCTCCATTTTTAATGTTTCCAACTCTTTTGCATCGTTTTGTAACAGAAATTTATATCAATAATAAATACGAATACATTACGATATCGTTATCGTCATTTAGATAATTCTATCGGCGATAATATTTTTGCCGATAATGGACGATTATTCCTTTTTTTAATTTCAGAAATCGACTTAATTCAACCATATCTTGTTAAATTTTCAATGATTTCACTAAGAATATATATTTTGAAAATGCAGTAAGTTTCAAAGCATATAGTACTAAATACTCAAAGTTGTTCACAAAATACCGTTTTTTCAAAATTATTTCATAATGTTCAATATGGGTTTTAAACTAAAGGAAAAATTTAAATGATTTTTTTGTTCACAAGATACTGTATTTGTGAAAATTTTAGTATTTTTTCAAAAAGGAGCTAAAAAAAGTGAAAACATGCAAAATTTTGCTTAGTTTGATACCCATATTTCAATTTATAAAAATTTGAGTACAGCCCAGACTCGATTATCCGAAGTTTCGATTATCTGAAATTCGATTAGCCGAAGGTTTATATGGGACATCGGATGATCGAATCATGAACAACAAAAAATGTTTTCGTATTTTTTTTATTTTTTTTTCTTTACTTTTAACATCCAATTTGAGCTCTGCGAACTCTTTTTAGTAAAATTTGAATGGTTGATTGCCTATTAAATAAAAAAAATGCAACTTTTCAATATTTCATCACCACCATTTTGGCTGCCATCTTGGATTCAAAAATCCTTAGTCACTTTAGTGTAGTTTAGGGGTCACACTAAAGCTCAACAATCTAAAATAAGACATCAAAAAAAAAATTTTTTTCGTGATTCGATTATTCGAAGGAATACTTTGCCAAGGATGTCAGATAATCGAGTCTGGACTGTACTTTCGATTAAATACGGTATTTTGCCAATTCTAGTTTTTTTCCAAAAAGACTATAATCATTTGAAAACTCATAACAAATTTTGCTTAGTTTGATATCCATATTCTGAAAAAAATCAATTTCGCTTCCTTTGTTACCGAATACCAATATTGCAAAATATGAAAATTTAAGTACTTTAAAAAAACGGTATTTTGTGAGTGTTTATACTTTGAAACATACTACATTTTCAAAAATTATATTCTTAGTCAGAGCATTAAAATTTAAACATGATATTGTTGAATTAAGTCAATTTTACAAAGAATTTTAAATTGAGTCGTCCATTATTGGCGATAAAATTTGCCGACAGAATAAGATATAAAAATAGAATTAGAACGATAAAATCAGCGTTATCGTAATCGAGCCTCGATAATTTTATCGTTAACAACCTTGATTACATTATCACGAAAATGAACATAGTTGTTTAAATAAATGAGCTGACTTTGACAGGTATAAGCTTTTTTGTTCTTGCAAAATGAAAAACATGAATTAAATTTAAAGAGAATGGTGTGAAACCATAGTGAACTTGAAAAAGAAGTATTGAATGTACCACAAGAAGCAGCTTTTAACATTATTTTTGAGTTTTAGAGGTTAGTTAACTATAATTAAGTTAACATTGATAAATAGGATCTATTTTCAATAATCTCAAAGCGTCATGCTTTTCTCAATGAAAATGAGTTCGAATTGGAAAACTGTTTGCATTTCACACTTAGAACAGTTCAAATATGTTTCAAGGTTCCAAGTTTTATGTTAAAAATTAATCAAAAATATCCACTGATTTATAGGCGTTTTTAATAGAAGAAGTTTTATAGCAAATTTGGAAAACTTTTGATTATTGCAAAAAATGGTTTTGATGACAAGAAATGTTTAATGAAAAATAAATTTCTTAAAAGTTATGGTCAAATTTTGACTTTTTAATTTAATTAATTTTCATTTTATGAAAATTTAACAAACCTAGTAATACTTGAACAAATAAAAAAAACTTGCTAAGGGTGAAAACACACTTTTAGGATGTAAACACACTTTTAGGATAAAATTTGTAGTACATAGCGACTAAAGTTTTTTTTAGAAATATTGACAAAAACTTTTTTGTTTTAATTTGTCCATAAAATGGTGTGTCTTACCTCAGTACAAGTGATAAATATCTCAAGACAAATATTACCGTTAGCATATTATTTGAAAAATGAATTGGAATCCAATCAATGGTATTCCGCTTTAAAGTGACTATAACTTTTAAACAGTAGACACCAAATCGAATTGATAATCGCTTCTCAAGATACCAAATTTCATATGAACATTTACATACCCAATTTGTACGACCAGCCCCCAAAATTGTATAAAGACTTGTATGGGCAAACTGATGATGCTAAATTGCTTCTTTTAACATAGGGAATTCCTGGACAAAGTTTCGTACAAAAATAGAAAATCGATTTGCGAATTTGTAGACATAAACATTATTAACATTTAAAATTGGACATTAAGCTGCCGAGATATTGGCAGTAGGTATGAATTGAAGGCTAATTGTTTAGGTGAGACCTAGAAAAACCAAAAGTCCAATCTTCAATGTTTTTTGAAAAAAATTTAGGAATGATTTTTGAACTTTTCGAAGATTTCAAAATATTGTGTTCGAAAAAGATCGGATGTTACATGTTTTAACATAAAAAATCGGACCGTTAGTTACTGAGATATCGATATTAGAAAATAATAGGTTGTTTGGGTGAGACTTAGAAAACATCAATTTTCATGTTTCAGTTTCTTTAAGCAGCTGTAACATAGCAACCAGAGGTCCAATCTTCAATTTCTCTTGGACAATTTCATTGCACATTTCGTTTTCTGAACTCTTCAAAAAAAAAATGTTTAGAAATGGTCACTCATGGTCCCTATTTTTTAAATCGAAAAACTGCAAATATTTCGTTAAAATCAAACTTTAGGTGGCTATATCTTGAAAATGGAGCCCTTTAACAAAAATTATGTAAAGTACTTTTCGATTGAAAATACAATTTTTCATAAAAGATAGAGGTAAATTTTTTCGGCATAAAATTTATTTTTTCCCAAAAATCACTATTTTTTAAAAATTCATAACTCGGCGGCAGATTTTTTACCATACTTTTTTATAACTCGAGTTGCGAGTTTTTTCCCCTATCAAAAAATCTCGAAAACAAAAAAATACGTATTTTGGGAAACTGAGTTTTAATAAAAAAAAAAATGATAATTAAAAATCGGCAAAAAAATTCCGTGTACCTACTTTTTTCAATAGTCATCAACACCAAAGACACCAAATATTTACTTAATATTTAAAGTACCATTTTTGTGTGAACAGCTACCAAAATTGTATGGAGGCTTGTATGGGTGAACCAATGACACTAAATAGCTTCTTTGGTCAAAGGGAAGACCCCTACAAAGTTTGAGCCAAACCAAAAAACTCAAACAAAATCCATTTCCGGTTTTAGTAGAGAGTTGCTCTAATGGCTAAATCTCTAAAACATTTTTATCGTTTTTTTTATGTACTGACAATTGTCCACGGAGGGGTCTGAGATTACCAAATAAGTGTCCAATTAGTTTATGGATGGTCCCTTACAATAATTATGAGCATATTTGTCGGTGAGACTATCACTACAGTGGTCTTAAATCCAAGGTGTTATCAGATAGATCCTAGTTCAAACGCTTGTAAATTTCATCACCCAGCTCTCTAAAATCCTCTCCCCTGAAGCTTCCCTTCATTGGCAATTGACTCAATCCAGCCATAACATCTCAATCGCCCTCGCAAGCATTATTAATGTCACTTGTCATTATCCTCGCAATGCAATCATAATGCCCTCCAGGCTGTAGCTTTAGTCTCCTATAACCCCCCCCCCCCCCCCTGCCACTCACCGTGCTCAACCGTGACGTCCCGTGACAGAAATCTGTCATATCATTGACCGCACATTAATTTATCGGCCCCGTCACCCGAAGCTTTTGCGCCTAAAGGGCTGCAATAAATCAGAAAACGGTTTCGCTGCTTGCTCTGGTTATTGGTTTGCTGTTGCTGCGACGTTTGTTTGTCTGCAGCTGTGAAAGCAGTGTTGCCGGTGGAGGGAGAGAGAAAAAACGTTCCCAAAATTGGTTTCCAACAGATAACCTGAAAAATGAGTGTGGGCCCTGGCAGGCAGGCAACCTCCCTCAATAAATCTCTCCTCGAGACAAATTTTTACCCACGTGCCAGTTTTTATTGCTGCGGTAACCCTCGGGCGGATTTTATTTTTGTTTTTATTTTAAAAATTTCAATCCGAAATCCAAAGTGTCAAAAATTATATTGAATTAAATTTCAAATCAAAGTCTTATGCTACATAAAATTCAGATCAATCCACCTTTAAATTGCCTGTTCAAAAGAATATATCTCTGTTGCCAGATCATTGAGCTAATCAGAGTCATTTGGTGTTCAGGCGGGGAGTTCCTTCAAAATATACTACTTCCAGCATCGGGAAACTTTCAAAATTCGACACAATTATCGATATTTTTGTCAGTGTTGCCAGATCACCAAACTTTTTTTTCATCTGTAGGTAGTTCAAACCTATCCAATGCACCAGGGATGCCAGATACACAGATTTGTCTGTGTTTCACAGACATTTGAGCTCGTGTTAGACATTTTTTGAGGTACACAGACTTTTTAAAAAACTTCATTAAATTGTTATTTTGTTAAAATATCAATCGAAACTTATTTCGTTAGTCTTCAAATGCTTAAAAACACAATTTTTGATAGATTTCTATGACTGTAAATTGATTTATTTGAATTTTAGACAAAGACACAGACATACACAGACTTTTTCACAGACATTTTAAAAAATCATCTGGCATCCCTGCAATGCACAGAAATTTCCTTCATGTGCATCGTCAGATTTTGGAAACGTTACGGCAAATTTTACACAAGCGCTCACAAGTTTAGGCAGAGTTGCCAGATCTTCAGATTTTTTTATTTAGAAAAAAATATTTCCTGTGTGCTTCTAGCAAAACCTTTGATATCAACACTTAAAAAAATCAGACTTTAAGTTGTTGAGGGTTGAAAGAAATGTCCGGAACATGTACGACTGTCTGTAACGCACGCATTGCGCATCCTGCCGCGACACAACTCCCTCCTCCAAAATATCCTCCCACCTGGTGGTGAAGTCGGTGGTGCTGGTTGGGGCCCATAAATTGTGGATTTAAATTAATGATGGATATGTTTTCGAAAGTTCGCACCCAACCGGGGCTCAAAACTGTGAAAAAATGGCTGTTTTTGTCGTTGTCGTTGTTGCTGCTGGCAGGTCGGAGAGATATGGACGGATTTTTGTTTGTTAATGCTTTAAATCGATCATACTGCGTCTGGGCCGATAAGGCGAAAGTATGAAAAATGACAGGCCCTCCAAACAGGGTGGTGGAAATGTGGAAATTCATTTTGTAGTCCTGGTGAAATTTGATGTAAGTCAATTTGTTTTTACTTTTTAGGATTTTGAATAAGGTTTAAGCTTTAAGTAAATTTTAATTATTTTAGGAAAAATCCAGATTTTTGTTATATTTACAATCAATCAACAACAGAAACCTGCTAACTTAAAAATCCTCAAAAAAAAAAAACATTTGTACTAGAATCTGCTTCAGCAAAAAAAAAACGACGGATGCAAGCAAAAAAAGGAGCCAAAAGTCGGTTGCACGAACGAGCATTTTTCACATGATAAAACCACCACTTGAGATGATTGTTTTGTTATTTCACCTCTCTAACCTCTGTTCGGTCGACGTGAGATGTGTTGTGCTACCCCCTTGCTTGATCGTGCGAGTGCATCGGCGGAGACTGTGCTGTGCTGCTCCCGAAATTGAGAAGGTTTGAAGGCAGTGGTGTTGCAAAATGGGGGACAATATTTATTGTCATTGACTTTACATCAAATTTTAGTAAATTTTATGCCTTGATCAGAGTGAAGTTGTTGTTTTCTTCATAAAATTTCAATAAATACTTATTTAAAAAAATTAAGCAGTGTCCCCAGATTGCCAAATTGTTTTTCAAATATCCATCTTGAGATATTGGCTAGAATCACTATCATGTATAATATATAAAACTTTAATATTTGGAAAAAAGGAAAGGGTTACGATATATCAAGGCAGGATACCCAAGTAGCAATTGAAATGCTTTATATTCTTATATGGTTTTAAAAAAGTTTTATTAAATGCAACAATGTTTTATAAAAACTTTCATCAAAGCAAAAAGGTTTTCATCTCGCATAACCTTCAAAATATTTTCAAAGTTTCTTCAAGACTTGATTAGGAATTCTGCTTAGAAGTTTTAATTCAGGTTTTAAGTTACACTTCGAGATTTCCTGAAGAATATATGGCGCAGCTTGAATACCTTGACGAAGTCTGCAATAAATCTTTTGCGTCTTAATAAGGAATTTGACCAAGCTTGTTGGATTTGAACTGTCACTTCAACTTGTTCAGTTGTAGAACGAGAAACACAGTGCAAGGAGACGAATTACTTTGATCCAGCTTTTAAGTGCAGCTACAAGTGATCTCTTAATTCAAAGTTTTCAAAAGCGTGCAAAGTTTTCAAAAGCGTGCAAAGAATAATAAAAAGAATAAATTGGTGGTTTTGGTTGTGTTTTTTGTTTGGGAAAAGATTTTTAATTACCGTTTTTTCAGAATTTATTATTGGGAACTATTTGTGTATTTCAGAAATGGTGCCAGTGCAGTTGTTGCTTAATACTATTTTTATGTAAAGATATGTTATTTTCGCAATTTATAATAACTGAACAAGGCGTTTCACACATTTTGTTTTGTGTGGCGTTTCTCGCAGACTTTTTATTGAAAACTTTTAAGGCTTGATCAGAACTGTATAAAGTGCTTATGGTTTGCAATTAGAAATTGATAGAACTTTGAATTCTGCAAGTTTTCTTGTATAAAGCCATCAAGCTTTTATTCTGTGTATTGTTACGCGCTGTCATTTGCATTTTGTTGGTGCTGTTTGAGTTAGTTAAGCACACGGAAGTGATAATTGCGCTGTTGAGTCGGATAAAGGGCATCCGGAAACCGATCAGTATGGATAGTTTCACGCAGATGGGGCGGATCAAGTTTACGCCGGTAGATCCAGTGGATGAAGGTCAGGAGGTTTTCTTCAAGGACGTCGCTTGTCTTCAGGAGACGAAGCAGGAGATGATGGAATTTGTCGAATTGAAGGCACCGGACCGGCTGGGGCAAAGGTTCCTAAACTTGCTCTACCTCTGGGTTCACCTGAGTGTGTTGGCGAAGGTGGTGGCCATCCAGGCGCAGGTTCCATTCCTCAGCATGAACTGATCGGAAAGTATCGAAATGATTGGCAGCCTAGGAGCGGCTCGTGTCTGAGATCTTTTCAAAGACACCCGCATGCAGATTCCGTGCATAACCTACAGTGACTGGACGGCAACGCGACGGTGGATGTAGCTTCGGCGGATGTGTTATTCGAACAAATAAATATTTTTGAAATGCAAGCGTATGTTTTTTTATTCGGTTATTTCCAAATTCAAGTTTTTCACCACCGATGGCGATCTTTTTGCAGCTGAGAAAACACGCATGCGCTGCGTCCTCGCCTTGTGCGATTTGATCTTGATGAAAGCCATGATAAAACATTTTGAATCTGAATATAACCGTTATAAAACTTTTATAAATCTCGTAAGTCTTGGCAAGTTTTGAGCCACTCTTGTACAAGAAGGAATGAATTTGAAATAGATTTGAACAAGATCATTTATATTTCATGAACTTCGCCATGTTGCTGAAAGGTGCGAGCAGCCCAAAAGGAACAGCCATATTGAATTTGGGAGCAACAATATGCTAAAACATTGATTTTTTGAAAATAATCTTGACTTTTTTTTATTGAATCGAAAGTGCGCATATTAGTTTTTCGAGCTATCTTTGAAAGTTGGTCGATGAAATTATGTCGGCATAACTATCACGGTTCATTATATATTGAAACTGAACACATTTATATTAGTAACAATAATAATTTGACATCAAATAATTATTATCTGCCATCAGCTTTCTGTGTTTCCATGTAGGAATAATTGCTTTTAATCAAGAAAATTAGCAAACTATTTTGTCTGCCACGCAGGCTTTTCGGTTTCCTACAAATACAAAAATATAAATGCTTTATGTTCTGTTCTAGCATCCAAGAATGCGCACAGACTACGAGAAAACCTTTTTCCAAGCCAAGCAGTTTTATTCATGCTTTCAAGAGATCTATAGAGTTTTTATAAAACACACAATAAAACATTTATGTCTCACGATGCTCCTCAATAATACTCTGGGCAACCTCCTAAAATAGTCCATTTTGGTTTTAATGTTGATTTAACTCGTTTTTAACTCAGCATGTAGGACTAAATAGCATTTCGCTGAAATTTACTTGAGAACTCTTCAGAATCTCTTGGAAACTATATCAAAACTAGAATTGTTACTTGGGTAGCCAGATCTTGCTTACCTTAGCCGTGAATAATTCAATTGATCACTTCTAAGGGGAGATTAATTTGCACAGGGTTGCCAGATCACACAGTAAACATAATATTATCCTGGAACGTGCAAAATGGCTACATCTCTACAACAGAACCTCGCCTCTTAGTGGGCTTTGATCTAAAATTCACCAAAAAATATTTTTTTCAACCAATTTTGGAACTTTTAAAAGCATTGGAAAGCAAAATAATTTAAATTTTGGAAAATTTATGTTATGGAAGTGTGACTTGTTCAATGTGACTTTTCCAATGCTTTTAAAAATGATTTTTTGATAAGTTCAACTTTGCTTGTGTTTATACGTATGCAGATCCGGCTTCAAAAAAGAACACAAATATCACTGAAGTGGCGATCACTTGAAACACGGTTGCCAGATCTTCAATGTTTTGGACACATTGGAAAGGTCATTCAATTACCTATCTAACGATATATAACATGGTGATATTTGGTACGACTTCAGGTCATTTATCTAACATCCGGATATATGTGAAAACTCATTTTTATACATTACTTTTGAACTACTTATCGAAACATAAATTTTGTGGAAACTCGGTCTATGGGACTCTAAACAGAGTCAGTTGCAACCGGTTTGGTCAAAATCGGTTCAGCCAGTGCTTAGAAAACTGACTCTTGTGAACGTCGGGAGGTCAGGGCGCACACCGGTTTCGAGAGCGGACAACTCAGTAAAAATACCAAATTTTCCATCTCTACAAAACTGTTATTTTATTGCAGTCGTTAATCAACATATAGTTTACAATAACACAAATTACTTACGACTTAGATGTCCGCACGACCGCTCGTTGCAAACTGTCGTCTTCTTCTGATTTTTCTTGAGCAGTTGCGCGATAGGTTTACAGTTCTAAGTCGATAGGTATGCATGAAAGTGGGTCTACGAGCTTTATGTGAAAAGATCATTTTTAGATCAGGATTATAGCCTTACCTCAGTGAGGAAGGCAAACATTTCTAAAAAAAATGGGCAGTAGAGAATTAAATAGTTCCTCTTCTATGATGTAATATCATTCCCATTTGAACTGAAAATTTAATTTTAATACAGAAAAGTGGAAAGTTTACATATTTGAAGAGGTGAAATTACACATTTTGCTCAAGTGTAATATTCTTTTTAGAATTGATAGATTCTGCAAAAAAGAATGTTCAAATTTACACAAATACAAAAAAAATATTTTCTGGTCTGGAGTCCTTTAAAGAAAACTTAGAGCGGCCGTGGCTGACTGGTCACGGTGTTCGCTTTGTAAGCGAATGGTCCTGGGTTCGATTCCCATCTGCTCCCAACGAGAAAGTATAGGAAATATAAATCTTGAAACTCTGAACATGAACGAAAAATCAAAGTCGCTTGAGTCGGGGTTCGATCCCCGTTCCTTTGGATTGGTAAGCAAAAATGATAACCACTAGGCCATCGCGACTTGGTGACCTATGACTGGAATTAGGAATACTGTTACTATCAACTATATACGCGCTGGGTCCTTGTCCATTTGACAAGGGTTCGGAAGTTCTAAATAACGTTTGAACCCGATTGGTCCAAACGTTCTTCAGAGCGGGGCTTGTCGATAAAGCTGAAGTACCTCACGCTCAGCTAGCCAGCGTAGAAATGGGTCACACAAGCTCGGCAGAGCTAACACCTTCCAAATGCCTATGCGAGTTATTTGCATGTACAGAATGTAGATCTAAAAATACATGGAAACAACTCAATTTGTAAAAAGCGACCGCGTGGTCCCGTTTGGTTGGTTGCACACACACAGTCCTTTAAAGAAAACTTCAAAATCAGGGTAGTTAAAACATTTCAAAATCTCTTCAAGTTGTGAAAATAACGAACAATGCAATTATTTTCCAAAGTTTATGTCGCCCTTTCAAAATCGGCCCCAAAAAATCAGTTGGCAAAAAATTCAGAAAACTTTAAAATTTTTATGAACGCAGTCGTGCAATCAGCTAAAAACAATCAAAAATTTGAACTCACCTTTTTCTTTCAAATATTTCAAATATGGTTTGTGATATTAAAAATATTGAATTTTAATTTTGTTTTTTTTTTTTGCATTTGATAATACCCTACAAAAGTTATTTTTAACCCTACATTGTAAGAATACTTGTATGGACAAACTAATGATGCAAAATGTATTCTTTACAATGATTATTTTTCACTGTTCTTTCTATTCAGTAACTTAAAAAAGAATCAATCCTGCAACTAAGCATTTAATTTCGTGTTCATTTTAAATTTTGAGCTAGTTTATGAGTTTTGAAATCAACAACAATCTTAGATGGTTTTGAAAAGATCGTTTTATTTTACTTTTATGTTTTTGCTTTTTTTTGCTGTGAGATTTTCTCAAAAATCGAGTGCTACAAAAAATACTAAAAACAGCAGAGCTGGGACTTTGGATATCCGGATAACTTACAGCATTGATAATTCTATTAGAAAATGAAATAACTCATACATGCCACCCAAGTAACATTTTTAAACCAACTAGCAACCACCTAGTTTTATTAAGGTTTTATGGCAGAATCTTGATTGCTTTATAGTTTTATTTGGGCATTCACCACAACCAATAAGCAAGAGCTAATAAGTAGTTTCTAACATGGTTTTATGCTTCTGATTTGAAACCTTGTGACAATAAAAGCTAAATGGCCTTCAATAAGCTTTTATGAAAGTTTTAAGACAGTCTTGAAACCCCCAAGAAACTCAAAAGGTTTTATCTCATGCTTTTTTAAAACCAATGGTGTTTTAGCTGTCAAGTGCCATTAGGCATGCAAAAAGCTTACTTAAAACCATAAGCTCCTTAAAGAGCATTTAACGCGGCCAATTAGCAGTGCATAAATATGGCGCTATAAACGCGTGTTCTGCTGATTGAATTTGATTGATCGCCATTTTGATTGAAAAAATAGAAAACTGAAAAACTTGATTTGAATTTGACGAAAACACACATTTTTGATGAATTTCTGGTATGATTAATATAGCGATAGATGTTTAAAAATATTTCGAACAAAGAATTGCAATGAAATATTTTTTAACGTTAAAAACTATGATCACAAAATAATTTTCTGATGAAGCGAGTTGTTTTTTTTGGCATTATCTCCCCTATCAATAAAATTTCAACCGCAGCTGAATTTAAGCCACCTATTGCAAGAAATAAGCTTTCAAATTATTTGGATTACCTCTAATATCTATTATTTATCATCGCCATTTTTGACAACCATCTCCATAATTTCATTTGGCAAGACGAAGACTTATTTTTGCCAAAATAAAACCTATTTGGCATAAGACGTTTGAAGACGTATAAAATGTCATTTTTCATTAACTCCTGACTAGGTTTAATCAAAGGTTTTATGAAGGCTTTGAGGATGTTGTTAGGATTCAGTTGTTAAGCCTTGAACTCCTATATAGGTTTTATAAAAAGGCCGTAAGGTTCAAGTTGGGATTATCAAGGTTCTGGAGAGTTTGTTACAACTAAGTGGTTTTAATGTTGGTTTTGGCTGATGGGTTTTATAGCGGTTTTGCCAATTTTGATAAAGCCTAAAATGTTACTTGGGCATCGTTGTCTCACGACTGTGGGGCGACATTAAGACGAAACAAAATAATTGTATAGGTTTTTTTTAAAGACCTTTAATTTTTATAACATGATTTATAGACGAGTACTTTAATCAGAAAAGCTATCCGATCCGTTACATTTTTATTCGTAAATTTTGGGTTCCTTAAATATTTTTTTTGCAATTCCGTCGTGAAACTACTTACTTTTCCTGTCATTCTTGAACGACGAAATAGCCTACTTTTCTATACCAAAAATAACAGAATCGAATAGCAACACTTTTCAAAAGTAAATGCTGAACCTCGTTGGATAAATGTACGACTCGTTCTGAAAAAATCCTCTTTTTGCAACTTGTTGCATAAACTACTATATCCAAATAATTTTCAGTTCTGATACGATTTTCGTATATCTTTTTTGATTTAGTATATAGAAAAAAATCTAAACTATACGGATATCCGAAGTCCCAGCTCTAAAAAACAGTTAATGTGTAGAATCAATAGTTAACTATAATGAAGTTTTATCTTTTGGTTGATAGTTTGTTAAGATGTGAAACCTTCTTTTTGTGTATAAATTCCGAACCCCTGCACTGCCATTCACGCTACAAGCAAGAGCTGCAAGCCAGCAAGCACCCCTTTCCGACTCTCGGCAGCACAACTACAATTTTGTCGAAACTGCTAGTTTCTGTCGAATCCCCCCGAGGCAATCCAAATCCCCCAAACTACAAGGCTCCATCACCGAAGGGAGGACGTGATCCCACTCTGGGGAATTTCGCACGGGCGAGCTCCTGCATGCTGCTGTTGCTGTTGAGGCAGCAAGATACGTATCTCTCTGGATCGCTTTTCACGCCCGGAAGCCACCAGAGCACAGCCAAATCGGCCAGCGGAAACCGAAAGCGAGAAAAAGCCCCCACCCGTCTGACCTTCCTCCCGGAAGATTGACCCCTCTTGCCGTTGGGAGTGCATTTCCGGGCAGCTTTCAAAACAAACCCTTCTTTACTTTATATCGGGGAAGGGAAAATCTGCGCACGATATGCGCCGGGAAAATCCCAAACTATTTGATTTATTTTCCAATATATCAAGTAATTTAAACGATGCACGTCCTGCATAAACCAATATTTATGGCAAGTCCAGAGTCTGGCAAGATTGCACACACACACACTCACAAATACAGTAAGCTTTTGAAGCGAAGCTTCCTCCTGCTGGATCTCATGTCAAAGCAAAAGTTGAACAAGAAGCACCATTCCCCTTCCCTCCCTCATCTTGGTGTGAAAATCTGCCACCAGTTCGATGTAAGGTGAAGATAAGAAGTTTTCGATGATGATATATCGAGCAACATCGTAGCACAAACATGTGCACACACACACACAAACGTGTAAAGATAGTGCTGATGTGGTTATTTCGTCGTACAGTAAGAGGAAAATAAAAGATTGCAGTAGAGGAGCTTTTCAATTTTTATGTTTGAAGGGAGTTGCTTTAAAAAATTGAGTAACCTCAACTGATTCTCAATGATGTTCAGGTCACTGCCATATTGTTGCAATATTACGCCCAATTGAAACAAAAGTCTTGATTCCTAAAATTAAAAAATATTTTTTTTCGAAAAAATTGTTGTCAACAATGGGGATTGTTTGGATGAGACTTAGAAAACAGGAAAATATCCAGGCCATGACTTCCGGGAGTTCCTGGATGGCCCAAAACAATCCAACATGTCGCAGAGTGTCCATCGTGGTCCACTGAAGCTACCTAAAGCTATACCGTTGGTTAATATATCCATACAGACCCCCGTTGATCCGGTAGATATCCAGGCCTTGACATCCGGGAGTTCCTGGATGACCTCGTACATTCTAACAGTTCGCAGAGAGTCCATCGTGGCTCACTGAAGCTACCTGAAGCTATACCGATGGTTAATATAGCCATACATACCCCCGTTGAACAGGTAGATATCCTGGCCATGACTTCAGGGAGTTCCTGGATGACCTAAAACAATCCAACATGCCGCAGAGTGTCCATCGTGGTCCACTGAAGCTACCTGAAGCTATACCGATGGTTAATATATCCATACATACACCCGTTGATCCGGTAGATATCCAGGCCATGACATCCGGGAGTTCCTGGATGACCTCGTACATTCTAACAGATCGCAGAGAGTCCATCGTGGCTCACTGAAGCTACCTGAAGCTATACCGATGGTTAATATAGCCATACATACCCCCGTTGAACAGGTAGATATCCTGGCCATGACTTCAGGGAGTTCCTGGATGACCTAAAACAATCCGACATGCCGCAGAGTGTCCATCGTGGTCCACTGAAGCTACCTGAAGCTATACCGATGGTTAATATAGCCATACAGACCCCCGTTGATCAAGTAGATATCCAGGTCATGACATCCGGGAGTTCCTGGATGATCCAAAACAATCCAACATGCCACAGGATGTCCATCGTGGTACACTGAATCTATATGAAGCTATACCGATGGTTAATTCACCCATATAGACCCCCGTTGATCCGGTAGATATCCTGGCCATGACTTCCGGGAGTTCTTGGATGACCTAGTACATTCTAACAGATCACAACGTAACCATTGTAGGTCACGGAAGCTACCTGCAATTATTACGATGGTGGATACACTGGTACAGACCCTTGTTGAACAGATAGATGTTCAATTCATTAGTTCCGGAAGTTCTTGGATAACCCAGAACATCCCAACCTGCTGTAGAATATACAGCGCAGGTCACTGAAGCTATTTTGAATAACCTGGAATTACATTATTATTATTAAAAAATATAATACTTTATAAAACTAAAAAATACTGAAAACTCTTTTTACGCGAGCAATTCAAAATAGCGCGAACTCTTTTTACGCGAAAAATTCAAAATAGCGCGAACTTTTTTTACGCGATTTTTTTTTACGCGAGAACCAAAATTCGCGTAAAAAGAGGTTTGACTGTATTTTGCTTATTTGATATTTTATTTTTAAAAAATAAGCCATAATTCAATTTTTTTATGATCACCTGGTTAATATGAGCTGTTGAAAATTTTTATTTTTTAAATATCTTCAAATTTTGTTTTTCAATGTAAATTTACATAATTTTCAAAAAAGTTTTTTATTTCATGTTGATGGCAATGCAATGATAAAATAAATTATTAATTAAATCATTATACAAACAACCCCCGGTGGTTGGTCACTTTTTCGTTTGACACTTTTTTAGTTTGTACCCCGTTGGTTGGTCAAAGTCAAACTAATAAGTGACGAACTGTCACTTTTTACACGGCGCTCATGCAAACTATCAAAACAGGTTTGATTGTGTGTGTGAACTCCGTGTAAAAGAGGTGTCAAACTAAACAGTTGGTGTCAAACCATCGGGGTTTTAGTGTACATTTTTTTTCCGAAATTCAAAAATCAAGCCCAACATTTGAAAAAATCCAGAATGAGTGTTTGAAGCCCCCCACAAAATCACTCTTTATTCTAAAATTTTGAAATTATTTTTAATAAGACAATGCATGAAAATACACAACATGTTTCCAATATATCGCATGCTTAAAAATGAGAGTTGATTGGATGACACTGAGAAAATCTATTTGTTTCAAAAAATTTAAGCTAAAGATCGTAGATTATGTCATTCACTCTTGGGGCAATTACTGTCAATAATGGATCTGAAGTCAGGCTCCAAAAATAGTAAATTGAGATGAAAGATAAATCACGAAATGAGAAATTTTACTGCAAACAACACAAAAAAAAAACAATTTTTATTTGTGCATTCTAAATCAAATTTTGTATGTTTTTTTTTTCTGAAACAAATATGGCCGCAAAATGGCCTATTGGGGATGATGCATTTTAACGCCAATCAACAAAGTCAAAATATAAATATAATAATGTTGTTTGGAGCCTTGCAGGGCAAAAACTAATGATGCTAAATTGCTTTCTTTAATTACACACAAATATGGTAATATTCATCAGGAAATGGTGACAGACTTTGTGTAAAAAAATGTGTAATCTTACATAATTTTTTCTGTGTAGGGAATGCATAGACAAAGTTCCACTGAAATGAATAAAAAACCAAAATTAAAAATGTCGAAAAAAAAACCGACTTCTGGAGAATGAGGACCTAATAGGATTGACTGATGAAATGACAAAATCCATAAAATTTCAAATTATGTAGCGTTCCAATCAAACCCAATTATTTGTAAAAAAAAATCACCCAAAATCCCGCAAAGGCAAGCAAGCTTATAAAAATTGGAACGATGTATTTGACCGCAAAAATTACAGATTTGATCAAAACAAGTTCTGCACAGTTCTAGGATCATCTAGAAATCACTGGTAAAAGGAATCGTCCCGATTGGTTGAGTTTTGCTCGAGAACCATTCCGTGTAAGTTTGACATGCGCTGGGCGTTCCAGTGTTGAATAAAATTTCAATTTTAAAATTACTCATACACACAATTTTCTAATCTAATCCCGTGCAATGGTTACAATTTTGTCACAAACTGTAACCCACAACAAAAAAGAGGGAACAAATTTCGACATGTTGGTGGTGTGTGGTTTCCAGCAGCAGCAGTTCGAAGCTCTTTCTCTCGCTTGTCAATGTTTGAGCAAGTGGGTGGGGGCTGGGTTGGAGTGGCATGGGAAGTCTGGTCCAAGAAAAACAAACATGGTGAAAGATTTATTTGGTGTTGTCAGCAAAGCGAAGGAACTGGGTGCCAATGACAGCAACGTGTGAATGAGTGGAAAATGACTTCCCGTCCGGGTTTTTTTTGGGGGGAAAGCCAACGAAATGTGAGGTGACACCATTTTTTCTAAGGAAGATGCTATGTAGCAATTTGGATTGGGTCAGATAAAGTTGAAACTGGATCCCTTGAAAAAATCTGCAACTCAAACAAAAAAAAAATTATAGTAATTTGTCAATTCCAACAAATTCCACTGCAATTGTTATTTCCTAGATTTGAGTAATTGATGCCGTACACCGCAGCGTGAACCATCCCTCGTAATCCCGCGAAATTATTCCTCCCGGCACTGATCCAATTTGAAGCGCGGGTTCGATTCTCAATTTCCAATTTACATAGAGATTAAAAGTTTTCCCTCGAGCAGTGTTTTTCAACTTTACCCTCCTTTTTCTATTTCTCTGAACCAATATCAACCCAGCCAGATTCTTCGCCGCTGCTGTTTTTTCCCCCGATCAGGAAATTACGAATAATGAATAAAAACATCAGCTTTTTCCTGTAGCAGGCACCACCCACGCTGATTTTGATTTCTAATGGATTTTTTTTGTCTTCTTCTTCCTGCTTTTGCTATCTCTTTTTCCAGATCGGTCCCCTCAAAGGATATTATTTATTTCACCACAGCCACGTCAGGAAGCGGTCGCTCGACAGAAGCGAAGTTCACCACAACGCACTCAACACCGAGCCGGAGGTAAGTTGGGCTTTGGGTGTTGTTTTTAAAATGATTAAAGTGGCAAGGCGAATGGTATAAAATCACCGGTAAATTGAAGGAAATTTGTATTAAGAAATCAATACTTTAAAATTGCTCCATATTATTTAAAAAAATTTACAATCAAAAGCAAATGGATATGATATGGTTATAAAAATTTAGTACGGAGATTTCAGTAAAATAATCCAATTATTTTGTTATTATATGAATATAAAATTGATTTATATATTTGAACCAAATTTAATTTTTTTTTCTGCATGGTCCGAAATGAGAATGACGGAACTTGTTGAAAATTTGAAGCAAGTTCGTTCTTTAATTTATTTTAAAGAGATACAAAACAAACTGCTGTTCTTAAAACATATTTTTCTCTCGTTTAATGTTTTCTTCAATAATTTTAAATATTTTTCTTAGCAGATGTTTTTAATTGAATGTTTAATGACTTTTCAACAACATTTTGCCTATTTGCTGTTTGTCATGATTTACCAATATTTTTTTTTTCAATCATTATTACAATCACTGAAACTACTTACACTTAGATTCTTTTACCGAATTCGGTAGTTGAAAAATTGGTGAAATTTTGATCGATAAACCATCTTTCCAAATGAACAAAAATTTACCGAATGTTGGTTGTAATAGCATCTTATATACTAGAGCATAGGATGTTGTTAAATCAAAAACAGTAATAATATTTTTCTGAAGAAAATTTTAGTCAAAAATACAAAAAAAAACTTTTTTACAAGCACAATCGAATCAATCTATTTTCAAATTATAGGCATGTGAATATGAAATCATTAAGAAAATGTACAATTTTATATTTACAAAAAATAGGAGGAGTTATTGGAGGTTACTGTCGGAAGAAGATTCTTTTCCCCTGAGGACACCGTGAGTGATTTTGCTTGTTCGCGTCCATCGATCCCCTTTTGACCTATCATGCGGCAGTAATTTGAAGAAGTTCCCTCGAAGTCTGAGCCACTGTAATTCTAGGCAACCGCTACATAGGACATTCTTGTGGCCCTGGTGGTCAACACATCAAATCAAATCAAAATTTACAAAATAACAGGAGCGAAAAGTAGCCTGCAAAAAATTATAATAGGGGAAATCTACCCATTTTAATCCTTATAAGCGGTCGTGTTTGAATGATGCTGGATCAGGGATGCCACTTGTTTTTTTAAAATGTCTGTAAAAAAGTCTGTGTATATCTGTGCTTTTGTCTAAAATTCAAATATATCAATTCACAGTCATTGAAATCCATCAGAAATTGCATTTTTAAGCATTTGAAGACATACGAAATAAGTTTCGACAAAAAAGATTACAATATAATAATTTAATGAAGTTTTTTAAAAGTCTGTGCACCTCAAAAAATGTCTGACACAAGCTCAAAAGTCTGTGAAACACAGACAAATCTGTGTATCTGGCATCCCTGTGCTGGATAATCTAGAGTCTCCCTTGAATTTTACTAAAACCAAGTACACCAACGAGTAGAGCAAGTTTTTGTGAACATTTCTGTTTATTTTCACTTTCACTAAAAGTTATTCTATTTCTTTACCAAGCATTTAACAAAAAAAAAATCCCAAGGGTATTCTAATCGAGGCGAATGCATTGGGCCACGCCCATTTTTCTAATATTGGCTTAGTTCTTTTTTCTTCCAACACTCTGTCGAGTGTTGCCATTTGCGCTGACAGTTCAAACGAACACTCACGAAAAGTGGCATTTATAGGGAAAGTTTCCTGGCATCGCTGGCTGTGTTGGTGGTGGTGTTGACGGCCAGCCTTTGTTCTTTTTTGCCTTCGTCTCTCGCTCGGTTTTCTTCAGCCTTCGATTGGAATGCAATGTGAAAATTGAAACGTCAAACGACTTGGCACTTGCTAATTTATTACATTTTTCGGGATTATTCTTCAAGTGAGTGCCTTACTAATTATCAAAAGAACATGTTGCCGGTAGTTGGAAGCAATTTCATATCTTAAGCGCCGTGAAAAAGTAAACGAAAGTGAAAAGTTAATTTTGGCGATATTCATTAAGCGTTTGAGGGATTCTCGTGTGTGTCACTGTGTGTGCCAACAAAATGATGAGAAGTGGTCTCGCAAAATACAAATTATGATCAAAAGTGCATTAAATGTGATCTTTTTGGCCAGTAAGTGGCATACATTTGCGTGCTTACTCGAGGCGGTGCTGTTGCTGGTAAGTTTATAGCCCAAATAGTATTTTTGGAGCTTTAATCGAGCATCAAACTCTCCATATGACGAAGATAGGTGTTTGATTGGAAAGGGTAGATTTTCCCTATATGCAGAGAATTTTTGTCTCTAAGAAGTCTTTTTATGTATTGCTATCTGTGCCATCTAATTTGTGCACAATTTGCAACTAGCGGTAATTTTGAAATTGTTGGTTTGATTTAAATGTTTAAAAATGAAACTTTTGTGATTTTTTGTGCACATTTCTTTAAAAAAAATCAAAATTCAATCAAATCATCATCTCCAATTTTACTGAAGATACCAAATCGATATTGATAAAAAAAAACCATGATACCGCTCCTGTTGCGAAATTTCAACTGTTTTTGTATGCATTTTTTATGAATATATTAATTTTTTCTACCTAACATTTTGATCAATATTAAAAATCATAAAAAAAGAAAATATAAATGACTGAATGCAAACATGAAATTTGATATTACATTGAACCATACTTTGTAATGTCGTGTTTAAAATTAATTTATATCAATGGAACGTTAAATTTAATTTGCTCTTAATTTTTTGTTACAATCATATTAAAACTGATACAATTTTGGGAAAGGAAAGAAATAAAATTAAGCCAAAAATTGTTGCCGAAAAATTATGGGCCAATTTTTTCTTGTTTTTTTTTTTCAATAAACTTCAAAATTTGTATAAAAATTTAAGGCCCCTGTGTTTAATTTTGTTTCACCTCTTTGCGTTGATTCAGAAATCTTTACATCTTTTGAAATTTTGAATATTGATTAAAGCTTTTTCCGCTATTTTTTTTTTGGTGTAAAATGCATTTTAAAACATTTTTGTTTTGCTATTGATTACTGTAAAGTGTTTTTTATCTGATGCTGGTTCTGAGATAAAACCATTTTCAAATGCTATGTTTGTCTTTTATATGAAGATAAATTATCCCTGTAACATTTTAAATTTTTATGGATTGACACTACAAGATTATAATTCACTAAAAATTTATAAATTTTTATTATTTTATATTTATATTATTCGATTCGGAAGAAACTATAATTTTCGATTCCAATGACTCTGAGTCTCTAAAATGTGCTTCAAAAACAAAAGATTGGACCAATGCATAGTAGTTCGGAACGCAAAAGCGAGAGGAAAATATTTTTTTCGAAAAATTCTGAAGATTTGAAGCTTTTGGGCCTATCAAACAGTTGTTGCAGATTGGAAAGGGCAGCTTCTGGCTTGGTTTTAACCCTTATTTACCGGTTCACGATTAGGATGTTTTTGAAAATCAATCCTTCCAGGAATATATTTGGGAATATTTCGCCTCTTAGAAAATCGTTGGACTTGTGAATTAATAACCTTGTCCAAGACATTAAAATTTTATTTCGTAATCTAAGCCTATTACTACCACATTTAGAATCAGTTTTTGGAACGTACTAAATCGAGCTATGTTTTAAAAAAAGAAATGTTTTTTGGGTTCTTTTTGCGCCTAAAACGAACATTTTCACAAACAACAACAAACAATACCCCTGGATTTTTTTTCCAGTTTTTGTAGTCCTAGATTTCGAATGCAACATGGCGCTTAAAATTAGGCCTTCGCTTTTTCAAATTATTTTAGTTTTTAAATTGCTTCTTGCAAACCATGGCTCTTTTTATTGACACTTGAGTACAAATTGTTTTTTTAAAGCGAAAACGTTTCTTTTTAAAGCACTTAACGCCTCTTTTCTCCAAATTTCAAGCCTGAATTGCTATGATATAAAAAACTTATTATTGAAGCTAAACACAAATACTTTTTTTTTTAAATGGGTATTTTGTACAAAGTTGCTTGAAATGACAAGCTCAACTAATTTTTCGAAGACAAAAAATTAAAAAGAAATCCAAAAATCTTAAATTTTCATAATCATCCTAGTCGTGAACTATCCTTATTTTAAACCAAGCCAAAAGTAGCCACTGTGCTATGGTTGCTGACTTACAGCCTCTGAAAAACACGAGACGATTCCGATTTTCGACTGTTAATTCTTTCAAAAATTTCAAATCAACATTTGAAAAGGAAAAACAACACATTTTTTTTCGATTATTTAAAATGATACGGATAAGAAAAGATCCTAGAAATCTGGCGATTTTAAAATAATTTCATACCCCCAATATTTTTGATTGATCTCCAAATCACTGCTAAGTGTTTCAATTTAAAAAAATATTCCTCCCCCATCACAAATTCCCGCTCATTTTCCGGAAGGTGTTTTTCATCAAAACCGTTCCGCGTGGGAGACGGGGTCGGGGTTGCGCGAGATTTTTATCGAAAAGGCTCTCATCATCATGGTTTCATCCCGCCACCCCCCCGTAGCTGGAGGGGGAAAACAGTTTTTTTGTTTGTCCATCACTTGTGGTTTGAAAAGCGCGCGACGACGACGGCTGCCACTTTTCCCATTGAAGTGGAATTAAATTATCTTATCTGAATGGTTTGGTCCGACGAATTGGCGAGGGGGGTTCCTTTTGATTCCTTTATTGGGAAGATACACTTATTTTTGTTTGGCAAATTCTATTGAAAGTGACGAAGAGGGGGGAGGGTTTCTTTTCTTGTGAAATGTTTATGCCCAAAATGGGAAAACATTGAACGTGGTGAAGCATTTCTTTTGTGCAAATTACTTTTGATCGTTATCGGGAAAGATCTGCGAGTTTTCGAAAAGGTTCAAAAGAAAATCTGTTTTTCGAGCAAACAAAAAGCTTTTCGGAGTAAAGTAAAACACAAACATTTAGATAACAAATTTTCCTCCTTCGTTTTCCCCTCCATTCCACCAGGTGCGATGGATGCAGCAGCAGCACGAAAAGATTCGTAAAAAGCGCGACTACTCCACCTTCGACCAGGACTTTGTCCGGTTTCCGGACCCACGTTCGATTGCCCCCGGCAGCCAGCGGGTCAACTATCGGGACACGGGCTCGCACAACATCTTCCCCGATCCGCTCTTCAAGGAGCAGTGGTACCTGGTGAGTAGAGTATGTGTTGTATCGTCCTTTTACCCTTTCGCACCTGCTCATGGATATTGGTGATTCACAGCTCGCCAGTTTGCGAGGGAGTTCTGCTTTTGGTGGGCGCTGGTAAGAAAAGCTTGTGGCTTGCAGTGTGGGGAGCTTTCGGAACTGGTTTTTCAACAAACGAACTACACACATGTTATGATAGATTGCTGAATAAATTACAACGACCAGCAACATTTCGGCTTTCAGAAAAACATAAGGGTGGCAAGAAAAATTTTAAATATTGAAAAATCTTAAAAGCTACCCCTTGCCTCGATTTTTTAGGGAAAAAAAGTAACTGCGCCAATTTTGAGTCAAATCGGTTAAGAATCAAGAGTAGCTTCTTATCGTTGCAGTTTATATGGGAAAATTCGCAAAGAGAAAAATCATAACTCCGCCGAAAAGTGGCGTTAAATGTGTCGATTCATTGTCAACTATAAGATTCTTATGTAAAATGTTATGACAATCAACTTTGTTGTAGAGTGCAAAACGATCCGATCACCAACTTTAACGATGTAAAGCAACCCTTTAACCTTGAACGATTTGGCTCAAAATAGGAAAATAATTTTCGAAAGCTGCGAAGATTGACTACACCCAAAGGAAAAATATATCTCAAAATCTGCAACAGTGGATTTGCTGCAGAAAATGTCACATTTTATAACATTTTTTGCAGCAAGCCCGTAGATCATTTTTGCCCGCGTGTAAACATTTCTGCGATCTGCAGTTCTCACCAATACATACAGTGCTGGCCCGTCCCTGAGCAACACTTCAGAGAGAAAATTATGTTGGTTCTCTTTCACTCACATTTCATCAAGCGTCCATGGCGCGGTGGTAGCGTGTCGGATCAATAACCAAGAAGTTGGTGGTTCAATCCTCGTTCTGCTAAGTGTTTTTTTTTGTGAAATACAACCATAAAGTCGTCGGTAATGTCGATAATTGTCGGTAACGGGCAAAAATGTCATACTCCTATATCGCAAAAAATGCATGAGGACAGATTTCATGCAGATTCTGATATACTTTCATGCCGCCATGCATCACAATCATGCGACTGCCAGTTGGGTGTACAACTCTCTGAGACTTGAAAAAGTGACAATACATTTCAAGCATACAGCTTAACAAAGAATACGAATCGATTAAAATAAGATTATTTTTCATATTTCACAGTTCAGATCAAACAATAAAATTTTTGAAATGTTGTTTTGGAAAAGATCTCTTCAAGTACTCTTCCAAACTCCTGAAGAAGTTTTGAAGAGAATTTTATCCTACCGCGGTCCAAACTGCTATGCTGTAGCTATCTTGAGAGCTCTTGCGTAACTCCTGGAAAAAATGTTACTTGGGATACCTTCTAAGTCAGATTTTGCACCATCTTGCACTATGGCTTAAAAGATGTCTGTTTTAGTCCCCTAAAACATATAAAAATTTCTATAATTTAAAAATAGTGAAATAAAAAATCGAACAGATAAACTGTTTTATTCCAAAATTATTTTTTTTAAAGTATTTGTTGTTAACAATCTCAATCTATACAAATTATGATCAGCTAATCCTGAACTACGATAAATTCATTTCAAGATTATAAAAACAACCTGTGGACCATTCATAAACCCCGTGGACACTTTCCATACAAAAAAAGAACAAATCAGATGTAGATCAGAGGAATTTTTATAATTTGTCCCGAGGATTCCCGAAATTAAAAAAAGAATAATCATATTTAGGTCTGGAAAGATTTGGTTGTGGAAATTGATGAACACTTGAATAATTTGTAATCGATAAGAATTTTAATGCATTTAAATTTTTAAACAGCATTAATTAATTGTTGAAATTTTAGTTTAAAGATCTGCCAATTGCCTAGCGCATAAAATATTTTCTATTGAATATTATATATTTTTTAAAGACGTGATACTATAAAGTACAGTAAGTCAAATATTTTTCCAAAAAAAATTTCTAATGTAAAAAGTACAAAAAAAGCAACTGAAGTACGAACTTTTCTACATCAATCGAAGCGGCAGAATGTCCTCTTGAAGATTCTGTCAGTGAATTTTCTAATAGACTTATTCTCAATAAATTAAAAAATTGTTTAAAGAAAAAATTTTAAAAGGAGGTCAAATAATTGTCCGTTCGCCAAATAAAACTGAGCAATTCTCTACGAAATCGAGTATTTTTGTTTTAATTTTTGTATTTTTAAATCCGGCTAAATTTTTTCAGTGCACCCAACTGGCAGTCGCATGATTGTGATGCATGGCGGCATGAAAGTATATCAGAATCTGCATGAAATCTGTCCTCATGCATTTTTTGCGATATAGGAGTATGACATTTTTGCCCGTTACCGACAATTATCGACATTACCGACGACTTTATGGTTGTATTTCACAAAAAAAAACACTTAGCAGAACGAGGATTGAACCACCAACTTCTTGGTTATTGATCCGACACGCTACCACCGCGCCATGGACGCTTGATGAAATGTGAGTGAAAGAGAACCAACATAATTTTCTCTCTGAAGTGTTGCTCAGGGACGGGCCAGCACTGTATGTATTGGTGAGAACTGCAGATCGCAGAAATGTTTACACGCGGGCAAAAATGATCTACGGGCTTGCTGCAAAAAATGTTATAAAATGTGACATTTTCTGCAGCAAATCCACTGTTGCAGATTTTGAGATATATTTTTCCTTTGGGTGTGCTTTTGGTATGCTTAAAGAAGCCATTTTGCATCATTAGCTTGTCGATATAATTTTCCATGCAAATTTGGCTGCTGTCCATTAGGGTGGTCCAAATCCGGACTTTTTTCGGGCTACCCCCTGAAATCAAAGATTGACCCATCACTAGGCTAAATTCCAAATTTGAGCTCATTCTGACCACGGGAACCCCTCCCTCCAATCGCTTAAAGTTTGTATGGGAAAAATCATCAAAATGTATGGAGAAAAGCAACTGTTTTACTTTTTACCTGTGGAAGGCGCCATAATTATCCGATTCTTACCATTTCTCAAATGTAGAACCTTCATTAAATTTAGAACAACTTTCCCGAAGACACAATATTTTTGGATTTTTCCCGCGAAGTTATTAGCGCCCAAAACTGACCATTTTGCGCGGCCAGCTGTAAGGGGCTACCTAACAACGATGTTTATTTCCAATTCGTACACGCACGTGCTCTCTCTTAGGTTCACTCTCTCACGAGCTGCTCGCCTGCCTGCCTGCCTGCCTGTTTACTTACAAGCACGCGCGCAGTTTCTCTGCTTGAACTTTTGTCGTCGTCGTCGTTTTCGTTTGCCGTCCGCTGCGCTGCGTTCCTGGCATGTTTATTATAATTTTCAACAAAAATAGTCGGTTTGTATTGAGATATAAAATCAAATGTAATATGTGAACAACAAAACGAAAAAAAACACAACAATAGATATCATATTATAAGAGCGTGTGAGAGAGAATACAAATTTGATGAATTAGTTCATCCATGAATCGTCATCTGTTCTGATCCAAACCTAATTGCAAACGTTTTGGATTTTTATTTATCTGCTTTTGTTACAAGAAATACCATGAAGTATTTTTTAGATAAAAAAGGAAGGAATTTTCTTTAGATTTTTTTAAAAACTGAATCCAAAAGAGTATCTTAAAGGAAGGCCGCAACTGCAAGATCTGAAGGTTGTTAACGATTGTGCAGAAAGAGATGTTTCCTGAAACGAAAAATTTACAGGTAAACTGACAAAAAATGATAAACAGTTGCAATATTTGTTGCAGGTGATCTAGGAACACAGAAAGAAATTTCCAGAAAGTATAAAAAAATAATTTTAGAGAGTATGAATGAAAATTTGCAGCAATAATTGTAAAATTGCCTTGATTTGTTCTGATTTGAACTAAAGTATAATTTTGTTAAAGCAAACTACCTAAAGGAACAACATTTGTATTACCTGAAGATTTTTTTCAAATAATTGAATCATTATCATGTTTCTTTAGCATATACGAAAAACTGCGTGTAATGCTTGGAAAAACAAACAAACCCTGTTCTCATGACATTTGCTGTATTTTTTTAATTGAGCCTAAGCTGTCTTTTCTTTAAACTATTTTTTCAGCGCAGTTTTTTTATTTTTGACATAATTTAAGAAATTATATGCTAAATATATCTTAAAACAATCCTGCTATTTTAGTTGAAAACTATAATAAAAATGCCAGAAACGCAGCGCAGCGGATAGCAAACGAAAACGACGACGACGACAAAAGTCCAAGCAGAGAAACAGCGCGCGCTTGTAGGTAAACAGGCAGGCAGGCAGGCGAGCAAGCTAGTGAGAGAGATTGAACCTGAGAGAGAGCACGTGCGTGTAAGAATTGGAAATAAACATCGTTGTTAGGTAGCCCCTTACAGCTGGCCGCCCAAAAATGGCCAGTTTTGGGCGCTAATAACTTCGCGGGAAAAAATCCAAAAAATATTGTGTCTTCGGGAAAGTTGTTCTAAATTTAATGAAGGTTCTACATTTGAGAAATGGTAAGAATCGGATAATTATGGCGCCTTCCACAGGTAAAAAAGTAAAACAGTTGCTTTTCTCCATACATTTAGACGATTTTTCCCATACAAACTTTAAGCGAATAGAGGGAGAGGTTCCCGTGGTCAGAATGAGCTCAAATTTGGAATTTAGCCTAGTGATGGGTCAATCTTTGATTTCAGGGGGTAGCCCCAAAAAAGCCCGGATTTGGACTACCCTACTGTCCATACAAAAATAGTAAATGAAAATTCAAAAATTTGTATCTTTTGAAGAAATTTTTTGATTGATTTGGTGTCTTTGGCAATGTTGAACACGGTAATTTTTTTGGTGATATTACATTTAACCTTTTGTCACTGAAACTTGATTTGCAAAAAATACAATTTTAATTTTTTTCTATACATGTTTCAGGGAACATTAAATGCCGACTTTTTAGAAATTTCCAGAATGCTTAAAAAATCTTTGACCGAGTTATTAATTTCGAAATCAGTTCTGATGCAAGTGTAACAAGCTAAGGAAATGATCGTTATAACCCATTAAAAGTTAAAAAAATCTGTCGGATTTTATTAAAATCCTCTTATTTTAGGTCTTGACTAAGACTTTGTTGGAACAAGTTTTCAAAAAATCCTGTTTTTTAATGTAAAAAAATGATTTTAAAATTTTTGATTTTCCGTACGTTCTACTCAACTAGTGGGGCAAGACGAACAACCCGTTGGGGCAAGAGGAACAATGCATGAAAAAACATGTTAATTCACTAACAATTGAACTGTTATCATTTAGATACATCAAATTAAAATGTATTTGAAAATTTTACCGTTTTTACGAAAAAAATATTAATTAGATGATAAACAGTAAATTTTCATGCTATCACTATATTTTGTATGGACAATTTGTTTAACAATTGTTTATCAGTTTTTAAGTACTTTTTTGTATTTATTTCCCTATAAAATATGTTGTTGCAGCAATTCGTAATTTTTTCCATACTAAAAATCCATATGGTACACTTGCCCCACCTGAACAAGATTTTTTAAAAGCTCTCAACAAAAATAATCAGAAGTTAAATCATACTTTGTAATAGGTGCATGTCATTGGTAGGGACACTACTGATCTAGGAAAAATAGCATTTTGATAAAATGAGCCTTAAAACGAACCCTAAGCCTTATTGTGTACTTTCCAAATATTATAAGAAAACAAAGGTTTTGAAAAAACTTCATTAAATCTTATGCCCCGTGGCGTTTACGTCGTTTTGGCGGTTATGTGGTAGTAGAATCAGCTAATTGCATTGCTAGCAACAATTCCTCATACTGGAAATAATCAAAATTGTAAAAATTACGGCCGTACGAGCGATTGTTCCTCTTGCCCCACCTTCCCGTATGTTTATACGACCCCAAGCTGCTGAAATATTGCCATTTATATAAAGAATTTTCTCGGCTTTTCAAAAATACTATTTCCAAAATTGCAAACATGGGCACTAATTAAAAAAAAATACCACGACTATTCTCAAAAAAGTTACCAACAAATGGCTATAACTTGAAAACGGTGCCCATTATCCAAATTTCACTGAAGTACTTTTTGATTGCAAATTTTATTTCACATCGACATACGAAGTTGAAAAATGTTCAAAAATTCATAACTCGGTAATTTGTTTTTTTGCAAATTCTGAAAATTTCTGAAAAGTTTGCATTTAATATCTCCTTAAACATATTAAAAAATAAAAAAATGTGATTTTTCTACTGACAAAAAGTGAAATTAAAAATCACCAATTTTTTTAAACCGTGTTCAACTTTGCCCAAGACACCAAATTAGTCAAAAAAGTTCTTCAAAATTTATATTTTTTTTTTTAATTTTCATGCATCTTTTTTTGTATAGACAGCTGCCAAATTTGTATGGAAAATTATATGGACAAACTAAAGATGCAAAATGGCTTTTTTGTGCTAAAAAATAATAAAATAGTCAAATGACCGAAATCTCAGAGAATGGCTCAACCAGGCCTGCAAAATGTTTCCAACCCAGCGTACACATGAAGCAAACCAAAATGTCAGTTCACTGCTAGCATCTGACTATAAGCCTACTGTGTCCGTTCAACCACTGCCGCCTGTCTCGTGCCGGTCGGCTGCTGGAGAATGAGAGACGTGAAAAAATGAGCTACACTCACTCAATTCGTGTCGTATGACTGACTCGTAAAATCCTCTCTAAACACTATTTTGACTATTTTTAAACAATTGAATAGTTCTAGACTGTGCAAAACACTTAAAACAACCTTAACTTTTACTCAAAATTACATTTCCACGCATAAATAGCAACTTTTTGTGTAAAAACTTGTTTCTTTATGTGTGTGCGTGCAACGTCGAATGAGCGTTGGTCGACTACTGCCTCGCATTGCAGCTGCTCAGTGAGCTAGGGCACTCACGACTGAGTCGGGTTTGTTTATGTCACGGTTTTGCGATTCAGTGAATGGATCTGAAAAAATCGTGTATGCGTCGCCGATTTTCGCGTCAGGACCCCTGACATTTTCAGCTCTGGGCTCAACTACGAAATTTGATCGATTATGTTGCTGTGTCAAAAACAATAACCTTAAGCTATTTTGTGACAGTTTTGAACTACCCATAACTTTTTCTAGTTAGTTTGTCATTTTCCTTAAAATAAAAAAAAATGAAACATTGTTGGTTCATAAACTGTATTTATAAC
This sequence comes from Culex quinquefasciatus, assembly GCF_015732765.1. Taxonomy (NCBI): domain Eukaryota; kingdom Metazoa; phylum Arthropoda; class Insecta; order Diptera; family Culicidae; genus Culex; species Culex quinquefasciatus. Next base: position 55,286,436 of record NC_051863.1, on the reverse strand, counting down.
TAATTCTTTTTTAAGGAACTCAGGTAAATTTACATTTCAAAGATTGAATGCATTTGTATCGACTCAAAATTTGATTTGACGATCATTTTTGTAGATTATAAATTGAGCTTTAATAGAAGATTATTAAAATCATAATTTTCAAAGAGCAATAATTTTTTTTTAATTTACTGAATGAAGGTTAATGTTAACTTCCTATCTCACTCCTCTCTAATCCTTCATTTCTGCGTCATTTTTCTCACGAATGAAAAACTTTCCAGTGAAACAACAAAAATCGCCTCCCTCGGTGAGCTTCTTTATGCGCGCAAATATTGACCTTATCTTTTTTTCGGGGGGGAAGGGGAGGAGGTCACAACAAACAGAACTTTGTTGGCACAAGCAGCTGCGTTAGTGGCATTTGCACAAAAGAAAAAGGGCGGCTTCTATTTGGTGAAAATTGACGGAATTTTATGATTATTTTGGCATGTGCAAACACCCGGTCGGAAGGTTTTTCCCGGGCAGCATCCTTCGACGTGGGCGCTCTTAGATGATGGGTGGTGCGTGGGTGGGTTGGAAATAAAGAGTGATGAGTATTTTTGCGCGGTGGGAGGTGAAATTTGGTGCAGAATGCTGCAGTAGTATAATGTTGCATAAAACTTTCCAGTGTAATGCTGCTTTAATTCTACTTGAATCTGTTTTTGACATTGAAAATGACAAAAAGTGAAAAAAATATTAAATTTAACATGAAAACACAAACAAACGTGAAAGCGAGTATTTCCTCAAAAAAGATACTTTATTTCAGCATCACATTAAACGTCCAAAAGTGAACATTCAACTTCAATCATAAAGTTTCCAGTAAACTTTCATCTTTCAAAAGCTAAAAATACAACACAACAACCTTTCAAGACGGTTGTATTAGCAAATATTTACCGAATAAATCATACTTTGTCGATCGATATCAAACGATTTTCGGCACTTCCCACGTTTGATTCGAAGAGTTTTTCGTTCTTTACAGACAGAAAAAAAAATACTCAACTCACTTCACCGTCCCAGACCAAATATCTTCTTCGAGCCAGCACCGATATGGTTTGCCCTAAAATTTATGATTTCTATATGTTTTCCACTTTTCACCACACAAACACACACGTGGGTGTGTGTGTTTCCAAGAAAAATGGAATAATAAAAATAAATAAAATCGAAAAAAGGGGGAGGAAAAGTGATCTCCACCCAAGGCTTCCGGTCGCCAGCGATTTTTTTCTCCGTTCTCTGGTGAGAATGAGAAAAGAAAATATTTCGATTCTTCCACCATCGTCGGGTTGGTGGAAAGCCTGGGAAAATCGGGGTGTGTTTTCCCCTCCCAACGTAGATGATTTACGCCCGATAATGGGTGGCGCTGATCGGGAACGGATATTCTCGGAAATGACGGTAGGGGGGGGGGGGGGGAATATCATTCGAAAGTAATGGCCGATTATCGGTGAACAATGAGCTGGGCAGGAAGTTGGATTCTTGTGGAAAACAGCCGTTTTAGCAGCTATAAAGAGAGTCAGATTCAGACGAGTTCAAGCTCTCAAAAGACAAACACTAATTAGATATGAAATTTAATTTCAAACTGGTGATGCGCAAGCAAGGTTGACGAATGCGAATGTCGGGCTGTGTTTGCTTGAAAATTTGAGCAAATACGAGTAGACAAATTTCTGCGAATGAAAATTTTCCTTCGCCAAACATGTCATGAGTTTGCAGGGTTAAATGGAATTGAACATAAATAAATCATAAATACAAAAGGTACTGATTCGAAATTTCAACTTCAATTGTTTAAAATTTTATTAATTCAAATCGCTTTGAACAACGTTCATTGTCGCAATTTTTATTCAAATTAACAAAATTTTGTGGACTTCAAAATCTTCAAAATCAATTATACTTTCAAATGTAAACTTTAGGAAAGTATGCTTAGCACATTTTTCACTTCCTTTTTTATGCAAAATTTGAAAATTATTTGACACAGTTATTCAATCTGCTTTTAGAGTTGGGATTTTTTTCAAAGTAACAGGTGAAACTTAGAACAAAATTTCTTTTAAAACAACTTCTTTAAATATCTTTTTGATATTTGAAGAAATATTTTTTTGCGAAAAAAATACAACTTGTGGCACTGTACATGAAAATTTCTGGAAAAATCTTAATACATCTGTTTCATATGTTCTATTTTTCTCATAATTTATATATTTTTAAAATCAATGTTTTCAAAACAACTGGGCAAGTGTAATATGCATTTAAATAAAAACTTTTTTCATCTAAGTGTATGCTACGGCTTGCAATTTCAACTAGATGGTAAAATTCTCGGCCTGGAAATTGAAATATCCCGTAAAAAAAATCACCATTTCCCAAAACTTAAGGAAATATTTTAATTTTCTTTACTTCATGGAATCAATGTTTTGAAAATGTACTAAAAACGAGAGATCTTTATTTTATTTATTTTGAATCAAATCAATAATTGGTCGTTTGAAAAACAGGTATTATCCTCATTCCATAAAAAGTAAAATTGACTTTTTTTTCGTTTTTTTATCATGAAGTATCACTAAAAAAATGGAGGCTGGTGCAATCATGAGTGTTAGAGGGTGACAAATGGAAGACTAGTTGAAGAATGATGCTGATTTATCGTTTAATTTAAAACAACTTTTTGACCTTTTCGAATTTCGATTGAAGTCATAACTAGGCTGGAATTCATGTAACAAAATTGTTGAAAATCATAAACTAGGGGAACTTTACCTTTTTTCAGCCTCAAAGTCGTTCACATTCTCTAAAACTTGCTGCAGAAGCAAGTTTAAAAGCTGTCCTGCAGAATTTTGTTGCAACATGTTAATCAGAACCAAAATTTGTCGAATAAAAATCAATAAATTAAAAAAAAAACTAGTTTAAAATGTCTCGTTCACAGGATTTTCTTAACTCCGGGAAATTAGAGGCTCTACTACAAAGAAAAAAAAGTTGAATTTTGGAAGGTTGAAAATTTGGTAGTAATATTTAATAAAATTGTGTAAAAATGTGAACCTGAAAAATATTCATCAAAAACTGATGAATAATCACCAATTCCTGATGTAATATTACGCATTTTTTTTCGAAATAAAATCTGTCACAATTTCCTGATGAATAATACTCTAATTTTTTATCGGTGTAGTTTTAATCAGTTTCACCAGCTGATTTTTGTTTTATAAATTTTCAGGTTTTGAAAGAATATTTAAAAGTTAAGCAAGCCAAACTTTTCTTCGAAGCTTTAATGAATTTTATTTAAAAAAATGCAACTTCGAAACTGCTAAATCATTTAGAAGCCAAAAATGGAAATAAAATGGTACTTTTAAAAATAAGAGTAAAATAAACTGTTTTTTTTAATTAAATTTTTCAAACTCTTCGATGATTTTTTCCTCATTTCTTTAAATCAAGACTACCATTTCAAAGATGTATAACATTGAATATTTAGCCCTTTTGAAGTGTTAGTCTTGATTTAAAAAAAAACTAAATATTCTTTTCTCTAAGATCGGAAAATTTCACGAATGTTTCATAATTGTAAATTGGACCATTATTTGCTGGGATATCGACGTAAGAAAATGGTGAGGTCCTGTTTTTTAACTAAAGGCCGTATCAACAATGTTCAAAAAAGCAAAATATAGAGAATTTTCTCAGCTTTTCAAAAATATTTTTTTCAAAATTGAGCAAACATGGGCACTTATCAAAAAAAAAATAAAAGCTGCGATTATTTTCAAAAAAGATATCTAAAAATGGCTAAAACTTGAAATCGGCGCACTTTATGATAATTTCACTGGAGTACTTTTTAATTCCAAATTCGATTTAACTTCAAAAAATGAAGTTGAAAAATGTTTGCGACCAATATTTCGATCTCTTGAAAAAATCAGTATTGATTCCAAACTTTATGACTCGATCAAAGATGTTTTGCCCGTTCTGGAAATTTCTGAAAAGTTGGCATTTGATGTTGCCCATAACATAACAAAAATTAAAATAGTGTTTTTTTTTTTTTGCAAATCAAGTTTTAGTGACAAAAAGTGAAATTAAAAGTCACCCAATTTTTTTTACCGTGAATCATGTTTATTCAGTGTAGTCCTTATCCACGGCGTGTTTTATAGAACAACCTTATCAGGAAAAAATAGTCATCGCCACTTTCAAATGTGTCTTACAGGAAATTCTCGCAGCTTTCTAATACTTCTAAGAGCGAAATGTTTCATCGGGAAATTTCTGAGATATCTCTATTTTAAGTTTTTTGGTTTTAAATTCCTTTATTATTTATTGGAAACTTTATACTAACAGTTCAGAAAAGTTATCAAATGATGTGTTTCATGAGTCATTGACTCATCAAAATGTTTGCACATTTTGATGAGTAAGACAAGAAACAACTTTGTAGAAGGTTGCAAACCGCTAAACAATTTGAAAATTGTGTTTGTCTAAATTTTTGAATATATGAAATTTATTCAGAAATTAAAATCATAAAACAGTGTAAAAATGTATTTTTTACAAGAATTATTTGAAAATTACATTTTTTTTTTTGTGTACAAATATCACGTGTCTACTCTGATTTAGCTTGTTCAACCGAAACTTTGGCAGGTTTGTGATTGTTAATGGTATTATTGAATTTTAATGAATAAATTTGATATTTTCTTAAGCAAACATTAACCAGGAACATAAATACAAATATGATTTGAAATCGAAAATGTACTACATATTACTGTGGCAAGCTTCAAAAGTCATATTTTCATGAGTATAAATAAAGATAAAATTTTATAAAATGTTTTCTGTAGAAAATGCACTTAAAATTAGCAATAAAACTCGAGTCTTCCAATTCAGAATTCTGAAAACACCGTCACAAACATTTATTTTTGATTGAACAAAAATTAAATAGTATTTTAACTAAAAAAAATCTAATAGGAACTTTCTTTCCAAACTATTTTAACAAAAATCACGACATATATATTTTTTATGATGAGATTGAAGATGAGAGTCTGATAAACTTTTAAAATATTGATAATTCCTTGATCATTTAATACAAAAAAAAACTGAAAAAATCATTTCATACTAATGAAAAGTATTTCTCCTAAAGCTAGCAACGGTAATTTGCGGTATAATTTCGAGTATAAAACATGTTTTGTATCCATGCAACTAGTTAGTGTTTGATTAAGGAAATATGATATTTATTCATAAAAATCTCGTAATACCCTATCAATCTCAAACCTGTAGAAATTTCGGTTGTATCAGCTAATTCCAAGCTGAATCAGAGCAGACCGGTGTTATTTGTATACAACAATTATGTAATAACCTATTTGTTCTTGTAAAAATAATATTTCAATTCGGTTTTATTATTTTATTATTTGAATAAATCCCACATATTCAAAAATTTGGTTAAAACTAAATTTCCAAAATGTTTACCGGTTTGCAACCTTCTACAAAGTTGTTTCTTGTCTTATTTTGCACATTTTGGTCAGTAAAATACACATGAAACACATCATTTGACAAGTTTCCTGGACTGTTATTTAAAAGTTTCCAATAAATGATCAAGGATTTTGAAAGAAAAAAATCAAATAGAGATATCTCAGAAATTTCCCGATGAAACATTTCGCTCTTAGAAGCATTGGAAAGCTGAGAAAATTTCCTATAAGACACTTTTGAAAGTAGTGATGACTATTTTTTCTCCTTAAGGTTGCCCAGAAAACACGCCGTGTATCCTTACCTACAACTTTGCTGAAAACACCAAATTGATCAAAAAAATCCTCCAAAAGATATGGGTTTTTGAATTATCATGTATCATTTTTGTATCGACAAACTAATTATATGGACAAACTAATGATGCGAAATGGCTTCTTTGGGCATACCAAAGGCACCAAACAAGTTTTAGGCGGATTAAAAAATACAATAATTAAAATTGATAAAAAAGAGCGATTAACGTAGAGAATTGCTATTAATACAATTAAAAAAAAATCTTATCGGAAAATTGTTCTAAATTTTATTTGTGAGTTTCAAGATAGTAAAATATTAAACAAATGTCATATTTCAAAATCAAAGACACTGAGTAAAATCAAAACCTGGTCCACTTTGCTCCATTTCTCCCTCCTTATCATATTAAGTACACAACACACACCCTCTTTTTAAAACACTTGCAAGTCGCACGCGCGTGCAAGTTACACATGAACACAAAACTACAAACACAGCGTGGATTCGACGTGGAAAACTCGAGGAAACTTGAGCTGCTGCGCTAAATAGAAAGGTGGTGACGAAATGCGATCGCACCCGCCGGAAAACATGGCGCAAAAGTCAACAAATCTTCAAAAACTCTTCTGGCCCCATCACACGGTACATGAGAAGGCGGTGTTGATGAAACCCTCTGTGGGAGGGTTGCTGTTGAGCAATTCTCTACGAAATCGGTCTTTTTTCTTCAATTTTAATTTTTGTATTTTTTAATCCGACTGAAACTTTTTTGGTGCCTTCGGTATGCCCAAAGAAGCCATTTTGCATCATTAGTTTGTCCATATAATTTTCCATACAAATTTGGCAGCTGGCCATACAAAAATGATGAATGAAAATTCAAAAATCTGTATCTTTTGAAGGAATTTTTTGATCGATTTGGTGTCTTCGGCAAAGTTGTAGGTATGGATACGGACTACACTGGAAAAAAATGATACACGGTAAAAAAAATTTGGTGATTTTTTTATTTAACTTTTTATCATTAAAATTTGATTTGCAAAAAAACACTATTTTTGATTTTTTTTATTTTTTGATATGTTTGAGAGGACATAAAATACCAACTTTTCAGAAATTTCCAGGTTGTGCAAAAAATCATTGACCGAGTTATGAATTTTTTAATCAATACTGATTTTTTCAAAAAATCGAAATATTGATCGCAAAATTTTTTCAACTTCATTTTTCGATGTAAAATCAAATTTGCAATCAAAAAGTACTTTAGTAAAATTTTGATAAAGTGCACCGTTTTCAAGTTAAATCCATATTTAGGTGACTTTTTTGAAAATTGTGGCAGTTTTTCATTTTTTTAAATTAGTGCACATGTTTGCACACTTTTGGAAAAAATATTTTTGAAAAGCTGAGAAAATTCTCTATATTTTGCTTCTTCAGACTTTGTTGATACGACCTTTAGTTGTGAGATATTGCAATGCAAAGGTTTAAAAACATGAAAATTGTTGTTTTCTAAGTCTCACCCAAACAGCCCACAATTTTTTAATGTCGATATCTCAGCAACTAATGGTCCGATTTTCAATGTTAATATATGAAACATTTGTGAAATTTTCCGATCTTTTCGAAAACATTATTTTCAAAATTTTCAAATCAAGACTAACATTTTAAAAGTGCGTAATATTGAATGTTTGGCCCTTTTGAAATGTTAGTCTTGATTTGAAAATTTTGAAAATAATGTTTTCGAAAAGATCGAAAAATTTCACAAATGTTTCATATATTAACATTGAAAATCGGACCATTAGTTGCTGAGATATCGACATTAAAAAATTGTGGGCTGTTTGGGTGAGACTTAGAAAACAACAATTTTCATGTTTTTAAACCTTTGCATTGCAATATCTCAGCAACTAAAGGTCGTATCAACAAAGTCCGAAGAAGCAAAATATAGAGAATTTTCTCAGCTTTTCAAAAATATTTTTTCCAAAAGTGTGCAAACATGTGCACTTATTTAAAAAAATGAAAAACTGCCACAATTTTCAAAAAAGTCACCTAAATATGGATTTAACTTGAAAACGGTGCACTTTATCAAAATTTTACTAAAGTACTTTTTGATTGCAAATTTGATTTTACATAGAAAAATGAAGTTGAAAAAATTTTGCGACCAATATTTCAATTTTTTGAAAAAATCAGTATTGATTAAAAAATTTATAACTCGGACAATGCTTTTTTGCACAACCTGGAAATTTCTGAAAAGTTGGCATTTTATGTCCTCTAAAACATATCAAAAAATAAAAAAAAATTAAAATAGTGTTTTTTTGCAAATCAAATTTTAGTGATAAAAAGTTAAATAAAAAAATCACCAAATTTTTTTTACCGTGTATCATTTTTTTCCAGTGTAGTCCGTATTTATACCTACAACTTTGCCAAAGACACCAAATCGATCAAAAACTTCCTTCAAAAGATACAGATTTTTGAATTTTCATACATCATTTTTGTATGGACAGCTGCCAAATTTGTATGGAAAATTATATGGACAAACTAATGATGCAAAATGGCTTCTTTGGGCATACCGAAGGCACCAAAAAAGTTTCAGTCGGATTAAAAAATACAAAAAAAAATCGAATGACCGAAATCCTAGAGAACCTAGAGAATCTGTTTATTTTTTTGGTAAATCCAGGAAAAATATGAAAAAGCTTTAAGTTGACATTTAAATTAAGTTTGTTAAATATTTTCTCTTTTTTCAATTTTCCTAAATTCTTGTAAGCGATGGAAGTTCTAAAAAAACTCAAGCAAAGATATAAACAATTGACTTTACCGAAGAGGACAACACTTGAAGTTAAAGTGGATGCTTTATTGCGAGCTGCTCGCAAGGATAGGGTTGAAGTCTGATATGATTATTTATGCTCTGCCGGATGGTGCTGCTGTCACTGTAACAGCACACCCAGTGTCAAGTTTTTCCGAGATTTTAAGACTTGAAGCTTTACCTTCCGGCTTAAAGGTGCTTGAAGATGGAACTTAATACAATGAAAAATCCAGCCTTACAATGACTCTCATTGGACAACCCTACACCCACTTTCAACAAATTAGCACACTAGGTTTGTCACCACGTGTCCGTGTTCGTAGTCCTCCTGCGCAGATCGGACCCGTTATCGAGGGCATAAATTTTGTATGATAATTATGTAGCAACCCTCTCCCGGCAGAACATCCCACACACACACACATATGACTCACTGGAGAAGGACGACGCAGGGGGCTTTCGGGCGAGGTCTGGGGGAACATGCGAAAGGGTCACGGAAAATTATTCAACAATTATTCGGGATAAAATTGATTGCATTTGTGGCAAACAACCACATAACCGGGTTCTGGTTTCGCTGTTTCCGGTCAATTGAACAACGACGGTGCTGGGAACTTTCCCGACCCTTCCCGTTACCACCCACAACAAACGTCATAAATTGTGGCCGTGCTACTTCTTGCCATTGTCACTGGTCGACCCCCTCGTCCCCTTCTCCCCCAAAGTGGCAGAAGCTTGATGGCTTAATTCCAAGTCATCGGTTACAACACGCCGTAGATTTAGGATCGTTGAGAAACCCTCGTCCCTTGGGGACATGTCGAAGATTAATTCGTTGGGATTAATAATCCTGTAGCGAATATTAGCTAACTGGTCAGCACGGAAATCCCGCGAAAGGCTCGCCGGGGATTCATGTCCACTGACGGGCAATTAATTACACGCGCGAAACTTCCGCCTTCGGTTAGGGCGGCTTAGTGGCCGTCCTTTGGTTGCACCGTGGATGCAGAGCGTGTGGTTAAGGTGGGAAAACGCAGCGACCGAAACCGCAGTCAGTACCGGGAGGGTGGTCAGGATACTTGGTGAGTGCAGGTGGGAACATTGAATAAAGCTTAAAATTGAGTACACCAACATATATTTTTTCTGATCATTCTAAATTAATGTGGATGCATAAACTAGAAGGTTCCAAGAATGCAAGAATTTTTGCGGTTCGTTTCTGGGCAATTTTCGAGAATTTTCCATACCAACTTATCATTGTATTTTTAATTGATATTAAACATTGTCCATCGATTTCCTTTTTCCAAATTAACCATTTTGCATCGTTAGTTTCTTCCATACAAATTTGAAAGCTATCCATTAAAAAGTGCTATGAAAACATTCGAAATTCTGTATCTTGAGAAGGGACTTTATGATCGATTTGCAATTTTCTGAAAAAAATGTACAGTCATCCCACTTAGAAAATCGATAGTTGAACATAATGATTTGCCTTTACCTTCATGTGAAAGCTTTTTTTGGTATCTTTCGATTGATGTATAGACCGGCTGTAAATTTTTACGTTTTATGTAATATTTTGGATGAAAAACATTTAATATTTTAGTAAGTTTTTTTTTATTTTTATCTTACTCTTGGTGACACCGTTATTTATAAGCAATAACTGTTCCGACATAGGTTATGATGTAACACACAGCTGTAAGGAACTCCAAAACTCTGTTATGTACCTCAAAAGAACTTATGAGCAACTCTCTACGAAATCGGCCGATTTCGACCATTTTTATTTTTTGTGTTTTTTTATTTGACTCAAACTTTGTGGGGGCCTTCCCTATGACCAAATAAGCTATTTTACGTCATTGGTTCACCCATACAAGTCTCCATACAATTTTGGCAACTGTCCATACAAAAATGGTATGTAAATATTCAAACAGCTGTAACTTTTGAGTGAATTTTCTGATCAATTTGGTGTCTTCGGCAAAGTTGTAGGTATTGTTGAGGACTTTTGAGAAAAAAAGGTACACGGAAAAAAATTTTTTTTATCAACTTTTTTTCACTAAAACTCAATTTCCCAAAATACGTATTTTTTGATTTTCGAGATTTTTTGATATGTTTTAGGGGACAAAAATCTGCAACTTTTGAGCCATAGAGAAACATGGGCGTAATATTCAATATTTGGCCCTTTTCAAATGTTAGTCTTGATTTAAAAAAAATCAAAATATTTTTTTCGAAGAGATCGAAAAATTTCACGAATGTTTCATGCATTAACATTGAAAATCGGACCATTAATTGCTGAGATATCGTCATTAGAAAATGGTGGGCTGTTTGGGTGAGACTTAGAAAACTTCAATTTTCGTGTTTCTTTTTCTTTAAGCCGCTGTATCTCAGCAACCCGAGGTCCAATCTTCAATGTCTCTAAGACAATTTTATAGCAAATTTTCTGTACTTTTCAAAAAAAATATTTTTAGAAATGGTCACTCATGGTCACTATTTTTAAAAATTGAAAAACTGCAAATATTTCGCTAAAATCAAACTTTCGGTGGCTATATCTTGTAAACGGAGCCCTTAATTAAAAAATCTGTAAAGTACTTTTCGATTGCAAATTCAATTTTGCATTAAAAAATAATGTCAAATTTGTTTTTGCATGAAACTTCGATTTTTTCCAAAAATCACTATTTTTTCAAAAATTCATAACTCGGCGGCAGATTTTTTGACCATGTTTCTCTATGGCTCAAAAGTTGCGGATTTTTGTCCCCTAAAACATATCAAAAAATCTCGAAAATCAAAAAATACGTATTTTGGGAAATTGAGTTTTAGTGAAAAAAAAGTTGATAAAAAAATCTGCAAATTTTTTTTTCCGTGTACCTATTTTTTCTCAAAAGTCCTCAACAATACCTACAACTTTGCCGAAGACACCAAATTGATCAGAAAAAAGTTACTCAAAAGTTACAGCTGTTTGAATATTTACATACCATTTTTTGTATGGACAGCTGCCAAAATTGTATGGAGACTTGTATGGGTGAACCAATGACACAAAATAGCATATTTGGTCATAGGGAAGGCCCCCACAAAGTTTGAGCCAAATAAAAAAATACAAATAAAATCCATTTCCGGTTTTGGTAGAGAATTGCTCTTATTGTATCTTAATAATTAACTAATAAAACCGAATTTAAATTGAAAAAAACATTGAACCATGAAAACCATGAATTCGGAACACTTTTTTTCGTACCGATGTAAACAAACCTTGGTTTTCTTCACACACTGAAATCAATAAAACTCAAGCTAAGTTATGTTTTATGAATGGTCTGATAACTTTTTTTTGTGAAAATAACAGTTAAATTTAGGATAATGGACACAATTTTGGAACAGGCAATTTGGAGACAGTGTTTTGCTGCTCTGGATAAAATAGTCTTGAAATGAAGTTTTTTTTGTCTAAAGAGTACTTCTTTTACTAGTGAAATGTCCAGAGAATGTCCAAATGAATGTCCTAAAAATAGTAGGGTCAACAGAAAAGCTGCATTTGGCATGCTATTGACAAATTATCACAAAAGTGTTCCAAGTTTTTGGGTGTTTCGAATATGTGGGATGATTGTTAGTTATGATTAGGTCTAATCAAAAAAAAAAAAAACTTTTAAAAATTCAATAACTTTTTGTCACAAAAACTCAATTTTTAAAACTTCATTCACTTCGATTTATTTTTCATTTTTTTAATGTTTAAGTAGACAAAAAGTGCCAACTTTTGAATGTTTTGTTTTGAGCCAAGCTATGATACTTTGAAAAATAGTGTTTTTTTTTTTAAGTAGGAGTAATAATATACCCATTTCCATTACACTAAGTTTCTAGACATATTGTTGTAACTTTTGCAGTTTGCCGCTATTCAAACCACATTTTAAGATACATCAATAGAGAATTGCCTGTTCACACTCATTTGAGCTGTTCATTACATTTACATTGTCAAATTGTAGTATAAATTGTCTGAGAATGGGTAAATTTCCTCTAGCAAAAATGCACGCAAAAAAAATTCAATTAAATAATTTTAAAATGTAAAATTGAATTGAAATTTGAATTGAAAATTGATTAAGTGCACCGGTTTTGAGATACAGCCATTTTATGTTAAATTATAACAATTAAATTGTCTTTTATAATTTTTAAAATACTTTTTAATACTTTATCAATCTTTGAAACTTTGAAAATGTAATTTCGAAAATCTGCGAAACTTATCAACCATTTGTTTTTGAAACATTGTTGATCCGACCAAAGCTTTGGTTGCCGAGATAAGGCCATGCAAAGAATGAAAACAACAACGAGTGTTTACACATTCTCCCCAATTGACCCTCATTTTTCTATCGAAGATAACTTGGAAGCCGTTGGTCAGATTTTCAATGTTAAAAAAATGAAATATTTAAAATCTGATCAAAATTAAAAACCAAGTGATTTCAACCCTCTACCGCCCTTATTTTTTTTCGAAATTTTTTATTTTTCCCGTGTTCAGGAGGTCATTTTGAGCAACTTTTGTTTTATTAAAAACTTTACCTGTCTTGTTTTATGTTTTTCTTGTTTTGTTTTTAGTTTTTTGATATTTATTTATCTTGTTTAGTTTATGTTTGTTTTTGGTAGTATTTGGCCTATTCTACCACCTCCTATCATTACAATTTGTCTATCTAATTTTTTCATGTTTTTGCTGTCACTTTTTCAATTTTCTGCTTGTTTTTTCACATTTTTTGCTTTAAGATGGCACCATTATCATTTGAATTGTTTAAACAATACGTAGAGGCATAGTCTGGGACACTAGAAAAATTACTGCATACTTCTTTTATTTGAAATATAGGAAATATTCGTTAAAAACACAGCCAAAGTTGACCCCTAAAAAAATTACATTTTTTAAAACATTGGCAATGTCACTTAAAACAAGTAAAACTTCCAACACATAAATTTTCTAAAATTTTAAGAGTTCTTCTTTCCAATGCATTTTAAAGATCCAAAATTGGTTGAAAAATGGTTTTTTGCAATTTTTTAAATCGAAGCCCGTCTAAAGGCAGAGTTGGGTTGTAGAGGGTTAATGAAAATTCAGAATTCATTACAGTTACACTCCAGACTCGATTATCCGAAGGGCCTGGAAAAATTTGACTACGCTAAAATGATTTTGAGTTTTCAAACCTTAGATGGCGGCCAAAATGGCGGTGATTAAAAATAGAAAAATGCGTTCTATTTTTTAATAGGCAATCAACAACTGAAATTTGACTAAAATGGTGTCACAGAACTCGAATTTTATGTTTAAAATAAGAAAATCAAAAACCACAAAAAAAATTGATTCGATTATTCAAAGTTACACACAAACCTTCGGATAATCGAAACTTCGGATAATCGAGGCTTCGGATAATCAAGTCTGAACTGTACTTCAAAAGTCAAATTTCATGACTTACACCATTTTCATGTTAAAGCATTTTTAAACATGTTCAGCTTTTTGCAATTAAAAAAAATCGGCTGAGAAAATTTCCAATGTTTTTCATTTATTGATGTTGAGCCTTTATTTTCAAACTCGCGATAGCTTTGAAACTTTTGTTTCGATGTTCAATGTTGTTCACAAATGTTTTTTTTTGTGCCATTGTCTGCTATATTTTAAAAATGAAATAAAAATTCAGCCTAACATTTAAAATTGTTAGTGTTTGTAAAGATTACTTTTGATTCTAAAACTTCTAAATTATGTTTTTAGAAGGGAGCAGAAATGTTCATTAAATTCAAAGTTGCATCAGCAAAAAATTACGAAAATAAAAATCGAACCGATTCCGATTGAGTTTAATTTTCGCTTTCTTAACTTTTTGTCAGTGAGCTAGATAATGTGTTTAAGAATAACATTGACAGATTAAGTTGACATGAAAAATAATCATGCAGAAATTCTGTTTTTCATGGCAAATTACTTTTTTCTTGCTTCTTTATTTGAAGCTCTATTTCATGAAATCACTACTCAAAATTTTCAAATATTTGGAAATTTGTTTGCATGCTTTGGGCAAACAACATACGAAGTTGTTTTGATTTTTTTGTGGCTGCATTAATGGTATGGTTTTTGCTTCATGTAGCACCATTGTTTAGCTTAAAAGAGTTTTCATAGTGCAAAAAGTGGTTTAAACTAATACACATGTTTTCTTTTTTATTTAGCCCTCTTACGCCCTTGGTAGCTACTGCTTCAAACTGTTTTTCTTTTTCTTCTTCTTCTTCTTTTTACACTACCCCTTTCAAAGTTAAAGTGTATGATATCAACTCAATTTTTATCCAATTTGGTCATGGTAAATGAAAACGTAAAAAACATCTCAATTTTGGTCTTGGCCAGAAGGAATGTCTTGCTTTCAAACGATAAGAACAAGCTTCGTTAAAAAAAATACCAAAAATAAAATTGTTTATTTTCATCTCATCTTATAGTAATTATTGTTGTATGTAAATTTTGTTCCGAGTTATGACATAACTATTTTCTTTAACAAACCATGACATGAAATTAAAGGGCGAGCTGATTTGTTCAATATAAACAGTAGATTGAAATGAATAAATTCAAATTAGGTTGTCTTATTTATTTATAATTTTGTTAATTTCCCAAACATTTGGGAAAATAGTTAGGCAAATGTTTACTTTTGCTTGAATTTCGAGAAACCCCGAAAAAATATTTTTTTCGGGAAATCCAGGGAATAATAGTTGTTCAATAAGGGTAATAGTTATTCAATAAGGGTACTCAGTTTTCAATGTAGTCTATGTTTAACTTAAAAAATGATGCATTGATAGTGCACCGTGTCGAACAATGAGATCTAGCCAGCATATATATTTGTTGTAATTGTCTAATTCTGTATGTCAAGTGTCAAAATAAGTACGTAAAGCAATTAATGGCTTAGTTACTAGTTAAGATCATTTAACTTGAAGCAAATATGCAAGCTTTAAAATGTGTTTTACAGTTGCAAGAATGAAAGTATAATTTGGAGAACGATTTTATATTTTTTTTAAATATATATTTTAAGGTGGGCATTTGACCACTTTGAATTGAATTTGAGTTTCAAGCGTTTTTATTTTGTCTCAAGTTTAGACGATCTAATTTTATTTAATAGCAAAAATAGCCATGTTCTCAGAGAAATCTTTCTGAAAAATGTGTTTTCACTATTTCAATGATGGCAAAGGCTGGCAGCGATATTATGGTATAGTTTAAGAAAAATCAAATTATGATTTCGCATTACCGGGGACCAGCCGGGATTTTATCCTTTCACCTTCTGTTGAGAGACAGAATCCGCAGCCATGTTAGGGCGGGTCAAGGTTCTGGCCAGGTAGAAATATAAAAAAAAGATTGATGATTGTAGTCATGTCTAAATAACCCTAGTCAATATAGTTTCTATTGTATTAATTGAATGACGTTATATTCACTCGTTTTCGATACATTTTACTTGCATCATTCCATCCCTTTCCTGTCAGTTTGTGGTTTTCATAAAATTATAAAACATGCATTCCCCCAACCAAGAAACGCTCAATTAGCCAGCCACTGCAAAAAGGGGAAAAGAGTGAGTGGAAAGCGGTGAATTTTCCATCCCCTCCTCTTTCATCGCCTTATTGGTCGATTGTGGTCTCCATCAAACCATCATCAGGGCTTTGACGGCTGGAGGAAAGCAAAAAAAAACCTCTTTTTTCCAGCCCGGCAATTTTCTTGTCTTCCCCCGTCCTGTTCTGCACGCGATGGCAAACGTGACGACGGTAATGGAATGTCTGTCAAGAGGGTAATTGAAGATGCATTTGAGAAAGAAGGAGCTCTGGGTGGGGAAAAACCTCACGTAAAGAGTTGAATTGCGTAATCTGCGGCTTGTTTCAACTTGCTGAAGCTTCTAGCCGCTAATTGCCGATTCATGTGCAGACGGTAATTGCGTTGAATGTGGTGTGGCTGGTCTTGCGATTTAATTTAAATCCTTTTCAAGGGAATGAGTTGAAGCTGCCTGTCTATTTGCTAAAAAGATCTTCATAGAAATAATCATAAAAATAGAAAATAAATTGCTTCTTTCAAACATGAAAAAAACAAGGACACAACTCATCAAAAACAGCAATCTTCATAATCGCATTGATTAGAGCAAGAACGCTGTAAACAATGCTCGTTAATTTGCATTCCTCAAAATTTTCATGCAAAGTCTCAAGACCCGGGTTTTCTAAACCAACCAAAATATAACTCATATGGGAAATCCTGATTCATGTCGTTTCCCTCCCCCTCACAATCTGTCCTTCCTTCAAAATGTTTTCTCTTCAGAGTCCTCCTTCTTTTCCGCGCAGCCACGAATCCATGAAGAGCGTGTGCATGATTTTCAACTAAATGGAAATGAAGAGGCGAATTGTTTCTGTATAAAATATAAATAAACTTTAGAAAATTACGAGCGCGTCTTGTTTGGAGCTTTTGTTAACCCCTCCTTCTCACAAAATAAGTAGGAAAAAAGCTCTCGTTGTTGTCATCACGTCTTCATATTCCCTTTAGAGGCCACCCTTTATGAGCTTGTGTTTGAAGGCGGGGGCGGTTTCCACTTGCAGCCACGCGACCAGCAAAGTCAAGTCAAAGTTCGCTCCTCCACCCACCGCCAGTTTTGTCCTTTTCATTGTTCTGTTGCCTTGGGTTGATTTTAGGAGAGGTTGTGGAACCTTTGTTAATTTTTATTTATTAAAGTCTCCTTGTCTTCTTGTCTTCTTGTCTTTTTGTCTTCTTGTCTTCTTGTCTTCTTGTCTTCTTGTCTTCTTGTCTTCTTGTCTTCTTGTCTTCTTGTCTTCTTGTCTTCTTGTCTTCTTGTCTTCTTGTCTTCTTGTCTTCTTGTCTTCTTGTCTTCTTGTCTTCTTGTCTTCTTGTCTTCTTGTCTTCTTGTCTTCTTGTCTTCTTGTCTTCTTGTCTTCTTGTCTTCTTGTCTTCTTGTCTTCTTGTCTTCTTGTCTTCTTGTCTTCTTGTCTTCTTGTCTTTTTGTCTTCTTGTCTTCTTGTCTTCTTGTCTTCTTGTCTTCTTGTCTTCTTGTCTTCTTGTCTTCTTGTCTTCTTGTCTTCTTGTCTTCTTGTCTTCTTGTCTTCTTGTCTTCTTGTCTCCTTGTCTCCTTGTATCGTTGTCTTGTTGTCTCATTGTCTCGTTGTCTCGTTGTCTCGTTGTTTCGTTGTCTCGTTGTCTCGTTGTCTCGTTGTCTCGTTGTCTCCCTGACTCATTGTCTCCTTGTCTTCTTGTCTCTTTGTTACCTAGTCACCTTTTCTTTTTTTTCCATTTCTTATTTTTCTTTTTTTCTTTTGAGAGAGAAAAAAATAAAAATAGTATAATTTTTATTTTTTTCTCTCTCTCTTTAACAAATATTTTTTTGTCAGCTTTCTGCAATTTTCAACCCCAAACTCTCCTGCAAAACTTGCTGTCTCGTGCTTTATTGCACGGAGTGTGGGACAGCCGAGCAAGATAAATAAATTTTCCTCCAAGGACCAGCACAACCAACTGGCGGCAGCGAAAAGCTCATATGAGTGAGTGCTCGGAAGATAACCGGCGGCGGGGAGCGGTCCCTCGACGATAGATGGCGGAGAGCCCGCTGATTGTGACTTTTTGACATCGCTTGCACCATTTTATTCGTTTACTGCTGATGACAACCAACGGATTGGTGAGGTCAAGTGAGGGGGGAAGAAAATTAATTGAGAAAGAGAACTTTGACCAACCTTTTTTTATTATTACGAATTATCTTATGCAATGTTATTTGTTATGAAATTTTAAATAATTATCACAATCTAAAAATTAATTGACACTATTGCATTACCCATTGAAAATTGAAATGTTTTACTATTTGGGTAATTCTCCGCCAACTCACACAGCAGTTGCCCCGACCCCTCTTTGATTTGCGTGAAACTTTGTCCTTAGGGGTAACTTTTGTCCCTGATCACGAATCCGAGGTCCGTTTTTTGATATCTCGTGACGGAGGGGCTGTACGACCCCTTCCATTTTTGAACATGCGAAAAAAGAGTTGTTTTTCAATAATTTGCAGCCTGAAACGGTGATGAGATAGAAATTTGGTGTCAAAGGGACTTTTATGTAAAATTAGACGCCCGATTTGATGGCGTACTCAGAATTCCGAAAAAACGTATTTTTCATCGAAAAAAACACTAAAAAAGTTTTAAAAATTCTCCCATTTTCCGTTACTCGACTGTAAAAAATTTTGGAACATGTCATTTTATGGGAAATTTAATGTACTTTTCGAATCTACATTGTCTCAGAAGGGTCATTTTTTCATTTAGAACAAAATTTTTCATTTTAAAATTTCGTGTTTTTTCTAACTTTGCAGGGTTATTTTTTAGAGTGTAACAATGTTCTACAAAGTTGTAGAGCAGACAATTACAAAAATTTTGATATATAGACATAAGGGGTTTGCTCATAAACATCACAAGTTATCGCGATTTTACGAAAAAAAGTTTTGAAAAAGTTACTTTTTGCGTTTCACGAAATTTTAAAATGAAAAATTTTGTTCTAAATGAAAAAATGACCCTTCTGAGACAATGTAGATTCGAAAAGTACATTAAATTTCCCATAAAATGACATGTTCCAAAATTTTTTACAGTCGAGTAACGGAAAATGGGAGAATTTTTAAAACTTTTTTAGTGTTTTTTTCGATGAAAAATACGTTTTTTCGGAATTCTGAGTACGCCATCAAATCGGGCGTCTAATTTTACATAAAAGTCCCTTTGACACCAAATTTCTATCTCATCACCGTTTTAGGCTGCAAATTATTGAAAAACAACTCTTTTTTCGCATGTTCAAAAATGGAAGGGGTCGTACCGCCCCTCCGTCGCGAGATATCAAAAAACGGACCTCGGATTCGTGATCAGGGACAAAAGTTACCCCTTAGGACAAAGTTTCACGCAAATCGAAGAGGGGTCGGGGCAACTTTTCCCGATTTCGTGTGAGTTGGTAGAGAATTACCCATTTGATAATCATCAAAGTGAACATTAAATTCAGAATTAAGTTTAAAAAAACAGAGCTCATTTTAGAGCCACTCAAAAGACGATCCCCAGCAAGAGCAAGAAAGGCAAATCATGGATGTCATTTCAGATTTTGCTTGAGCGCTTTCTCAGGACAATCTAAATTCATAGCAAAATTATGATTCTATCTGTCGACGTTTGTCCTCCCTATCGTTGGTGACACAGTCGAATTTCGTGAACAATCCATTTGCTTCATTTGTTTCATTTGTTTCATTCGATTCATTTGATTAATTTGATTCATTTGATTCATTTGATTCATTTGATTCATTTGATTCATTTGATTCATTTGATTCATTTGATTCATTTGATTCATTTGATTCATTTGATTCATTTGATTCATTTGATTCATTTGATTCATTTGATTCATTTGATTCATTTGATTCATTTGATTCATTTGATTCATTTGATTTATTTGATTCATTTGATTCATTTGATTCATTTGATTCATTTGATTCATTTGATTCATTTGATTTATTTGATTCATTTGATTCATTTGATTCATTTGATTCATTTGATTCATTTGATTCATTTGATTCATTTGATTCATTTGATTCATTTGATTCATTTGATTCATTTGATTCATTTGATTTATTTGATTCATTTGATTCATTTGATTCATTTGATTCATTTGATTCATTTGATTCATTTGATTCATTTGATTCATTTGATTCATTTGATTCATTTGATTCATTTGATTCATTTGATTCATTTGATTCATTTGATTCATTTGATTCATTTGATTCATTTGATTCATTTGATTCATTTGATTCATTTGATTCATTTGATTCATTTGATTCATTTGATTCATTTGATTCATTTGATTCATTTGATTCATTTGATTCATTTGATTCATTTGATTCATTTGATTCATTTGATTCATTTGATTCATTTGATTCATTTGATTCATTTGATTCATTTGATTCATTTGATTCATTTGATTCATTTGATTCATTTGATTCATTTGATTCATTTGATTCATTTGATTCATTTGATTCATTTGATTCATTTGATTCATTTGATTCATTTGATTCATTTGATTCATTTGATTCATTTGATTCATTTGATTCATTTGATTCATTTGATTCATTTGATTCATTTGATTCATTTGATTCATTTGATTCATTTGATTCATTTGATTCATTTGATTCATTTGATTCATTTGATTCATTTGATTCATTTGATTCATTTGATTCATTTGATTCATTTGATTCATTTGATTCATTTGATTCATTTGATTCATTTGATTCATTTGATTCTTTTGATTCATTTGATTCATTTGATTTATTTGATTCATTTGATTCATTTGATTCATTTGATTCATTTGATTCATTTGATTCATTTGATTCATTTGATTCATTTGATTCATTTGATTCATTTGATTCATTTGATTCATTTGATTCATTTGATTCATTTGATTCATTTGATTCATTTGATTCATTTGATTCATTTGATTGATTTGATTCATTTGATTCATTTGATTGATTTGATTCATTTGATTCATTTGATTCATTTGATTCATTTGATTCATTTGATTCATTTGATTCATTTGATTCATTTGATTCATTTGATTCATTTGATTCATTTGATTCATTTGATTCATTTGATTCATTTGATTCATTTGATTCATTTGATTCATTTGATTCATTTGATTCATTTGATTCATTTGATTCATTTGATTCATTTGATTCATTTGATTCATTTGATTTATTTGATTCATTTGATTCATTTGATTCATTTGATTCATTTGATTCATTTGATTCATTTGATTCATTTGATTCATTTGATTCATTTGATTCATTTGATTCATTTGATTCATTTGATTCATTTGATTCATTTGATTCATTTGATTCATTTGATTCATTTGATTCATTTGATTCATTTGATTCATTTGATTCATTTGATTCATTTGATTCATTTGATTCATTTGATTCATTTGATTCATTTGATTCATTTGATTCATTTGATTCATTTGATTCATTTGATTCATTTGATTCATTTGATTCATTTGATTCATTTGATTCATTTGATTCATTTGATTCATTTGATTCATTTGATTCATTTGATTCATTTGATTCATTTGATTCATTTGATTCATTTGATTCATTTGATTCATTTGATTCATTTGATTCATTTGATTCATTTGATTCATTTGATTCATTTGATTCATTTGATTCATTTGATTCATTTGATTCATTTGATTCATTTGATTCATTTGATTCATTTGATTCATTTGATTCATTTGATTCATTTGATTCATTTGATTCATTTGATTCATTTGATTCATTTGATTCATTTGATTCATTTGATTCATTTGATTCATTTGATTCATTTGATTCATTTGATTTATTTGATTCATTTGATTCATTTGATTCATTTGATTCATTTGATTCATTTGATTCATTTGATTCATTTGATTCATTTGATTCATTTGATTCATTTGATTCATTTGATTCATTTGATTCATTTGATTCATTTGATTCATTTGATTCATTTGATTCATTTGATTCATTTGATTCATTTGATTGATTTGATTCATTTGATTCATTTGATTCATTTGATTCATTTGATTCATTTGATTCATTTGATTCATTTGATTCATTTGATTCATTTGATTCATTTGATTCATTTGATTCATTTGATTCATTTGATTCATTTGATTCATTTGATTCATTTGATTCATTTGATTCATTTGATTCATTTGATTCATTTGATTCATTTGATTCATTTGATTCATTTGATTCATTTGATTCATTTGATTCATTTGATTCATTTGATTCATTTGATTCATTTGATTCATTTGATTCATTTGATTCATTTGATTCATTTGATTCATTTGATTCATTTGATTCATTTGATTCATTTGATTCATTTGATTCATTTGATTCATTTGATTCATTTGATTCATTTGATTCATTTGATTCATTTGATTCATTTGATTCATTTGATTCATTTGATTCATTGGATTCATTTGATTTATTTGATTCATTTGATTTATTTATTCATTTGATTCATTTGATCAATTTTAATCATTTGATCAATTTGATTCATTTGATTTATTTTATTCATTTGATTCGTTTGATTTATCTTTTATGGATTTATGTCCAAATTTTCAACCTCATTTTCCAACTGTTCCTTGTTTTTCCTTTCTGCAAACGAAAATGTAACGCGATCTCTGCTCGAGATTTGTACTCAACATGAGTGTTGTTTTCCCGGAGGCAACCTTCGCAACCCCAGCCCGTTCGAAATGAAAATTAGCATGCCACTTTTAACCCTGTGCGTGCACGTGTGTTGTTGCTCTGAACGAAATAAAACTAGGTCGTACGAGGATTGCGTACTTTGTCTTCTTCTTTCGAGAGCGTTGATGTAATCGCTGCAGGAATTTCAATAAACCGGTTTCGTTTTTTTTTTTCGATGACAATTGCCGGGAATAATAATTTGCGCCTCGAGAAGGGGATTTATTTCAGAAATTAAAATTCCACCAAAGAGGGAGTCGCTTTCAGCATTCCTAACCAACGCGCTTTAAGCAGCAGCAGCACTAACCGGCCCTTAATCATGCATCACAATCTGAAAATTAAATTGAAAAACGAAATCTCTGCTTTCAAATTTGCGTATCATCCCCAAAACCGAATTCTACATTGAGTTTTTCAACATTTTTTTTTTGTTTATTTTTTCACAGAACGGTGGCGCCAAGGACGGTCTCGACATGAACGTGGGCCCCGCCTGGCAGAAGGGCTACACCGGCAAGGGCGTCGTCGTGTCCATCCTCGACGACGGCATCCAGCGGAACCACCCGGACCTGCAGCAGAACTACGTAAGTGTGGACGAAACTTGTTTTGTTTTTGGTTTCATTAAAACTGGAGCTGTTTATTTTTTTTAAATTTGCAATTGAAACATAATACCACCCGTTTTAATTTTCACCCCGACCCAACCTATGACTATTTTCTAGTTCAAAATAATGTATTGATTTCACCTGTGTGTGCTTGAAAAAAAGCAGGATTTTAAAGGTTTCTTGAATTGAATCATTTTTTTTTTTTCATTGGAGTGAAACTGACCAACACTTTCGAGGAAAATTGGTTATCGCTCCTAAAAATGCTTGTAGGAAATTCAATATCTATATTTCCATTTCAAAAGGGAAAAGCATTAAATTACATGTTTTATCGTTGCAATTCATGCTACCTCAAAACAAAAATTAATAAAACTTATGTAGATAATAAGAAAACTTGTTTTCAAACTTTTCCATAATTTCTGCAACGAGAAATACCCAATAAAGCTACGAATTGATTAAATTGATTGAGTTCTGTCAGTTTGATTAGTGTGTGTGATGCCTTCAGCGAAAACTTCAAAAGCACTTTCCCCGCTGGCAGTCACCCTTTTCCCGAAGGAAGTTGAGTGAATTTCCTGTTCCGGTGCTGCAAGCACCGACACTGTGCTTTAATCTGTACGGCCAGACTGCCGATCTGCGCTTCAATCTTCAGTCCATGGAATGTCCCTGCAAAAGGGCAAACCTGCGGAGACGGAGAGGAGTTTTCCGGAGTGCTATAATTAAATTTTCATCCTCCGAAGTGGCAGTGGCATCATGAAGACCATGCTAGGAAGTAGGAGTGGGGGGTTGAGGTGAAAAAGCTCAATAACTGGGAGCTTCCGGGCGAGTAAATCCCGCTGATGGGCGAAGGAAATTGATCTCCCCCCTTTGAACGGGAAACTCTCGCCGTGGACTCAGTCTCAACTCAGTCTGTGATGGTTGGCAGCTTGCCAACGGTGGCCCGCCACGCCGCACTGGGTGGAAAACCTGGTAAGCCGATGGCCAGCGGTGTTGAAATACAAAAATACAAAAATACAAAAATACAAAAATACAAAAATACAAAAATACAAAAATACAAAAATACAAAAATACAAAAATACAAAAATACAAAAATACAAAAATACAAAAATACAAAAATACAAAAATACAAAAATACAAAAATACAAAAATACAAAAATACAAAAATACAAAAATACAAAAATACAAAAATACAAAAATACAAAAATACAAAAATACAAAAATACAAAAATACAAAAATACAAAAATACAAAAATACAAAAATACAAAAATACAAAAATACAAAATACAAAAATACAAAAATACAAAAATACAAAAATACAAAAATACAAAAATACAAAAATACAAAATACAAAAATACAAAAATACAAAATACAAAAATACAAAAATACAAAAATACAAAAATACAAAAATACAAAAATACAAAAATACAAAAATACAAAAATACAAAAATACAAAAATACAAAAATACAAAAATACAAAATACAAAAATACAAAATACAAAAATACAAAAATACAAAATACAAAAATACAAAAATACAAAAATACAAAAATACAAAAATACAAAAATACAAAATACAAAAATACAAAATACAAAAATACAAAATACAAAAATACAAAATACAAAATACAAAATACAAAAATACAAAAATACAAAAATACAAAAATACAAAAATACAAAAATACAAAAATACAAAATACAAAAATACAAAAATACAAAATACAAAAATACAAAAATAAAAATACAAAAATACAAAAATACAAAAATACAAAAATACAAAAATACAAAAATACAAAAATACAAAATACAAAAATACAAAATACAAAATACAAAAATACAAAAATACAAAAATACAAAAATACAAAAATACAAAATACAAAAATACAAAAATACAAAAATACAAAAATACAAAAATACAAAAATACAAAAATACAAAAATACAAAAATACAAAAATACAAAATACAAAAATACAAAAATACAAAATACAAAATACAAAATACAAAAATACAAAAATACAAAAATACAAAAATACAAAATACAAAAATACAAAAATACAAAAATACAAAAATACAAAAATACAAAATACAAAAATACAAAAATACAAAAATACAAAAATACAAAAATACAAAAATACAAAATACAAAAACAAAAATACAAAAATACAAAAATACAAAATACAAAAATACAAAATACAAAAATACAAAAATACAAAAATACAAAAATACAAAAATACAAAAATACAAAAATACAAAAATACAAAATACAAAAATACAAAAATACAAAAATACAAAAATACAAAAATACAAAATACAAAAATACAAAAATACAAAATACAAAAATACAAAAATACAAAAATACAAAATACAAAAATACAAAAATACAAAAATACAAAATACAAAAATACAAAAATACAAAAATACAAAAATACAAAAATACAAAAATACAAAATACAAAATACAAAATACAAAAATACAAAATACAAAAATACAAAAATACAAAATACAAAATACAAAAATACAAAAATACAAAAATACAAAAATACAAAAATACAAAAATACAAAAATACAAAAATACAAAAATACAAAAATACAAAAATACAAAAATACACAAAAATACAAAAATACAAAAATACAAAAATACAAAAATACAAAAATACAAAAATACAAAAATACAAAAATACAAAAATACAAAAATACAAAAATACAAAAATACAAAAATACAAAAATACAAAAATACAAAAATACAAAAATACAAAAATACAAAAATACAAAATACAAAAATACAAAAATACAAAATACAAAAATACAAAATACAAAAATACAAAATACAAAAATACAAAAATACAAAAATACAAAAATACAAAAATACAAAAATACAAAAATACAAAATACAAAAATACAAAAATACAAAAATACAAAAATACAAAAATACAAAATACAAAAATACAAAAATACAAAAATACAAAAATACAAAATACAAAAATACAAAAATACAAAAATACAAAAATACAAAAATACAAAAATACAAAAATACAAAAATACAAAAATACAAAAATACAAAAATACAAAAATACAAAATACAAAAATACAAAAATACAAAATACAAAAATACAAAAATACAAAAATACAAAAATACAAAAATACAAAATACAAAAATACAAAATACAAAAATACAAAAATACAAAAATACAAAAATACAAAAATACAAAAATACAAAAATACAAAATACAAAAATACAAAAATACAAAAATACAAAAATACAAAAATACAAAAATACAAAAATACAAAATACAAAATACAAAAATACAAAAATACAAAAATACAAAAATACAAAAATACAAAAATACAAAAATACAAAAATACAAAAATACAAAAATACAAAAATACAAAAATACAAAAATACAAAAATACAAAAATACAAAATACAAAAATACAAAAATACAAAAATACAAAAATACAAAAATACAAAAATACAAAATACAAAAATACAAAAATACAAAAATACAAAAATACAAAAATACAAAAATACAAAAATACAAAAATACAAAAATACAAAAATACAAAAATACAAAATACAAAAATACAAAAATACAAAAATACAAAATACAAAAATACAAAAATACAAAAATACAAAAATACAAAAATACAAAAATACAAAAATACAAAAATACAAAAATACAAAAATACAAAAATACAAAATACAAAAATACAAAAATACAAAAATACAAAAACAAAAATACAAAATACAAAAATACAAAAATACAAAAATACAAAAATACAAAAATACAAAAATACAAAAATACAAAAATACAAAAATACAAAAATACAAAAATACAAAAATACAAAATACAAAAATACAAAAATACAAAAACAAAAATACAAAAATACAAAATACAAAATACAAAAATACAAAAATACAAAATACAAAAATACAAATATAAAAATACAAAAATACAAAAATACAAAAATACAAAAATACAAAAATACAAAAATACAAAAATACAAAAATACAAAAATACAAAAATACAAAATACAAAAATACAAAAATACAAAAATAAAAATACAAAATACAAAAATACAAAATACAAAATACAAAAATACAAAATACAAAAATACAAAAATACAAAAATACAAAATACAAAAATACAAAATACAAAAATACAAAAATACAAAATACAAAATACAAAAATACAAAAATACAAAAATACAAAAATACAAAATACAAAAATACAAAAATACAAAAATACAAAAATACAAAAATACAAAAATACAAAAATACAAAATACAAAAATACAAAAATACAAAAATACAAAAATACAAAATACAAAAATACAAAAATACAAAAATACAAAAATACAAAAATACAAAAATACAAAAATACAAAAATACAAAAATACAAAAATACAAAAATACAAAAATACAAAAATACAAAAATACAAAAATACAAAAATACAAAAATACAAAAATACAAAAATACAAAAATACAAAAATACAAAAATACAAAAATACAAAAATACAAAAATACAAAAATACAAAAATACAAAAATACAAAAATACAAAAATACAAAAATACAAAAATACAAATATGCAAAATCAAATATATTGAATATATCTCACATTCATAAAGTTCAACCCTTTTAAGGGTGGGCAGCACCACCCAAAGTTGCGTCGCGACGCGCGTCATTATCGTTTCTCATTAGTGACGCGCCGCTCTGTTTTGATGTCGCAAATCAAAGAAAATATTTTATTACCCGGGCAACTCACTCCCTTGCTTAATGTCGTTCGTTACTGCGCAGAAGGGTTGGGGATGAAGTTTTTTTTCCGGGAAAAACTTGCCCGATAGCATCACCATCATCATCGTTGCGTTGACGTTGGACAGGATAGTATCCAATATCATAAAATTTTCGCTTCGATGTCGCCTGCCATAATCATCATCACCATCACACGGTATCTCTTCGTCGCATCTTCTTGGAAGAGGCGATGTCGTCTGGTGTCTTTGGCGTTGAGTCTTTCGAATTGCGTCTTTGAGGAAAATAAACTTGAAAAAATTAAGAATTTTGAAAATTAATTCAAATTTTTTTGTACTGCTACTGTTAAAATACTAAAAATACATAACGTAAAACAATTTGCACAAAAACTCAAAACAAACCCACTTCACAGTATCGGCAAGGCAGCACAAAGTTCGCAGACGGGGTGTTGATCGAATTTCGTTTACAAGCAAGTTTAGCGCGAGACGAGCTCGGAAGTTGATTACAGCTTCTGGTGCAACTGCACTTCCCTTCAGGGTGAAAATAATTGAAATATGACCCGCAACCGGCGGCGAGGTCGTCATCGTCGATGCACCATCGTTGTCACAAACAATGCTATTTCAAAGGAAAACGCTTTTTTTTTGCTGCTTCTTTGAAGAAAACTATAATCAACTTTTGAAATTGAACTCGATGCAATTTCCTTTGTGATTGAGTTACATCTTTGTTATCTGTTATGTTTAATGTCACTGACTTTTATTAAAATAAAAATCAGCTTCAAATGACCTTATGTCAAAAATCAGAATTAGATTTCATCATCTTTAATCGCTCGATTAAACTCCCCAGAATGACACGACACCAGCGTTAACTGAAGTGTGTGAAAACAACGCCGAAAAAGTGTAATTAAACGAAAACGACTCGAAAACAACCATCCGCCACATCATCAACTTTGGCAACAACATCGCGTGCCCAATTTAAACTTGACTCAATTCCAGCGAAGATCCTCTGCCACACATGCGACGGCGAAAGCACTTTTTTACGAGCTTTCCTCCGCAGCGTCAAAGCTCAAACCACACGCACACTCACTCAATTTAAATCGGCAGGTGCTAAATTAACGTTAATCCCCTCGCCTTTCCACGCACCCTTTCACTTACCTACTCGGAAATCAGAAACGCTTCTTTTGAGCGCAGAATTTTTAATTACTCCTGGGAAATGTGCTCCTCAACCACATTTTCCGCGGGATGACACTTGTGGAAAGGGGGTGGAGTTGAGGCGGGGAAGGTTTACTACAGGTTCACTTGAGATAATTTGAAATGGGACAAATTTACGGTGGAGTTGAAATGATTTTGTTTGTGTTTGAAAAAATTAAAAATGCATATTTTTGTAAAAAAAATCTTTTTGCAAAGTTTTTCTCGCCCCTTTGGCTTCATCCATAAAGTACGTCACGCTAAAATCAGCTAAAATTTACCCCCCTCCTCCCCTTAGTCACGCTTTTCCTATACTTATAACACGCTTGTTCAGACCCCCCCTCCCCCCCTAGAGCGTGACATACTTTATGGATGACGCCTTTCTGCAAAACCGGTAAGAAAAATTTAAAGGAATTTTATTTATTTTTTTTCGATAAAATATAATCAATTTTTTAAATTATAAATATAAAATTTTTAAAAGACTTATCAATACTTATTTTGAAAGTTTTCAAATGAGCGATTTTTTGTCAATTGGCTGATTTCTTGCATTTTTTTTTTTTGCTTTTTTTACGCCCGCGCAAGGCTCCATAAAATTTTGACAGCTGTTCATTCAATATTCGAATATTTGAAAATCTGTATCTTTTGACGGAATGTTCTGATCGGTTTGGTGTCTTTGGCAAAGTTGTAGGCATTGATGATACAGAATATATTTGATACATGAAAAAAAATGTCGATTTTTTGTTAACATGTTTTTTAAACAAATATTCAATTTTCCAAAATCCATTTTTTATATGATTTGGTATGATAATATTTCTTATGAAATTGTGAAAAAAATCCAATAAAATTGCCGAAGGGACATTCAAGATTGAACCTCAATTTGCTGAAATACAGCGAAAAAATGAAGTAAAGTAATACAATAATTGAAGTTTTCTAAGTCTTATCAAAACAGCCTTTTATTTGTTAGTATCAATATTTCTGAAACCAATGTTCCCATTGGAAATAATGAAAATATATAAAAATTTTTGATCTTTTCAAAAAAAGTTTTTTTTGTGCAGTTTACACATGTTTAAACATGTTATATTTTGATTGGAATATTCAAGGTTGTTAATTGATAGAATTATCGTCGATAATATTATCGTCTGACGATAACGTTAATCTATCGTTATCGTTATCGTTATTCGGTTATTATATCGGTGATAAATTTATCGCCGATAACGGAAGATAACTCATTTTTAAAATCTTTCTAAAATCATTTGATTCTACTTTATCATGTTAAATTTCCATTGCTTTCAGTTTCACTAACATTTTTTTTTTTTTTGAAAATCTGGTAAGTTTCAAAGTAAACTTATTAACAAAATACTGTTTTTTCGAAAATACTCAAATTTTCATAATTTGCAATATGGGTATCAAACGAAGCGAAATGTTGTATGCTTTTTCACTGATTAGAGTTTTTTTAAATACTCAAACTTTCACAAAATACCGAAGTTTTTCGGAAATACTAAAAAATTAAAAATATTCAATATAAGTATCAAACGAAGCGATATTTGGTATACTTTTTCACTATATTAGAGTTTTTTTGAAATTACTATTTTTTTACAAATTACCGTATTATTCCGAAAATACTCTAAATTTCATAATTTGCAATAAGGATATCAAACAAAGCCAAATTTGGTATGGCTTTTCAATTTTTAGAATACTGAAATTTTCACTTGTTACCGTATTTATTCGAAAATACTCAAATTTTCAAAATTTGCAATATGGCAATATTCCAATGTTTTCACCAAATACCGTTTTTTCGGTAATTGGGAACTGTTACAAAATTTGCCACATGGATATCTTTTCTTTTTTTGAGTTTTTTTTTTAAATACGGAAATTTTCACAAATTACCGTATTTTTCGAAAATACTCATATTTTCTGAATATGCGATATGGGTATCAAACGAAGCGAAATTTTGCATGCTTTATACATACATTTCAATTGTGAATGCTTCATATACAATTTTGCGTTGTTTGATTACCGCAAATTGCAAATTGAAAAACAGTTGATTTTTTTTCGAAAAATATGGTATTTTGCGAAAAAATATATTTTCCAAAAAGAGCTTAAAAAATGTAAAAAAACATACCGAATTTCGCTTCGTTTGATACTCATATTGCAAATTGTGAAAATTTGAGTACTTTCGAAAAATAATATATTCTTAGTGAATGCAATGAAAATTTAACATTATATGGTTGAATTAATTGATCTAAAATTGCATTTAAAAATGAGTATTCGTCCAATATCTACGAAAAGATAATCACCGATAGAATTACCAATGGAATAGAACAATCGTTATCGTTATCGAGCCTCGATGTTTTTATCGTTAACAAACTTGGTAATAGTATTTGATTTTTTCTGAAATAAAGACTAACTTATTCAAAAACTGCAAGAAAATTTTTGAAGACTGGTACAAATATTGTTGATTGAATTGTTTGAAGTTTCGATAACTAGATCAAAAGTTATGTATAAAAATGTGTTTCCACATATATTCGGATCTCATTTATTCGCATGTAAACGATGTCCGGATCCATCATCCGACCCATTGTTGGTTAGGTAATCGAGAGACTTTTAAAACAAGCTTACAACATTGAAAATCTGGCAACCCTGTCTCGAGTTATGACCACTTAAGTGATATTTATGTACTTTTTTGAAGCCGGATCTCAATTAAATTAAGTTATATCTGTGTACTTATTATTCTGGATCTAAAAAAATATGCGTTCAAACCACTCATATTACCCATTGTTGGTTAAAAGTGAGGAAAGCATCAACCACATAGGTGGATTAAGTTATTTTTCTCACAAGAATTAATTAGGCGCATTCAATCTTGATTAAAATCAGGATACTTTTGGAGAAGCCATCGAATATTGAAGAAATTTTTGGAAACTTGTAAACATTGGAAATTTGAAACAATTTAAGCTAGAAAAGATTTTTACCGGTAAGAAAAGAACTTCAAAAGTTATGCCTTAAAATCAATTTGACCAAGGTTTGTAACATGAGTGGTCAGACAAAATCGACATCGTCGCGTAAATTATAGAAAAGGTATTTTGAAGACCTTTTCAATGTGCCCGAAAGATTGAAAATATATAAAAAAAAAACTTATCTTGGAATTTTGTTAATTTTTGTTATGTTAAATTTTCCAAGGAATTCTATTATAATAACTTCATACATAGGCTTTTTGGTCCCAAGACCTTAAAGCTGTTTTGAAGGTGTTTGAAAAAGACATTTTCAAACGTTAAGCTAAATTTTCAAACTACAAACTACTTTCCTTAAAAATCCAGCTAATCACAAGGATGGCAAGGAGATATGATTTATAGAAAAAACAGGATCTTGAGAAAATCGATGAAAGTTGAAATTTTTCGGAGTACCAAATCAAAGCGTAAGTCACTCAAATGGCTAAACAAAAATTAGGGTGCATCGCCCAAGGAGCCCCCACACGTTCTTTTAATCGTGCTGTTTTCGTGGAGAATTGCTGTAAAGATAGAACTTTGGGCTTCATCCATAAAGTATGTCATATAAAAGTCGGCCAAAATTCGTTGACTACAAAGAGTTTTATTGAATTTATAAATTTGTGATCTTTTCCTCATTATGCCAATGGTGTAAATTTGTAGCTTTTGGTATGAAATCTTCAAATACACATTCCCACTCCCGCACAACATTCCACTCTTTCGTCCCCACAAACGCTGAATACTGATTAAGAATCGGGATTAAACGGCCTTGCTCGCTCGAAGTTTCATCTTCACAGAACGTGGCACACACAGGCATCTTTTTTACACCCCCATATTCCACGTGGAGATTGCGCTGCGCGCCAAAATCCCGGCAGGTTCCAGCCAATCCTGGCAACACTGCTGGCTGTATCTTACACATCGATTTTCATTAAATTAATGATGATAACACGGCGACAGCGACGAGAATACAAGAAAGTGACTGCCAAGACGACGACGACGACGAGGACGACGATGTCGTTGATGATGATGGCATAGATCAAAGGTGTTTACAACGTTTTTACGCGAGCTCACACTTTTCCTGCGGCAAAAGAGGTGGGGAGGTTCTGGCACTATGTGCGTGATATGGGACGTGGGTTTTGGTGCAGATTTAACGGATGTGAAGGTAGCTGGTAAATATCTGCAGGGCTTTCGAGCAAGGATTATTTGTCTTTGCTAGGATGTAGGGATTTTCTCAAAGAGATCGATTCGGATTATGAATTTGATAGATCTTGGAAATCTAAAATTAACGACTTTCAACGATTTCACAGATTACCTCAATATCCACGAATAAATATTAACCTTCCAAAGAGTAGGTTAATCCGAAGTTGATCTCATCCATAAACCAACCGTTCCCAAGAATTCACCCCCTCCAAAGAATGACTCAAGTCTTCAACGGCGGTGCAATCACAAGACAGATTTTGAATCAAGACTATGATTAACACCATCTTCAGCGCCCGAGCTCGAGCTCCGACCATCCGAAAACGATGCTAATCAAATATTTGCCCAACAATTCCTTCAATCAGCCGTCGGAGCTCGTGCTGCTGCAGTGATTGATTTCATTGCTTTCTAATCGGATCAGGATATCGAAGGAAGCTGCCCCGAGGAGGTGGTGGATGATGATGATGATGATGATTCCCTTCCTGGGAAAGCGGAAATCCTCGGCGCTCCGGACGACTTCAGGATATTCGTTTTGTTTTTCCTCGAAAATCAACTCCACGGCACGTTAAATGAGCTGGCAAGGGCACTGGTCATTAATATTTTATGATGCTCTGACCGGGGAATTCGTAACTTGCTCAGCTTCCCGTTTGAAGGAGTCCGGGAATCACTCCAACTCGGCTCCGCTGAACAGGAACGTTATTAGAGTCTGGATGGTGGATATCGATTTTGACCTTCACGGATATTGGTCATGTTTATTACACGATAAACAAGCCATATACTGTCAGATTTTGAGTTGAATTTAAGATTGAATTATCAATTTAATCTTTGGTTCTTTTGGCTAAGTTCTTTAATTCTTTAGTTCTTTAGTTCTTTAGTTCTTTAGTTCTTTAGTTCTTTAGTTCTTTAGTTCTTTAGTTCTTTAGTTCTTTAGTGCTTTAGTTCTTTAGTTCTTTAGTTCTTTAGTTCTTTAGTTCTTTAGTTCTTTAGTTCTTTAGTTCTTTAGTTCTTTAGTTCTTTAGTTCTTTAGTTCTTTAGTTCTTTAATTCTTTAGTTCTTTAGTTCTTTAGTTCTTTAGTTCTTTAGTTCTTTAGTTCTTTAGTTCTTTAGTTCTTTAGTTCTTTAGTTCTTTAGTTCTTTAGTTCTTTAGTTCTTTAGTTCTTTAGTTCTTTAGTTCTTTAGTTCTTTAGTTCTTTAGTTCTTTAGTTCTTTAGTTCTTTAGTTCTTTAGTTCTTTAGTTCTTTAGTTCTTTAGTTCTTTAGTTCTTTAGTTCTTTAGTTCTTTAGTTCTTTAGTTCTTTAGTTCTTTAGTTCTTTAGTTCTTTAGTTCTTTAGTTCTTTAGTTCTTTAGTTCTGTTTGTTCTGTTTGTTCTGTTTGTTCTGTTTGTTCTGTTTGTTCTGTTTGTTCTGTTTGTTCTGTTTGTTCTGTTTGTTCTGTTTGTTCTGTTTGTTCTGTTTGTTCTGTTTGTTCTGTTTGTTCTGTTTGTTCTGTTTGTTCTGTTTGTTCTGTTTGTTCTGTTTGTTCTGTTTGTTCTGTTTGTTCTGTTTGTTCTGTTTGTTCTGTTTGTTCTGTTTGTTCTGTTTGTTCTGTTTGTTCTGTTTGTTCTGTTTGTTCTGTTTGTTCTGTTTGTTCTGTTTGTTCTGTTTGTTCTGTTTGTTCTGTTTGTTCTGTTTGTTCTGTTTGTTCTGTTTGTTCTGTTTGTTCTGTTTGTTCTGTTTGTTCTGTTTGTTCTGTTTGTTCTGTTTGTTCTGTTTGTTCTGTTTGTTCTGTTTGTTCTGTTTGTTCTGTTTGTTCTGTTTGTTCTGTTTGTTCTGTTTGTTCTGTTTGTTCTGTTTGTTCTGTTTGTTCTGTTTGTTCTGTTTGTTCTGTTTGTTCTGTTTGTTCTGTTTGTTCTGTTTGTTCTGTTTGTTCTGTTTGTTCTGTTTGTTCTGTTTGTTCTGTTTGTTCTGTTTGTTCTGTTTGTTCTGTGTGTACTGTACAAACTTGACCAGTTATGTGTATCAAAGGATGTGTATCTTATCAAATCAACTGCTAATCCAGCAATCTAAACAACAAATCCAATGAATGACCTCCTAACGAGCGTCGAATGTTTTCCACCATGAATATCTAATTTTGCCCTTTTCCCTCTTCGGCGAGGAAAAATCATCCTTTCCAAGTTCTGTGCATGATTGATGGCAGGATAATGCGATGGCCATGCTGCGTGTATCCTTGTTATATCCTGTTGAGCCTGTTGCCCTCTTGACCAACAAGCCCTTCTTCTGGTTTGTTCGTTCATCCTCCTGGAACGAGAGTAGCCAACAGAATAGTGCGGGGGTGCGCTCCTACTAATGAATTCAACATGATTTTCCCGGAGCTGCCATTCGTGGCGTGGAAATCAAAACCAATTTACCTTGGCTCGTTACTACGCGTTTGCAGGGTTTCATCATTTGAGTCAGAATCAGCGCGCGAACCAATTGATTGATGGAAAAGTACGGCTTTGAATGGGGTGGGCTTATTGACTTTTGTGAATGCAGTCCAACATGGTGGTCCCACTAGATTAAAATCGAACGCAGCTCAATGGGGCACTTGTTTGAATTCAAATGGGCGATGCCACAGATTGGGGCTTTTGGCACATTGCTGAACGGATTTGTTCCATTTTTGGACGCTCAAGTATTCAACGGATGAAATGTGTGGTGTAATGCGTCAAGGGTGTGAGTTGGTGAAAAGCCTTTTGTAAAATTTTGAAGAGTGCTTGACAAGCATTGAATTAACAAATTCAAAAACAGTACTGTGTAAATTGAAACGTTGAAGTGATGAGCAAGACTAAAAAAAACAATTTTAAATCTGAATGGCTAATCATAAGAACAACAAAACAACAGAACAAAGAACTTATTGAACAACTGATCAACTGACAGCTACAGTTATGCTTGATTTTTTTTCATTCCCATAAATTTCCAATCTGCGAACGATAAAGTTCCAAAAACAAAACAGACAAAAAATCAAAACCAGTGCTGCCAGTTTGTCTCCGCGGTCGTCATTCAACCGGGCCAATATCATCCGTTTTTCCGAGAGGCCATTATGAGCCGGAGTCCTTATTTATTCCCACGGCAGTGGCTGCTGGATCGGTTCCAGTTCCAGGCGCTCGCGCACTCACTCAGTATTGCAAGAACCCATTCACATAAACAACGGTACGGAACCTATCTGCTTGCCAAACGATTTGACCTCACTTTTTATTTGCAAGTGGGGAACATAACTTTGGGGCCAGGTCAGTTGGTTTTCGATGATGACTCTCTCTCTCTCTCACTCTGACCGAGGTTTATGATGTTGGTGGGGGAAATTGTGTGTGGTTTATTAGAATTAGTTTGACAAATTGCTCAAAATGCTGCTCCAGTTTCATCTTAAAATATGACTTGCAAAACTAATAATTGAATTTTCTCATTTCTATCTATTTCAGGTAAGTGTCACCAAACAACACCCCATCGAAAGGTATTCTTCCAGATTTCAACAGAATAGAAAATTGATCGAATCGAATCAATTCAATCGAGCTTACCGTAAATAAATAAACTCTCTCTAATCTTCACAAGAAATCGCCCGAGAAAAGGCCTACTGAACAATAACATAAACTGACAGTCGAAGCAGCTTACAGCCGATAATCGGTTCTTGCTGTTTGCCATAAATTGGACAAATCCCCCCCCCCCCCCCTCCCAACCACCACCACAATTCGTTCGAAACTCAATTGTTCATGACTTGCCACAGTTGGCTCTTAGAACGAAAGCCATCTCGGTTTGTTTTTCTTTCAATGAAGAGCAGACAATCACCTCCTCACTGTGGTTGTGGGGGGGGGAGGAGTTCAAATAGACACTCTGCAATGTTTGTTTACTTTTTTGATTAAAGTAATTTTTCGCAGAAAGCTTACAAATCGGTTTGCTTTTTGAAGCCTGAAATCAAGTAAAAGACACAATATTTTCATTCATTTAAGTTTTCTGGTTTGAAAAAAAAAACAATCACCTTGAGATTGCTGTGGAAAATCACAAACCCATGCTGAATAATAATTTGAAGTATTTTGACTATGAAAAAGTTACCGATTGTCAAAGTTTAAATAGTGATTTTTGTAGTGTTTTCAAGCATGATCAGTTATTAAAAATACCTATCGATCACGATTTTTAAACTACATTCAATGTAAGCTAAGAAACAATTTCGGAATGCTTTGATCTTTGGATTCAAATCAGGTCAGTTTTAGAGAAATCAAATTCGCAATAGGTTAGGTGCGGCCTTTGATAACAATATAAATGGAATGTACAGTATGTAAAAAAAGTATTTACACCCCTTGGGCACTATGCACATATTGTGATGAAACATCTAAACAATTTAATGTTGACAGAAACCTAGTACTACGTTTTGTTCAGAAACTCATGCCAGACATTTTGCTACAAAAAACTCATGAAAAGATGATTTCTATAAAAAGTTATATAACAAATACTATTACGAAACTAAAAAAGGTGCAAAAAAAGTTTGTACACCTTTCGAAAAATTAACATAAATAATGTTATTTGTTGACAAATCACCATAAATCCAGTCTCCCAACTCCAAATAGGCATCCTTGACTGATTAAAAAATAATTTGGATTGAATATAAAGTTTACTAACTACTTAGAATAAAAGTTTATATAACTCTGGAAATTCTATATAAAACTTATCTAAACTTAATTTTGCAAACTTTTAATTCAACTAAATGTCAATATATTACCATAGAATTGCTAAATAAACATTTTGGAGTGGGTATAACACCGTTTTGGGGGTATTTGTATCGATAGAATAGATTTTTCGTTGGAATTTCCAAGGGGTTTCCAGCATCGTGTCAGACTGGTCACTAATCCGGAATTACTTGGAATTTGAGCAAGTAATTCTGTAATTCCGGATCTACTGAGTAATTCCAGAGTAATCCTGGTAATTCCTAATAATCCCAGTAATCCTGGTAATTCCATGATTCTTGTTTGTGAAAACATACTTCAGAAAATAATAAAATAATAAAAAATAACTGTTTAAAAGATAATTTCGATAAACCTTTATAATTCTATTTATTGCCTATTAATTTTCATGTATGAAACCAAAGTTACAGCTAGTACGGGATCATTCGGATTTTGAGTAAGTAATTCAGTAATTCCAGAATTTCTCCGCAATTCTGCAGTAATTCCTATAATTCTGGAATTACCTAGTAATTCCGTAGTAATTCGAGTAATTCCATAGTTACTCAGTAATTCGTGTATTTCCCATTAATTCAAGTAACTACTAGTAATTCTTAAAAGGTAAATCGGCAGAATGCATTTTGTTTTTCCTTGATGCTTTTTTGGTTGTAAGAAGTACAGAGCGAATTCGAAATGTCCGCCAATTTGGATGCTCTTTAATTCAAATGTATTCGGATGAAAAACACTCAAACGTCAAAATCAGTTGTCAAACTGACGTTGATGTTTACCACATTATTCGATGATTTCCAAGTAGGGCGTCCAATTTTCCAGGGTTTTGAGTTTACCGGAAAACGGAAAAAATATATTTTTTATCCCGGGAAATTTTTGAAAACGTCATGAAATCTATGTTTTCTTTATATTAGTGTTTTTAAAATCAAACTATTAGCACAATACTATTAAAATAAATCTAAACAGGGATAGCACTTTTAGATAGTCTTGAAGTTTTTTTTGTTCTTTGTTGTGCTTTGAATTTTAAATGCACTCGAACGCCAAAATCAGTTTTCAAAATGATGTTGATATTTACCCAATTGTTCGATGATTTCCAAGCAGGACGTCTAATTTTCCTAGGTTTTGAGTTTCCCGGAAAACGGAAAAATATTTATTTATTCCCGGGAAGTTTTTAGTTTTTGAAAAAGTCATAACATCTATGTTTTCTTTATATTTGTTATGTTTTTCAAGCTTTAAATTTATAGAATCAGCTCAATACTATTAATATCAATCTAAACAAGGATAGCAGTTTTTAGATAGCTTAACATTCCAACGCCCAAGGCTCCAAAAAAGTTGGAACGGTAACTTCAACTCGCTGGTTCTCGGGCATAACTCAACCAATCAAGATGACTCTTCTTTCCAGTGATTTTTTAGATGTTTAGATGATTATAGAACTTTGCAGAACTTAATTCGATCAAATCTGTAATTTTTGCGATCAAAAACATCGTTCCAACTTTTTTTTCGCATGTAAAAAAAGTCGCCAAAAAATCCGCGGCGGCAGTCGTTTAAAAAAAGGTGGAACGATGTTTTTGTTCGCAAAAATTACAGAATTGATCGAATTAAGTTCTGCACAATTTTAGGATCTAGACATTCTTACAAATGCTGAGTAATGCCCGAGAACCAGTGAGTTGAAGTTACTGTTCATCCTTTTTTGGGAGGCTTGGGCGTCTGTGTAAGTTGGACATGCGTTGGGCGTTCCAGTGTTAAACAAATTTTTGCTGTTCTCTGTTGTGCTTTGAATTTTATATGCACCACATTTCTAATTCAAATTAAATAAGTATCTTATAAATATTTATTTTTTTATTTATTTCCATATGACATGAATAAAACAGCTTGAAAATTGGTTTAAGATGTCTAAAAATAAAAATGACAACAAATAAAATGGTACCAATTTATGTAAATTTTAGAAAAGTTTAAACTTATTAATTGTAATACTAATGTAATTTCCAGGCCAAATTATGATTTCTGTTTAATTTCGGAAATTCCCCGTACAACATATAAAAATCCCGGGGAATTTTGTGCCGGGAATTCCCGGGATGGACGTACTATAGAGTTATCTAAGCCCGATCTCACGCACACTAGCTTACCATTTGTTTTTGCTGGCGGGTACAAATTTTAACCTAGAAATCCATCGTGTACGTACACGCAATACATGCGCACGTAGATTACTCTATTGCCAAGCACGTGGTTTTGAGCATTTGACAGCTGTCATTCGATCCAATTCTCAATATGCTGGAAGCTAGGCAGTAATTCCAAGTTATTTTTATAAATTTGAGCAATTCTGCGTGGTTTCTGGAAATCTTAAGTAATTCTGGGAAATCAAAGTAATTCATGACATATTGCCAGTAATCCTGGTAATTCCATTTAGACTGGTCAGTAATCCTTGATGCTGGAAACCCCTTGGGAATTTCGTACCAACCCGGAATTACGTCGTCGGAAAATCCGCCGGCATCCGAACCGGTCCACAATTCTTAAGTCAACCTATGTGGCATCGGAAAGGGCATAAAATTTCCGATCTTTTGACAATGTAGGTTTTCGTAACGTTCTCGTGGCTTACTGCCCAGGTTCTCGTGGATTTTGCCCAGATCGGAAAGATGTTGGGTATCATAGGTTGACTTTTCCGACGACGGATTTTCCGACGACGTAATTCCGGGTTGGTACGAAATTCCAACGAAAAATCTATTCTATCGATACAAATACCCCCAAAACGGTGTTATACCCACTCCAAAATGTTTATTTAGCAATTCTATGGTAATATATTGACATTTAGTTGAATTAAATGTTTGCAAAATTAAGTTTAGATATGTTTTATATAGAATTTCCAGAGTTATATAAACTTTTATACTAAGTAGTTAATAAACTTTATATTCAATCCAAATTATTTTTTAATCAGTCAAGGATGCCTATTTGGAGTTGGGAGACTGGATTTATGGTGATTTGTCAACAAATAACATTATTTATGATAATTTTTCGAAAGGTGTACAAACTTTTTTTGCAGCTTTTTTTATTTTCGTAATAGTATTTGTTATATAACTTTTTATAGAAATCATCTTTTCATGAGCTGTTTGTAGCAAAATGTTTGGCATGAGTTTCTGAACAAAACGTAGTACTAGGTTCCTGTCAAACTTTAAATTTTTTACATGTTTCATCACAAAATGTGCATAGTGCTCAAGGGGTGTAAATACTTTTTTTACATACTGTATGACCCTACACCACGTCCGGGACCGTAGTGTAGGGGTAAGCGTGATTGCCTCTCACCCAGTCGGCTTGGGTTCGATCCCAGACGGTCCCGGTGACATTTTTTGAGACGAGATTTGTCTGATCACGCCTTCCATCGGACGGGGAAGAAAATGTTGGCCCCGATCTAACCTATAGAGTTAGGTCGATAGCTCAGTCCAGGTGCAGGAGTCGTCTCCCTGGGTCTGCCTCGGTGGAGTCGCTGGTAGGCAGTTGGACTAACAATCCAAAGGTCGTCAGTTCGAATCCCGGGGTGGATGGAAGCTTAGGTGTAAAAAGAGGTTTGCAATTGCCTCAACAATCAAGACTTCGGACATTTAGTTTCGAGTAGGAATCTCGCAATCGAGAACGCCAAGGCAATGCTGTAGAGCGAATAATTTGATTTGATTTTGTATGACAAAAGGTCGAATGGACAAAAGGACGAATAAATAAACAGTTTACAAAACAAAACTTTTGATGTGGGCCTAAATACACAAATATTAAAAAGCAGGTATGGAAAGGTGATTTCAACGGTTTTCTTTTATTTCACTTCTATATTCTTAAAAATGTACAGGTCTTCTGAAAAAAACTTGCCCCCGGATTGTTGGAGACTTTTTGAAAGGAGGAGCGGGGGATCGGTTAGAGGGGGTTTATTTTTTAAAATATAAGTAAACCCGATCGATTTTTTTATACAACTATGTTTTTGAAGTCAGATATTTTATAAGATCCATTGCAACAATTAAAGATAGATTGAAATATGCTAGAGAACTTGCAACAAGCAAGACTTTGCATTTTTCGAAACTATTTATATTTGAAATGTAAAATTATCTGAAATATTCTAACGATTTTCATTAATCAAATAAAAACTTACAAATCTTTTGAGAAGTTAGTAGTAATTTTAAAAAGACTCGATAATATTTGAAAGAATGGAAAAAATCAAGAAAAAATCACAAAATTATTGCGATAATCAAGAATAGGTTGTTTTTAGAAATAAAAATAAACTTCCAAAATTTTTTGGAAGGTCGAACTTTTCTTTTAAAGAACTGTTCATGTTTGAGCAGTTCCAATTTGACAATCACGAAAAGGTTGTTTTTAAAAATAAAATAAAAAATAAAAACAGAATTTGAAGTCGAACTTATTTTCGAGAAACTGCTCATGTTTGAAAAAATGGATAAACTCACAAAAATATGTGAACAGTCAAGAATAACTTGTATATTAAATAAAAATAAACTTGCAAAATATTTTAGAAGCCGAACTTTTGTTCAAAGAACTGCTCATATTTGAAAGAATGGAAACACTCACAAAAATATTACGACAAACAAGAAAAGGTTGTTTTTGAAAATACAATAAAATTTGAAAAATATGTTGGAGGTCGAATTTATTATTGAAGAACTGCTCATGTTTGAAAGAATGGAAATTTTTTCAATAAATCGGTTGGAAGTTATTCTATAATTTACAAGAAAATCAGATTTGTTTGTCAGTATTTTTTCCCCATTTTTTAACTTTTTTTTTCCTTTCGACGTTTTGTCCATTCGACCTTTTGTCGCACATCCAATTTGATTTTGTTTAATAAAAATGACTATTCATTATCTGGCAACTCAGTTCATACTCATGAGTACCAATGAAAATTTTCCATTTTTTCAATGAAAGCATTTTTTTAAGACAAAATATTGTTTGGGCAAAAAAAAAAGCTCAAAAATATGAGTAATAAGTAATACGTGTATTGTTTCAAAAAAATAGAAATGCCTTAAATTATTGATGCGAAGTTAATTAAAATTGGCTACATTAGG
This sequence comes from Culex quinquefasciatus, assembly GCF_015732765.1. Taxonomy (NCBI): domain Eukaryota; kingdom Metazoa; phylum Arthropoda; class Insecta; order Diptera; family Culicidae; genus Culex; species Culex quinquefasciatus. The sequence goes on along the minus strand of NC_051863.1, from coordinate 55,243,371 downwards.
ATAAAGTAGTTTATGCAACAAGTTGCAAAAAGAGGATTTTTTCAGCACGAGTCATAAATACGAAGAGTGCTGAAAAAATCAAGTTTTGCAACGAGTTCCATACAACATTTTTTGCAATTCCAAAAAACACCCATTGATTGAACTTTAAGTCTAATTTTCATATATTTTGTCAAAAAATCGTTTAAATCAAAAAAAAATGTTGAAAAATGTTACTTTTCGAAACAAGTGCTGAAAAGTTCAACTTTTCAGCACCCATTTGAGTGCTGAAAAGTAGAACTTTTCACCATTTATTTTGAAAGTGTTGCTATTCGATTCTGTTATTTTTGGTACAGAAAAGTAGGCTTTTTCGTCGTTCAAGAATGACAGGAAAAGAAACTAGTTTCACGACGGAATTGCAAAAATGTTATTTTTTATGTTTAGTTTAGTTTCTTTCTTGACCTCAAGAATTTGTAAATTGAAAAGGACTTTTTTAAATTGTTAAGATTGGATGCTCCTGTCTGTCTAGCAATGCTGATTTCTGTAATAAGTCTTTTGGGGTGATTTTAAGGTTTATTGATTTTTCGATTTTTAGATTTCGCGGACGGCTTGAAATTCTTCAAAGTTTGATTTTCAAGGTAATTTAACATTTTTCACGTTCCGGGAATTTTCTTATTTTGAGCAATTCCAGCTCAAATCAGGAATTTTTCTGATACTTTTATACTTGACCCTCTCCGATTTTAATGAAACTTTGCAAACATGTTATCCTAGGCCTATATAAGCCATTTTTGTGTGTATGGAGCCAATAGTACTCGAAAATTACATTTGAGATGGGCGTAAGGTATTTAAATATTTTTGTATTTTGTAATTTAAAAATTACTGTATCTCGAAGCCGTTGCGTCGTATCAAAAAGTGGTCAAAGACAAACTTGTAGGAAATTGGACGGGATTTCTGAAAAAAATACACTGAAACAAAAATACACGTCACATCTATGAGATTTTTCGATTTTTAAGTCTAAAACTTAAATTTAAAGGTGATGTCACGATTTTTTTTTCGTTCAAAATTTTTGAGGAAGTGGCCTAAAATATAACCAAAAGATGGGAAATTGGACGAGCTTTCCGGTAAAAATATTTACGAGACTGAAAAACCAAGTCTGTCATATAGAAATTGCCAAAAACCACCAAAAAACCGGTTTTTTACATTTCCATTTTTATAACCGCTGTATCTTCCCAAGGATTGGACATAGGACAATGGTAAATATGGAGACTTTAATGTAAAATTGTCAGGAAAATCGATTCCCACTACCGGTTTTCAAAAATTTTGACGTTTAGACCACTTTTCAAAAAAACAGTTTTAGTAAATGATTTTTGTATTTTTTTAGGAGAGACATACCATCCTGCATTTTTCGTCAGTCTTTTGGTAACATTTTAGGCTATTTCCTCAAAAATTTTGAACGAAAAAAAATCGTGACAACACCTTTAAATTTAAGTTTTAGACTTAAAAATCAAAAAATCTTACAGATGTGGCGTATATTTTTGTTGCAGTGTATTTTTTTCAGAAAGCCCGTCCAATTTCCTACAAGTTTGTCTTTGACCACTTTTTGATACGACGCAAAAGCTTCGAGATACATTTATTTTTATATTACAAAATACAACAATATTTTAATACCTTACGCCCATCTCAAATGTTATTTTCGAGTACTATTGGCTCCATATACACAAAAATGGCTTATATAGGCCTAGGATAACATGTTTGCAAAGTTTCATTAAAATCGGAGAGGGTCGGGTACAAAAGTACCAGAAAAATCCCTGATTTGAGCTGGAATTGCTCTTTTGCAATTTTGGTCCTCTTGAAACTTCTAATTGTGCGTGAAAAATCACTAACCCTAGTTGTTTTCAATACTTTTCAATATCAAATTATGATAAAAATTCTTTGAATTGAACATTATTTAATAACTTCTGGCCACTCTATCTACAATTATGTGGAAATCTATGGTGTTGAAAACTGTATTTTTTTGTTTGTTTGGAAATAATTCGATAAGCGTTCAAGCAACGAAGATGATCAATTTGATCGCATCAGAAAATTTTGTAAGACTTTTTAGTGACGATTTAAATTAATAATAATTATAATACAGTCCAGACTCGATTATTCAAAGGTTTCGGAGTTAATTTGCTTCGGATTATCGAATCGTAAGATTATTTGGTTTTATTGTTTTTTTTTTAGTTTGCACTGAAAAATTCAAATTGGTTTAACATGGTGTCGCAGAATTCAAATTTGATGTTAAGAGTTAAAAAAAACAGACAAATGCGAAAACAAAGCAACTTGTATTGTTTATGATCCGATTTTTCAAAGTCCAAAACAAATCAGATAATCGAGTCTGGACTGTAATAAAATCAAATAGTCACCCACCAGGGATGCCAGATACACAGATTTGTCTGTGTTTCACAGACATTTGAGCTCGTGTCAGACATTTTTTGAGGTACACAGATTTTTTAAAAATCTCATTAAATTGTTATTTTGTTAAAATATCAATCGAAACTTATTTCGTTAGTCTTCAAATGCTTAAAAACACAATTTTTGATAGATTTCTATGACTGTAAATTGATTTATTTGAATTTTAGACAAAGACACAGACATACACAGACTTTTTCACAGACATTTTAAAAAATCATGTGGCATCCCTGTCACCCACTTCGACGAACTTTTTTTCAACTCATATTGTGAGGTTAGTTTTCATTAATATTTCAAATACTCTATTCAAAAAATCCTTTAAAACAACACGATACCGTAATAGGCAATCAAAGCAGTTCATCAAATGGGTACAACACACAACGTTCAGCAAAAATAGCCTTTGAACTTATTTATTACATGAACTCCATCGACTGAGTCCAGATCATAAAATTTCAACAATAATAAAACAATAGAGCAAATCACTTTCCACATTGATCCCAGGAAACGCATTTTTTAGGGCTATGCTGTAGTCCAATTGAATTTCTAATATTGCAAATTTCTATTGTTTGACCGGCTTTTTCTAAGCTTAAGCATTGTAAACTAAACCCCAACACGATGTTTGTTATTCCCGGTAGATTTTTATTGGAATTCCATAAAAAGTAAATTGCTTGCATCGTGTTCAAGCTATTATAAAAATGAAATAAAAAAGTGCATCATGATAGCGACTAAAATCAAACATTTTTTCTTTTTTTTTCTGATTCAAATTTTGGTAAGGAATTTGTCAATACCAATTGTGCAAAATGACTCAGAATTTTCGGAATAACAAATATTTTCTGCAACATATTAGTTGATAAAATAACGCTGCAGTCAAGCCTCAATCAATCCCCCCCCCCTTGTCGACGACTACCCTTAAGTGTTGACCCCACAGTTTCCCGGGCAGAGATTGATTACCATGCTCGTTTGTTAAACTTTCCTAGCCTAGTAATTGATTTTGATTCGTTGATTGGGCTGCACAAGCTGCTGCTCCTTGTGTACGCATGTTGAAATCGGTGATTTGTTTGTTTCTCGCAGAAATGAAATGCCAATATGTTCCAATTAGAGTTTATTTGCTGTTTGGGGAAAACGAACCTGGGTACCACATTAGTTTGGCGAAAAACAAGTGGAAAACATTTGTTTGGCAGTGATTGAGTTGCTCACCAATTGGGTGGAAAACAAGTTGTTGCTTTCTGTAAGTTTTTCGTTTCAAGAGTGAAAAATTTCTTATTGTGATGAAATCAGGTACAATTTAAACAAGTAAACAGATATTGTAATTTAAAAAAAAACTCAATAGTTAAACTTTATCTTGAATTTTCTCACCAACATTCAATTCATGCCCTGGGGAGCCTAATTCTTATCGTGGGTGAAAGTTTTTTTTTCCCATCACGAAAAATAACGAAGGATGTGGGCAAAATAGTTCAAACTGAAGCTTGACTCAAGTTGGAAATTCTTTCCACCCAACTGCAAACAAAACACTGAAATCCCCCACATCTACGAGGAAGCTACGCCGGAACAAAGTTTGCATATAGGGTTGGTGGATGCAAATTTGGATTTAATTTTTTTTAATAACAAAAGCTAATTCATTTTTTTACTAGACTATTATTTTTGAATCTTATTTTCAGACATTTTGAATGTTCATAATTAGGTCCAAAATAGATACCACTCTTTAGCCAGAATCCCGGATTACAATCCCGTTGCACCGCACCAATCACTTCCCGTTGTGGTGTTATTTTTTACGACTACCTCACCACTGGGGAACCGACGCCGGATATAAGTTGAAATTTTCCACGCTTGGCAAAGAAAAATAAAGAAATAATAGAAAGTTTCCGCGCGTAGTGAATTTATAATTAAATCTAGCAGAAAACGTGGGACGTGAAAAAGTGATCGCGCTTTTTTTTTGTTTGCTCTAATTTTTTTCTTGATGAACAGACGTTTCTGGCTTTTCGCCCGCCCGCGTAAAACTTCTTGCTGCAATGTAGTTCCAGAACACAACTTCCAGCTTCCACGAGTTGCGTTATTTTGCCAAGTAATTTGAAACTAGTTGGGTAGGGAAATTTTTCCTGAAGGTTTTTCTTTTTGTTAAGACTTTTTGTAAACTATGCTAGTCTTGAAGGAACGGAATTTCTTTGCAGTCATTAAGCATTGTATGAAACTCAGTATTAAATATTGATGGAATCAATTGACACCCTCCCCCCCCCCCCTCCCCCTATCTCACATGGACCACAGCCAAATTGTATGGAGCGTGGGCAAATACCAGATCCCACCGTTTTCCCCTAACCACTTGACTTATCGATGGTCCCCACTCGTTCTTTTAGCTTTTAAATATAATTCATATTTTTAAGAAATTGAATATTTCTGAGTTATTTTACTGTTACAAAATTGATTCTGAAATGTTTTAATTTGAGGAATTAACCAAACCGGAACAAAAGAATAACTTAAATTATTTCAAATATTAATGTTCAAAAAAACAATATCAAAATCTAAATAATGTAATTTATCACATTATTAAGATTCTGCATTTTTTTTTGATTACTAAGAAAAAAAAACAATATGAGCAACTCTCTACGAAATCGGCCGATTTTGACCATTTTTATTTTTTGTAATTTTTGATTTGACTTAAACTTTGTGGGGGCCTTCCCTATGACCAAATAAGCTATTTTGCGTCATTGGTTCACCCATGCAGGTCTCCATACAATTTTGGCTGCTGTCCATACAAAAATGGTATGTAAATATTCAAACAGCTGTAACTTTTGAGTGAATTTTCTGATCAATTTGGTGTCTTCGGCTAACTTATAACTTGAAGGTATTGTTGAGGACTATTGAGAAAAAAATAGGTACACGGATAAAAAATTGCAGATTTTTTTTTATCAACTTTTTTTTTATTAAAACTCAATTTCCCAGAATACGTATTTTTTGATTTTCGAGATTTTTTGATATGTTTTAGGGGACAAAAATCCGCAACTTTTGAGCCATAGAGAAACATAGTCAAAAAATCTGCCGCCAAGCTATGAATTTTTGAAAAAACTGTGATTTTTGGAAAAAATCGAAGTTCCATGCAAAAACAAGTTTGACATTATTTTTAATGCAAAATTGAATTTGCAATCGAAAAGTACTCTACAGATTTCTTGATAAAGGGCTCCGTTTTCAAGATATAGCCACCGAAAGTTTGATTTTAGCGAAATATTTGCAGTTTTTCAATTTTTAAAAATAGTGACCATAAGTGACCATTTCTATAAATATTTTTTTGAAAAGTTCAGAAAATTTGCTATAAAATTGTCTAAGAGACGTTGAAGATTGGACCTCGGGTTGCTGAGATAGAGCCGCTTTAAGAAAAAGAACCACGAAAATTGAAGTTTTCTTAATCTCACCAAAAAAACCCACCATTTTCTAATGACGATATCTCAGCAACTAATGGTCCGATTATCAATAATAATATATGAAACATTCGTGAAATTTTCCGATCCTTTCGAAAAAAATATTTTGAATTTTTTTAAATCAGGACTAATATTTTAAAAGGGCCAAACATTGAATATTACGCCCATTTAAAATGCTGGTCTTGATTTAAAAAAATTCAAAATATTTTTTTCGAAAAGATCGGAAAATTTCACGAATTTTTCATGTATTAAAATTGAAAATCGGATCATTATTTGCTGGGATAAGGTCATGAGAAAATGGTGGGTTATTTTGGTGAGATTAAGAAAACTTCAATTTTCGTGTTTCTTTTTCTTAAAGCGACTCCAATCTTCAATGTCTCTTAGACAATTTTACAGCAAATTTGCTGAACTTCAAAAAAAAAAATTTTAGAAGCGGTCACTCATGGTCACTATTTTTAATAATTGAAAAACTGCAAAAATTTTGCTAAAATCAAACTTTCGGTGGCTATATCTTGAAAACGGAGCCCTTAATCAAAAAATCTGTAGAGTACTTTTCGATTGCAAATTCAATTTTGCATTAAAAATAATGTCCAACTTGTTTTTGCTTGAAACTTCAATTTTCAAAAATCACAGTTTTTTCAAAAATTCATAACTCGGCGGCAGTTTTTTTGACTATGTTTCTCTATGGCTCAAAAGTTGCGGATTTCCCCTAAAACATATCAAAAAATCTCGAAAATAAAAAAATACTTATTCTGGGAAATTGAGTTTAAGTGAAAATAAAGTTGATAAAAAAATCTGCAATTTTTTTTTCCGTGTACCTATTTTTTTCTCAAAAGTCCTCAACAATACCTACAACTCTTCCGAAGACACCAAATTGATCAGAAAATCAGAACTTTGACCCAGAAGGGTCATTTTTTTCATTTTTAACTAAATTTTTCATTTTAAAATTTCGTGTTTTTTTCTAACTTTGCAGGGTTGTTTTTTAGAGTGTGACAATCTTCTACAAAGTTAAAGAGCAAAAATTTTGATTTGTAAACATAAGGGGTTTGCTTATAAACATCACGAGTTATCGCGATTTTACGAAAAAAAAAGTTTTGAAAGGACAAGGTTTCACTGCTGTGTGAGTTGGTGGAGAATTACCTTTTTTATATTTCCTAGTCCTCACATAAAATCTACCATTTTTTATTTCTTCGAATCTTAAAATTTTATAAGGGTTAATGACTATGAGTTTTCCTTTTTTTTCTTTATAAAACACCAAAAACAAACTTTTTGGTGAAATCGTTCATTATGGGGAATGGTTAATTCTGGGACATTGAATTTTCTAGGCATTGGGTTTCTGGGAAATGGTTTGTGCTAGTAAATTTCTGTGGCTTGTGACTTAGATGAATGGAATTTTGTAGAACCGTAAGTTTTTTTTTTCAATAAAGACCATAAAAACCATTTTCAATAAAGACCAGAAATAACTCACACTCTCACCGGATCCCTGCAACGAATAAAATTTAGGAAATGCAGAAAAAAAATAAAGCTATTTCCACTTGAGCTGCACCGTAACACCGAGTTGTACCTTTACACGCTCGTTTTACCGATGTACTTATTTCCCTTTTAAACCGAATTAAAAGTTCTTTCTTTCCTGCAGCCGGAATGCAAGCCTCGGCAAGAGTTACGAGTTTTTTCGTTTCTCTTTTTTTGCTCACCGAAATTTTGGAGCATTTGGGAACACTTCTAGTCAAAACCCGTTTTTGAGAGCTGCTGGAGCAACACTGTTGAAATTTGCACAGTGCTCTCGGCAAACTCACACAGTCCTGTAAATTTCATGCTCCGCCAGCGTCGAAGATTCCACAAATCCAGACTTCCCTAAAGTGGAAAAATGTTTCCACTCTCGGCCATCTTGGAAAAGCTTTCCCCTCCAGAAGTACGTTTGCATTTTCTTGCAACATCACTTGAATGTGGCAAACTCGAGCAAAACCGCTTATGCTGTGGCTTGATAAACTGTAAAAAGGAAACAACTTTGTTACTGACCACTGGCCACTAGTGAGAGAGCGTCCAGAAGTAGCTGGTCCCTTGGTGCAAAGCCTCGTTAAGGTGCCACTGCAGTGTACCGACACTCTTCCCATGAGGAGCCCCCTCCTGTTGAGAGTCCTTTCTTGGAAGATTGTAGTCTCGGTCGAGTTGTTACAGGATTGGAGGTAGAGAAAGGTTCTTGGGTAATGGTCACTTTGAAGGAGCTGTCATGAAGGAGGTGAAATCTAAATAAATTTCAGATTGATCTGTTTTCTCAATTTTGAGTTTAATAATTTTTTAACAATCGTAAATTTTACAGATTTCAATTGAATTGAGAACGACCAAGTTTCACCTCCTCTCTACACACTTCCTTGTCAGTGGGGTTCCTGCTGACTTGTGAACCAGTAACTCTCTCTCTATCCTTCTTACTTCGGGCAGATCGTAACTTAAGTCGAACCAAGGTGGATGCATTTTTCCACAGAAGGAAGGCATGAGAAGAGGGTCCTTTTTATTCACTCTTGTGAACGATTTGTGGGTTTTAAAAAGGAAAGTAAGTGTCATCACTCCTGCTCTTTCAGATGGTAAACGAGCCGGCAAGGAGGGATAATGAAGTAGTTGAATTGTTTTGGAATGGTCTTTTCTTACACCTTTCAATGGATTTTTTAAATTTGTTTTGTATTTATTTCGTAGCTTCAGTAGTGTGCAATTTAAACCATTGGAAACAAGTGCTTACAATTCCCAAATTCAAGTAACAATATTAACGATATTCAGTAATTAAATGTTTCCCTATTTTAATCATCAAGATTAATTGGAATTACTTTCATACTATCAAACAGACAGCATCAAAAAATCACAAGGCCTTTTGAGCAAACTTTGTGCATAAAAATGTAACGTTTTTCATCCAGCTAAAACAAAATAATTAAATCGTCAAACAGTTTTCGGTTATGATTGGTACAAGTTGTATCAATTAGCTGCTTTTGTCCAAGTTTGCCTCATTCATGGCTGTTGCTTTTGTTTTCATTTAACCATTGTTATTTTAATTAAATTTGCTCAAGTAACAAAGACTTTTCATAACCATGACTTGAGTCCAATCGAACACTTCCATTCAAGCAGTTTTTACTTTTTGCTACAATGTAATCCTTATGAGAGTATTTTCATTTCTACCTCTCAGTAACAGAATCCACATTACTTCCACCTCACCCGCTTCTACCCTTAAAGTCAAAATCGTTCCAAATTTATAGCATTTTGGTAAACCTCGCCAAATCCCGCAACCGTAGCAATTACCCTCACTCTAACCGAAAATCCCTCTCCATTCAGTGCGGGAAACGATCCCTCGTTCATAAACGCCCCCTGTCTCATTCGGTAAACCCCTTGTTCGTACATACCAGCAGCACCTAATAAAGTTCAATTTTAATCGAATGCAAATTACACCCATCCAAAATGTTGCGAAAACTTCGAGGTTCCTCTGCCTGATACAAGAAGCAACAACAGTGGAAACGGATCGCAATGCTGGAAAATACAAAAAAAAAAGAAATTTTGATAAAAGGATTAATTTAACCTCATGTAAAATGATTATTTTTTTCCATGTATCTTTTGAAGGTATTTTTTGATCGATTTGGTGTCTTCGGCAAAGTTGTAGGTATACACGGAGAAACCGGCAGGGGCAAATCTAAGAAAATCTTGGTTAATTTAACTGAAAGTATGGGTTAACTTTTTAAACAGCTTTATTCAACAATCGATTGTTGATTTTGTTAACCCGAAATTGCTGTCCACCAGTAACTAGAATTTACTAAAAAAATTGTTGAAATTACCATTTTTGTTGGTTAAATGGCCGAAAAAATTCTAGCAATTGACTGCTAGAATATTTTTTCAGAAAATTAACTATTTTTTTTTCAGCTGAAATATTGTGGAATATTCCCGGTCCAGCCATATTTTTCAACTATTTTTCATCAATTTTTTCGTTGTATCAACCGCAGCAAATTATTAGTGTTTTAAAACAAAACATTTCTTAGTTAGACATAATTTATATATGTAAGTGTTGATAAATATTTTCTTTAATTATCTAACTAAATAGGCTGGTCCGAATTTCTAGCTATATTTTAACTAATGTAACAAAAAAATATTCGTCCATGTAGTCAATAATTAGCTATTGTTATCAATATTTTTATTAAATTTGCAGTTAATTTTGTAATAATGCCTCACAAATTGATGCTGAGTGTTTTTGTTTTCGCATTTATTCTGCCTAAAAATTTAACGATTTGTACTAATTTGATTTTTTTTTTGATTAAGTTGATAAATTACTATTAAAAAGCATCAAAACAAAACTTTTTTTAATTGTTGTTACAAAACATGTAAAGTTTGACTAATGTTTTAAAAAATAACGTTGCATTAATTTAAAAAAAAAATAAAAAAGCATATTACAAATATCTCGTGAATTCCTTAAAAAAAGAAACCAGCAAAATTATCACCAAGTTTTAAGCTTATATTTTTACTATGTTGTATAAAATTAAGTGTTGTATTCACCATACCATCACTGTGAAATCATCCGATAAGTCATCATCATCTACAACGGTCTAAGGTTTTGTTATTTTTCTTGTGGTGAGACACACAATTTTCACCAAAGTGAACCTTTTGCTGCAAATAGACATGAGAAATTTATTAGTAATTTAATAAAAAATTCTTAATTTCGGCTAGAAACTGGAAAAAGGAACGTAAATAAATGTAATTATAATGAGGAAAGAAGAAATATCAATAATGCTACTTATCAAGCTTGCTCTTATTTAACAACTACTTTTGGCAACACACTTTCACTGCATTTGTTTCAATTTATTCAACGTACTCCGATTCCTGAAAAAAAATATTTTTAGTTTAACTTACCAGTTTATTGAGCAGTCGTATTGCAACAAAACTTTCAAGATAACAATTATCTTCTTTTGTATATATTTTATATGTTTTTATTTTTTGATATTTTACTTCGTCTCTATTTTTTATGTTGTCATGTGTACGCATTTGTATGTTTTTTTTTTCAATTGATGATTCTGAAAAAAAACGGTTCATTAAGATTCAGTTTTCTAATAAGAATCTTACTTACTTTACTTTTACTGCTCGTACAACCTCCGGGTCATGAGCTGTCTCCAGATGCGCTGCCACTGAACTCGGTCTTGGGCTGCTACTCTCCAATTCCGACTCGGAACTCCCACACTTCATACAAGATCATATAAGATAAATTATTGTGCAAAAATAAACCCATACTTGCTTGGATTAACCAACATTTTGTTAAATTTGCCCGGGTTGCTCTATCCGCTAAGAGTTGGCCCGCATCTCCCTTCTACTGCCCTCTCTGTCCATCAAACATTCTTATAACGTGTTCAACTCACTCGCATTAGAAGTCCTCATGGCGAAGGTCGTCCTCTTGTTCTTCATAGTTTATCACCTGCAAAGAAATCATCAACAAACCTACTCACCAATTCCACCTCCCCAGTTGCAACACTTTGATTTGCCACTTCAACATTAGCCAAATAGTGTAATTTTCACCTTTCACATCCTCTCACTTCATAATTAACAACACAAACTCAACAAATCGACCGCTCTCGTTCGAATCCTGACTTCAAATGACAGACGTAAACAAACCCAAGTTTTCCTAAAACCAAAGCTAACAGTCAAGCACGTTCATTCGAGTTCGGGAAATCTGTTAGCTTTTTGCCTTAAGCATTTTCAACAAACAGGTTATTAAAATAATACTGAATTTTGGTTAATTTAACTGAAAATTGGCAGTGACAAAAACGTTTTTGTTAAAATTTACCAAAGTAAAATCAACAATTTTAATTGTTAAAATTACTGAACACAGTCTCTCCGTGTGGATAAGAACTACACTGAAAAAATTATACAATGTATTTAAAAAAAATATTTTGAATTGAACTTTTTGTCATCAAAAAACACAATTTTTATTTATGTTTTAGGGGACATCAAATGCCAACTTTTATGAAATTTTCAGGTTGTGCATAAAATCTTTGACCGAGTTATGAATTTTTAAATCAGTCCATTTTTTTCAAAAAATCGGAATATTGGTCGCAAAATTTTCGATGTAAAATCGAATTTGCAATCAAAAAGTACTTTAGAGAAATTTTGATAAAGTGCACCTTTTTCAAGTTATAGCAATTTTTAGGTAACTTTTTTGAAAAAAAAAACTTTGAAAAGCTCTATATTTTGCTCTTTTGAACTTTGTTGATATGACCCTTAGTTGCTGAGATATTGCCATTCAAAGGTTTAAAATAAGGAAAATTGATGTTTTCTATTGATGTTTTAATATCTCAGCAACTAATGGTCTGATTTTCAATGTTAAAATATAAAACATTCGTAAAATTATCTGATCTTTTCGAATTTTTTCTAATTTTTTTTTTAATCAAGACAAACATTACAAAAAGGCTAAACATTCAATATTACGCCCTCTTGAAATGTTAGTATTGATTAAAAAAATGGTCAGGATTCAGGGCAAGTTATTCAAGTTTTTTGTCACAGTTCAAACTCATCATATGCTTAAAGCAGTGTTACTTAAAGTGGATACTGGAAAGGCCGTGGCCCCCAATGGGCCCACCGCTGAAGTAAGGAAGGTAAGGCCTAGTCTAAAATCGTTTGGTAATCATTGGCTTAAAGCTTCCCAACGTAACTTAGGTTTTCTGACTACCTACGGATTTTAGTGTTCATAATCCCGGTGGAAATAAATTCACCCCAAAGTGCTGCAACTACCCAAGAAAATACGACTTCATTTCACCCCCACAAAATGCTAATCACCACCTCAATCCGCCATCAAACGACCGCTCATTAATCTTTCTTCTAACCCGAAAAACCTCAAACCCAGGCGGGCGGTTGTGGTTTTCATAAACCAAACCACAGGCCGGTTCCCACTGATTGGCCAGGTTGCTGCTGCTGCACTCGGCCATATCATAATCCAGGGGGCCACCCCCAAGTGCCATGTTGCTGCGGTCAATCCTCACCATCAGCACTCGAAAAATCCCATCGAAACTAATTGCGCAAATTAGCAGCCACTTGTACGAGACTCGGTACGTGTGGCACCGCCCCGTCTAAATATCCCGGAAATCCTTAAATCCACTTAAACGTGTGGGTTTTGCTCACACACACACACACACACACACACACATTCCTACGGAAGCTTTCATCTTTCGGCCCCACAAGTCGAGTCGAGTCCGACCCGTTGATCAATAATTAAGCAAATATTATCCACCAAAGAGCTATTAATTTTCATAATTATGGGGTCGGTCGGGTTTTGTCGAAAGGTCTCCCCACTACTTGGAGTGTGGCGGGGGTGGCCAAATGTGCCAGCTGGTGCACGGTCCCAGAACGACCGACCTCCGACGTTGGCATTGGTCGATGGAGGAAGCCAAACGGTTGTTCTCTGATGGGACTGGCAGAAGGATCCCTGGACGGGACAGCCGTGTATCGGAAGTTTACCAGATCCAGTTTTGAGGTGAGTATGTTGGACTTGAGGGTGGCCTTGGTGAAAATTTCAAATTTGTTAGCAATGTTTGTAGTTCAACAAGTCTACATAATAGTTACTTCAATTTTAAACGCATTTTTGAGAGTGTCTTGTTGATATTTTTGAAACACCCTATAACAAGCTTTGAAGAGCGTGTCTCAGTCGGATTACTCTCCGGGGACATAACCCCGACAAACAGGCCCCGAGTATACGAAATCCACCCAAATGGCGACGACACGTCTTCGTCTTGAAGCCCTGTACTCGTGCGCCTCACCAGCCGGAAGTATCCGATGCTGCAAGTCGCCAATTTTCCACCGATAACCCCACCAATTTGTGTTGACGACCTCCTCCGCCATACAAAGCCCCGTTGCTTGGCTGCTGTTATCCAACCCGGGCTTTAACTCCAGAACATGCGGAGACCGGGACGATGAACGATGGGATCAACCACATGACGGAGCGAAGGCAATTTTCCGGCCTTGTACACATTATATGCAAATTTTTCGGTGGTACCGAGCGTCTAAATTTATTCCGGACAACGACGACGACGACGTCATACCCCAGCGGAATGATGATGATGGCCTGGATTTGGAACCCGGAATAGGGCTGAGCGAAGTCCTTCAGCTTTAGAATATTTCAAATCGAACGATGGCCACCCTACCTGAAGACGATCGCATCCACTATTCGGCATTTTTCCCCAAGTAAAGCCTCCCTCCTTTTCCCCTTAAAGATGGTAATGGTAATGAAGTAAATCTGACGATGCGGCGGCGTGTTGTTTGAGAGATTTCCCCCTTTTCACGTTCTGGCAAGGTTTCAAGCAAAAAGCCATCAGCGGAAAACGTTCCCACGTGTTCCCCGCGCGGTCTATTGAATTAATTGCGAGTTCCGGAAAATGGCTTGGAGAGGAATATCGTTAGTAACTTGTGAGAGATTCGCCGGGTTTTAAAATTTCCTTTATTGCATGCAGTGTTTGAGAAGCCAAAGTTGGAGTCAGATTTGGTGGAGTCAGTTGTTTTCAAATTTAAAATACGTTTATTAAAAAAATGAAAAATCAAATCAAATTATTCGCTCTACAGCATTGCCTTGGCGTTTTCGATTGCGAGATTCCTACTCGAAACTAAGTGTTCGAAGGCTTGATTGTTGAGGCAATTGCAAACTTCTTTTTACACCTTAGCTTCCATCCACCCCGGGATTCGAACTGACGACCTTTGGACTGTTAGTCCAACTGCCACCGGCGACTCCACCGAGGCAGAACCCAGGAAGATGACTCCTACACCTGGACTGAGACCAAACGAGTAACGACCTAACCTTTTAGGTTAGACCGGGGCCAACATTTACTTCCCCGTCCGATGGAAGGCGTGATCAGACAAATCTCGTGAGAGGCAACCACGCTTTATATCTTTTAAGAGCATGTTTTTGTAGAGAAGAGTTTTTTTTTATTTTTTTAACCCTCTACAACTCAATCTCGCCAGCTGGCTTCTTAAAACTCGCCAAAAAAAAATTTCAACCAAATTAAGATCTTTAAAAAGCATTGGAAAAAAGAACTTTTAAAATTGGACAAAATTGTATGGATTGGAAGTGTAACTAGTTTTACGTGAGCATTAAAAAATTTCAATGATAATGGTTTCATTCTAGAGTAAAAAATGTGAAAAACATGTGAAAAATTAAAAAAGTGGCTGTGAATACATGTGAAAATTTAATAGACAAAAGATAATGTATAAACCGCATAACTAGAGAGCCTATACACCCAAAACTGGCAGCGCTAGTCCGAGAGAATGATGGTCTCGAGTCGAGAGAATAGTGGTACCATTCACGGACGCAGAGAACACAGCTCGAGATGGGCGATAGAACTATTCTCTCGAGGTTCATTTGCAAAAAAAGTTCATCCGTCAAACAAAAAACCTAAAGTGTCGACAACGGGAATCGAACCAGAGATCTTTGACAAACCAATCCAATGACTTAGCTGCCTCGGCCACCACCATGGTGACCATGGAGAAGTCAGAAGTCGATGTATGACACTTGTTGGAGATTTATTGATTCAACTAACGAATGAACTCATTTGTTATGATGGTGTGAGTTGGTACCATTATGCTATCGATTTTGGCACTGAGCCCTCAATAAATTTTGAGAGAACGATTATCTCGATTCTGAATTTTGGGTGTATGGAGGGGCGAAATGTCACTCTCAGGGTTCCAATCGAACTGTCAAATCGGGGTTCCAATCGAGCAACAAGGTCATGTAAGAACAAGGTCGGAATCAATTTAAAATCATTTTGGCAAAAAAAACGAGACTTATAACATTCAAATGTATTGTTAAACTGTTGTTAATCATAATCTGATAGTTTTTGTTATGTTTGTGCTTGTTCGGTACAAGAAAAGTGCCAGCACCAAAGAAAAACTACAAATTTTTCAACCTTAAATTTGAATGACTTTGAGTGTTTGAAATTTCTCCCAGAACATTTAATTTCCCTATGTAGGTCCCTACCTGGGTGCTGAAAAGACAGAATGCGTAACGTGATTTTCGAATGCTCCCCACTGCTCCTCACTAATACATCTGCACTACAGTTGTAAACATAAACAAAGTGGAAGGCTCAAGCGTGACATATTTTTTGCTGCGGAAATGACTTGTTTTGATTTTTTTTTAATTCTATTTATGTTCAAATTTTCGTTGAAAAATTAAGGGCTTCGCACTTTTTGTTCGTACACCCAGAACTGGACATCGGCATTCGAGAGGATAAAGAGCACGATTCGGTAGTAAAATGGTACTGTGTGCGGACGGAGAGGATAAATCCCGAAATTACCGAGAGTACTTTACTCATGGTTCATTTTCCAAAAAAGTTCATCTATCAAAAAAAAAAGTACCGGTACCGAGACTCGAACCCAAGACCTTCGGCATATTGAACCGTGCCTTTGCCGTATGGGCCACCATGGTTCGGTGACTAAAAGGCGGTCGTTTGTCCATATAAGCCACTCATAGGATGAACTGTTCCAATGAACGAATGAACACGCGAGAGGACTATACTCTCGCAATATAGCACTTTCCTCACGTTTCTTTTCGTGAGGACTATCCCCTCGTTCTTTAACTTTGGGTTTAGATTAATCGATGGGCGGCCAAAAGAGGCCTTTTTTGATTTCCACGTGAAATATTGCGTCAGAAGTGGGTGGAATTTTGTGAATCAGAAGAACAACCGAATCGATGTTCCGAGATTGTGTATCGTTGAAGCGCAGTAATAATGTTGGAGTAAGATTATTCAATATTATTTGCCATGTGCAATTCATAGTAATTGATGATTCGTCGCTAATATTTCAAAAAGCGTCATATACGTAGGTTTTGCGTGAGACATAGCGCTTATTGAAATGCTAGCGATGAATTTACCCAGTCTCGATTTCTTCCCTCTTTTTAAGATTTGTTTACTTCGAACACCTCAAAAGCTGGACACCACCGACAAAATAAATTATAGATCGATTACAATACTTGCCACTTCATGGTATCATTTTGCGAACAGTAAATTGGTGCCACTTTGACAGTTCCAAATTGAGGCTGCTTTGCGAACCACTATTCTGCACCCAGGTCCCTACGCATAACATCGGAAACAAAGGTAAACTTAACAAAAAATGAATTAATAACTAAATAATGAATAAATGAATATCAATACTAAATATCTGGAGTTTTTTTAAAAGGACCAAAAAACCAAAATTACAGTGTTTGTTATTTGGGTATTTTTGGAATCGCCTTGAAGCAGGGGTATTAAATAAAACACAAAAAGAAAAACTGGAAATTAGGTTAATTCGACCTTTGCAAAAAAAAACTCCAGAAATGAAACTAGAAAAACATAAAGAAGTGAAGTTTATCATTAAGCAAAAGTTGCTCAAAATGACCTCCTGAACACGGGAAAAATAAATACCTTCTAGAAAAAAATAAGGCGGTAAAGGGTTAACAGGAATAATCGTCAAATTTTTTGAAAAAAAATCAATTCTATTCTTTCATTTCATTTCATTTCATTTTGATGTATTTGGTATTCTAACAATGAATTTTGCAAGAAAAGTAAATACCATAATCTTGTAGTGCATAAAACTCTCAAACTTTTGACTCGTGGGACAGTAGGTATTGTTGGTGGCTGTTATAGAAAGATGTTCGGTTTTTACTGTAAGAAAGGAAAATGGAAATAACGTCACGGTTTCAACATTTCAATCAAAATAGTGTTTTAAAATGCATTTAAATTGCATTATACCTGCCCCTATGTTTTGCCACCACTAGTTCCCAAAATTTCTAATTATTGAGGAAAATTTTATTTTTTTGCGAAAAATATTTTTGTTTGCAGAGCTGTACATTGGAATTTTATAAAAATTCTAAACATTTTTAAACAAGCCCAAACATGCTAGACATGATTAGCAATGCAGAAAAATGCATATAAGATTATTTTCAGTTGATTAGACTTATATTTTCATGGAAATTTTGAAGTTTTTGAAATTTTTGCCCCTAATTTTGGGGGGTAGGGAGCGACATAAACTTTGAAAAATATTTGCAACAGTCTCACCTGCAAAAAAAAAAATTGAGAGTGATGTCATTCCAGGATCTGCATGGCAAATTTTTAAAGTGCTTTTTAAGACCTTTCAAACGCAACAAATAGAATCAGGTTACATGAAGACAGGACAGAAGGAAATTGTTTACAGTATGTTTCAAATCTAGTGATTTTTTTTAAGAAAAAAAAATTAAATCGATAAAACATACCAAAAAAAATTTAAGCAAAATCATCCCGGTTATGCATGTCAGAAAGAAAATAATTCAAATGATTGTTGAATTCTGCAATTCGACGTCATCGTGCTATCTTGTCGCTCCCGCAATTTCGACGTTCCGAGAAAAATGTGTTTAACATTGAATATAAAAAAACTAGAGCACGCAATGTAAACAATAACAAACACCTTTTTGTTGGCTGACCATTCTGTGCATTGTCCCGAAGTTTGATTGAAGTTGGTTGCTGGAATCTCGAGTTATAATTACAAATGTTTACGGTAGTCTAATTTGTGCGTGCGTCAAACGCGTTCTAACCTGAAATCCCTTTGGCCAATTGTCGCACTTACATCAATTTTCGGGGAGTGACAAGATAGCACGACAAGATTGAAACTACTTTCAAATGTAAAGTGACAACAATAATTTAGGATTGAAATCGAATTTTGGAGATCTGTGAAGGTTAAAAAAATGCACATACGACAAGTTAACACGAATTGCTGACAAAGATTTTAGTCAAAGGTCACATAAAATAGAGAGATGACAGTTATGTCTGTGTCAACGCACTTTTTTATGCGGTTGCTGTTATTTTAAAATTAAAAAAAATATCATGCAGAATCATAAAATTACAAAAATAACAAATACCATAACAACAAAAATAGAAAAATAAAAATAATTAATTTCCACCAAACCCTTTTTTTTTCTCCTCCCGCAGGACCCCGACGCGTCCTACGACATCAACGGCAACGACTCGGACCCGATGCCGCGGGACAACGGCGACAACAAGCACGGGACGCGCTGCGCCGGCGAGGTGGCCGCGGTGGCCTTCAACAATTACTGCGGCGTCGGGGTGGCGTACAACGCCAGCATCGGAGGTAAGAAGACCGCGGATTCTGCGGATTGCAACGGGCTTTTCTTTTTTCGCTAATGATTAATTGATTCCGCGGACGATGGCGATGGCCATAAATGACAAATCGATTCAGTGAGCCGCGGGATTGGATGTGATGGGCCGCGGAATTATGGCCAGTGAGAGCCTTTCTGAATGGCTTCCCATTTGGGCGGAAATGTCCGCGGTTGAAAAGCCATCAGCCGTCAGTGAGTCCCAGCCAGTGTCGCGGGGGATTATCTCTTTGCAGTGTGTGGGCGGGTATTTACAATGGTGCGCTCTATCGGGGCTTATCGTGTGTGAAATAATTTAAGTTGAATTCAAATGAAAATATAAACTGTCCTCAGCAGGATAAAAATCGCGTTTGATTGATTGGGATTTCCATGGCGCATGATTAATTGGTAATTTTCATATTGTCCGTACATGTCAGTTATTTCCAAAAGATTTTCTGAAATTATTTTTGTCTGATCCATGAGAAATGAACCAAATTGAATTCGCAAATAAAAACAGGAAGCTCTACCAAATCACGCCACCTACACTTTGCTAACGAGCTCACACCCGCCAGCGATCCGAATCCTTTCAATCAGGCTCATTACTCTGGATTCACCTGATTTGCAAACCGTCAAAATTTCGCCCATTGATCCCGGCACTATGAATAGCAGCAGCTCAACCGGGAGAAGTCCCTTATCAAATCATGCCCTGCCTTCTTCCCCTCCCTCAAAATCTCTTTTCATCCCACGCCGGTCATCGATACCTTCGCCGCCCCGTCATCATCCGGTTCATCAGCCCCAGTTTCCCAGAAACAGAACTGAAAAGGGATATTTTCGTCCTACAATAGCGCGAGGAAATGGCGAGTTGGAGTTGAAGGTTGGGGGAAACCCACCCCAAATCCCATCACATCCATCATTGATCCGCATGTTTCCATCATTGTGTGTATATTGCAAAGTCGGAGATTTTTTTTCCCCTGGTGTGATGCTTCAACGGTTCATGGAAGTCTGTGTCCAGGATTACATCGGATTTTTCCCTCCGTTCTACAGGGTTAACTCGTTATCTGAGCACCATTTCTGCTATCTTATGTAATATTTTACAACCGAAACCCGCTTTGTCAAACATTCGGGGTTTCACTGTAATCCAAAAGATAAGTGTGTCTGCGTGTGACGACATCCAGCTTGATGCGTTGTCGACTAACAGAATTTGGGGCTTGAATATGATGGGGTAGCGTGGCAGTTTGATGACTTTGAGCTTTTTTTTCCTCTCTCTCTCTTGCATTGTTGAAAATTGTTCGATCCCTCCTCACACACAATGGACGGCAAGCTACGCACACGACGCTTGTTGAGAGATGGTCCGTAACGGATGATGACTTGCGAAAACATGTGAAAGCACCTTCCTCACGTTGATCGATTAAGGATGATCTGGTATCATCTGGTTCTAATGATTTTCGGAATCAAACTCTCGACTTACGAATCTCTTCCCAACTACAATGTCCATACAGAGTTGTTTAAATAATCCGAAGCAGCTTTTGAGGATTTTTCTGAAACTCTACCAATTGAATTTTGATGATTTCAATACAGATGAGAGATTTGCCGAATCCAACTCCAACGCCGACTGCTGACTCTAAACATAAAAGTTTCAACTCTGATTCCACCAAACTGCAAGTAACATTCGAAAATTTAACTAAATTATTTCACACTATCAATGAAAACTGAAATCTAAAGTTTTGCAGAATCCGACTCCGGAATGACTCGAATCTACAAACGTCAACCTTCAAACGTCTTTCCATTACCGACGTTCATACAAAACTGTTTTCAAGAATCCAACTCTAGCTCTGGCTTTAAAGCATTTGTCCGGGATCTCAATGGGTTCCAACTCTGATGCTTCAACGCTGTCGATCATTACAGCAGAGTAGTATAACATACTCACTGAAGCTATGCAAGTATGATCCGTGGTCAAAAATCAAAACATTTTGCTTGTTACGGTGGTAGACTCAAAGATCTTAACCCCAGGGAGTCCAGAAAATCCCAAGAAGTTGTTACTCACTGAAGCCGTCTGGGTATCTTGATCTCTTCATGTGTCTTCTTGCTTCGTTGGAAAGCCTCTTGCACAAGATAACCGGAATTTCCGGATGACCTAGAACATCTCAGGTGTTCAAAAACCATGCTTACATGTTTATGTAACATAACCTTGATTTGACTTGCCATTACGGAAAGGACACACTACAAGTTGTCGTATCCAATAAAGCAATACATTATAAAATTACAAACAAAATAATATACAGTTTGAAAACATTCCAAAATTATGAAAACCCACAAAATATAATTTCCAGAATCCAACTCCAACTACATATCCAGCTCCTCTTAGAATCAATCTCAGAATGTTTTATTCCTACTCTCAAAGTGGCTCGACTCCAACCTCGACTACCAACTTCGAATGTGATTCCAACACCGAATTTCATACAAAAGTTGTTTAAAAACCAACTTCAGCTCTTGCTTTTAAACACCTGTCCGGGATCTCAGAGGGGAGTCAAACTGTGACTCCTCAAAGCTGTCAACCATTTCTCAAAAAATATTTAATTCTTGATGATTTCCGGACAGAATTATCAAGATTTGCAGAATCCAACTCCAACATTGGCTCTCAAAATAATTTGACTTCACAAACGAAGAATGACATTTTAACTCCGATCTCCATACAAAACTGTTTCAAAAAATCCGATTCAAACTCCAGTTTTAAAAGATTTGTCCGGGATCCTAGTGGGTTCAAACTTTGACTCCCCCCACCCCCCCTTGGGTGAACAATTTCCATACAAAACAAATATTTTTTGTATGGAGCGTGAACAATCGCTGACCCCGCCCCTAGGTGTCCCCGTGGTTTATGGATGGTCTCTTCACAAGTTTTGCAAAATCTTGATGACTTTCACTCTCAATGTTTAAGATTTGTAGAGTACAACTCCGATTTTAGTTGTCAAAATAACTCGACTAGACAAATTTCAAATGTCAATCCGACTCCGACATCCATACAAAGCTGTTTTATAGAAACCAAATCCAACTCTAGCTTTAAGGTGAAGCCGTTGATCATTTTCGAAGAAAATTGATCATCACTATAAAATATTCTGTATAAAATTCAATTTCACGAATTTCAGCACCAAAAGGAATCAGCGTGTGCCGGTTGTTGCCTTCTTGAAGCCACTGAAGGAATTTTTGATCTAAATCAATTGTGCTTCAAAATTTATATAATTTTGTGGCACAGTCATTGACGTCCTAGTTGGCAATCATTGATTAATGACGATTTCCATAACTTTACAAGGAATAGGATAATCGTTACCAAAAGGAATCAGCATGTTTAGAGCACTATTCTAAACAACTTGTTGAAGGAATTTTGTCCAAATATTGAAAGCGACGCAAAATTTATATCTTTGAACGAAAAATCATGACAATGATGGAAGTCTTCACGTTAACCCTTTCGGGTCTGATGGGTCATATATGATCCAAATATCGAAAATACCAAAATTAGTCTGTAATTTGCGTATGGTCAAAAGAATTATTTTCCCATCATTAACTAAAAAACATATTTTTAAAAAATTCAGGTCTGAAAGGGTTAAAGTATTTGTCCGGGATCTCAAAACGTTCAAACTCTGACTCCTTAAAGTTGTCAACCATTCAACAAATTTTGCTAAATCTTGATTATTTTCACTCCAAAATTTCAAGATTTGCAGAATTCCACTTCGATTGCAGCTCACAAAATGAATCGTTTTCATAAACTAAGAATGTATGGACTTGGCTTCAAAGGGTTTGTACGGAATCTGAAAGGGTTCTTCAACCCTTCAACCATTTTACAAATACAATCTTGAAAATTTTCACACTGAATTCTCAAGATTTGCAGAATCCAACTCCGATATTGGCACTCAAAATTAATCGTCTTTATAAACTAAGAATGTTATTCCAACTCCAACTCTAACTCCTATCGATCATTTAACATCAATTTTGCCAAATCTTGATGACTTCCACATTAAATTCTCAAGATTTGCAGAGTTCATCTCCGCTTCCAGCTCTCAAAATGACTCGACTCTACAAGCTCTAACAAAGTCAGTCATTTGTACACATTTTGCTAAATCTTCATGACTTTCGCACTAAATTCTCAAGATTTTCAAAATTCAACTCCGGTGACCCAAATGGCTCAATCCTACCAACTTTAATTCCCACTCTACTACAGCTTCCTGGAAAGTTGTTGAGAAATAAGTTGAACTCTTAGTAAGTGACTTAAACTCCTTAACATGACTTTACTCACCAACAGCTGTGAAGTCGGAGTCGGTGCCGGAGTTGGAGTCGGTGGAGTTGGGTCTTTTCGAGGACCCGGAGTCAGAGTTGAGGTCGGAGTTAGCAAATTCTGAGAAGCTGGAGCCGGAGTCGAAGTCAGCTCGTTTTGAGTCAGTTCTTTTTGGAGAGCTGGAAAGCCGACATCGGATTTGGGATAGAAAAGAAATCCGACTCCAACTTGAACCCTGACTTTTAAAGAGTTGACTTATTTCAGGAAAACGGAATCATTTTTGGAGAACTCTGACTCCAGCTCTAAGAATGGATAAATCCAGAAAAGCTGAAGTTGGTGAGCCGTCACATTCTTTGGGTGGGTTTGTTGACTCCGAGTGTGGATTTTTAAAAAGGACTAATTTGACTCTAAACCTATAATTCTTATTTAATCCAGTGCCTAAAGTGGGAGTCTCTTTACGTTAAGTTCTGAAGAAAGACTAAACATTTCGTCGCCGTCGTGTTAACTTGTCGGATTTCAGGTCAGAACGCGTTTGACGCGCGTACAAGTTAGACCACCGTAAACATTTGTAATTATTACTCGGGACTCCAGCAACCAACTTCAATCAAACTTCGGGAAAATGCACATAATGGCCAGCCAAACGAAACGTGTTTGTTATTGTTTACATTGCGTGCATTCGTTTTTGTTTATTCAAGGTCAAACATTAAAACGCGTTTTTCTTGGAACGTCAAAACGGCGGGTGCGACAAGATAGCACGACGACGACGATTTTTTGACACCCTCTGTCGTCACGTTTAACAGCCCATCAAACTCATCTTTCCCCCCTCTCTCCCCCCCCGCAGGAGTCCGCATGCTGGACGGCACGGTGAATGACGCCGTCGAAGCGAAAGCCCTCGGCCTGAACCCGGACCACATCCACATCTACAGCGCCTCGTGGGGTCCCGAGGACGACGGTTCCACGGTGGACGGACCGGGCCCGTTGGCGCGGCGCGCCTTCATCTTTGGCGTAACGAGCGGCCGCCAGGGCAAGGGTTCGATCTTCATCTGGGCGTCCGGCAACGGGGGCCGGTACACGGACAGCTGCAACTGCGACGGCTACACCAACTCGATCTTTACGCTGTCGATCTCGAGCGCGACCCAGGGCGGCTACAAACCGTGGTACCTGGAGGAGTGCTCGTCGACGCTCGCCACGACGTACAGCTCGGGAACGCCCGGTCACGACAAGAGCGTGGCGACCGTCGATATGGACGGGTCGCTGCGACCGGATCGGATCTGTACGGTTGAGCATACCGGGACGTCTGCGTCAGCTCCGCTGGCGGCCGGAATCTCTGCGCTAGCGCTGGAGGCGAATCCGTCGCTGACGTGGCGTGACATGCAGTACCTGGTTGTGCTGACCTCGCGGCCGGAGCCACTCGAGAAGGAATCTGGCTGGATTCTGAACGGTGTCAAGAGGAAAGTGAGCCACAAGTTCGGGTACGGATTGATGGACGCTGGATCGATGGTGAGTTTGGCTGAACAGTGGACTAGCGTGCCTCCGCAGCACATCTGCAAGTCTCGCGAGATCAACGAAGATCGACCGATCGAGGGGTCGGTTGGGTACACGCTACAGACGCACATGGACGTCAACGGGTGCGCTGGAACGGTGAACGAAGTCCGCTTTTTAGAGCACGTTCAGTGCAAGATAACGCTGAGGTTCTTCCCGCGAGGTAACCTCCGGATCCTGCTGACTTCCCCCATGGGAACCACCAGTACGTTGCTCTTCGAGCGACCTCGTGACGTAACCAAGTCCAACTTTGACGATTGGCCCTTCCTGAGCGTCCACTTCTGGGGTGAGAAGGCCGAGGGCCGCTGGACGCTGCAGATCCTCAACGGAGGTCACCGTCGGGTCAGCCAGCCCGGCATCCTGTCCAAGTGGCAGCTCATCTTCTACGGAACCGACCAGAACCCGATCCGACTGAAGAGCGACGGCCAGCGTAGCTCCGGTGCGTACTCCAACCTGAACCCGTTTGTATTTCCCACCGAAACCGACATCAACCAGCCGTCGCTGAACGGCGGCAACTACTACCAGTCCCAGGATCTGTACTCCAACTCGATGAACTACCCGTACGTGTTCGCCGGGGCCGGCAGCAGCATCGACAAAAGCGTGACCACCCTGAACGGGCACAACATCCCGACGGCACAGCGCGAGAACGTGATGGCCGACTCCAACAACAAGCTGGTGGTCCTGCACGACTGTGACCCCGAGTGTGACCAGCAGGGCTGCTACGGCAAGGGACCGACGCAGTGTGTCGCCTGCAAGCACTATCGATTAGATAAGTGAGTATTGATTTTTTTTATTTACAGCGGCACCACTAAAGCTAACTTTCTGCCGTTGCAGCACCTGCGTGAGCCGCTGTCCGCCCCGCAGCTTCCCCAACCAGGGTGGCGTCTGCTGGCCCTGCCACGAGTCGTGCGAAACCTGTGCCGGCGCCGGCCAGGACAGCTGCCTGACCTGTGCCCCGGCCCACCTGTACGTGACCGACCTGGCCGTCTGCCTGCAGATCTGCCCGGACGGGTACTTTGAGAGTGAGTAGTTCTTTTTTTTTATGTGACGACGTAAATTGCAATTTGCATATTTTTGGACTCCCTTTGTTGTGTGTGTGCGTGCGCTGTACGTGTGTGTTTGTGATTTATATTAATTAATCGAAAGAGCCAAACCCGGCGGTGGCACTGTTGCACTAAATGAGTGCTGCCATAATTAAGCGGTCCAATTGGGTGAAAAATCCTGGAGGCCCCCCCTTCCGGGTGTGTGGTGAACCGATTTCGTGTAGTATTGTACGGTTTGGACCATGTCCGGTGGTTTTTCGGGTTTGGTGGTCGGTGCGACTTGGTGGTGTGTGGCACGTTGCGTTGTGTCTGTGTCACGTTTCGAGTGCATTTCGGGGAAGGCGGAATTGTTTCAACAGGATGAAGTTAATTATTTTTCAACCCGGAATTGTTGCAATTATTGGGAGTTAAAATGGTGAGTTTTTTTACCATTGATGTTGGTAGATTTTGGTTACGGTTTGTTTTATCATATGTTTTAACTGAAAATCAATCAAAAATTTCCCTTGAAAGATGCAAATTCAAAATTGATCGTGGCTCAGAGAAACTCCAACTATTAACAGTCAAGTTACTAAGCCCCATTTTAGCGTTACATGGATTTTCAAAAAGCTGTAACTTGGTGAAAATTACATGAATTATCAACTTTATATATACCATTGGATTCGAAAATTAATCAACTTTAAGATAAAAATATTTAATATGGTGGTTTAGGGGGGCGGGTCCCCGGGGGGAGGGGCCAAAGGAAAAAAAACAGCGTTACATGGAATTCAAGGGCTCAGAGCACATCGTAAAATAACCCAAAATACCAACTTATATAGGTTTTTGGAAAGGGGAGAACCTCTACTTTAGGGGAAAAATATTTAAAACATGTTAAAAATATTTTAACAATTTTTAAAAAATAGTTATCGTAACTATTTTTACAAAAGTAATATTCATTTGAACTATAAAGCCAAATTTTGAAGAAATATGGCCATGCGACATATCAAAATTCATGAAATTATTCAAGGAATCGATATATGAGCAATTCAACTTGATTCGGTTGAACCGGTTCAAATAACCGGTACCGGTTGAACCGATTCGGTGTTTTTACTGCAAATCATGTCATGCGACGTGTCAAAACTCTTCAAATTAGCTCAACAATCTTTTTGTGATAAATTTGAACCGATTCAGTTGAACCGGTTCAAATAACCGGTACCGGTCTGAACCGATTCAGTGTTTTTACTGCAAATCATGCCTTGCGACGTGCCAAACTCTTCAAATAATCTCAACCATCTTTTCGTGATAAATTTGAACCGATTCAAATGAACCGCTTCAAATAACCGGTACCGGTTTGAACCGATTCCGTGTTTTTACTGCAAATCATGCCATGCGACGTGTCGAAACTCTTCAAATAATCTCAACAGTCTTTTCGTGATAATTTTGAACCGATTCAGTTGAACCGGTTCATATAACCGGTACCGGTTTAAATCGATTCCGTGTTTTTACAGCAAACCATGTAGTGCGACGTGTCAACAATTTTCAAATAATCTCTACAATCTATTGGTACTGAATATGAACCGATTCAGTGAAACCGGTTCAAACAACCGGTACCGGTTTAAACCGATTCCGTGTTTTTACAACAAACCATGTAGTGCGACGTGTCGAACATTTTCAAATAATCTCATCATTATATTGGTACCGTCATCAGGGGTGACAATGGGTCTGGGGGGTGAGATTGGGTCATACAAATATCAGCATTTTTGTATGACCCAATCCCAATCCCCAGACCCAATGTCACCCCTGATGACGGTAATGAAATTGAACCAATATGGTTGAACCAGATCAAATTACCGGTACCGGTAAGGACCAATTTTATATTTTATAGCAATCCAAGTAATGCGACCTGTTTTCGTGAATAATTTGAACCGATTTTGTTGTACTGTTTCAAAAATCTGGTAACGATTCGCACATATTCCATGATTTTACTGCAATGATATGGTCATGCGACGTTTTACATAAGGCTACTAAAAATATTTTTCATAGTTTTGTCACTCCCATCCCTTCGAAATCTACTCGAAATATCAGGGGGCAAAAGACATTTCAAAAAACTTCAAAATTTCGATAGAAATATATGTGCAATCAGCTGAAATCAATTTAAAATGCATTCCTTTGCGTTCAGAATCATTTTTAGCATAAGCTGGTTTATAAAAAAAATATTTTCGATGTAAACCTTTTTGCAATGTTTGTCGTATTTCAAATTATTTCCTTTTGACTTGAACAGTCCAACGTACAAAAATAACAACCGTTTCCTACCATAAATTGATAAATTGATAAAAAAATAAATTGATAAATTGATAAATTGATAAATTGATAAATTGATAAATTGATAAATTGATAAATTGATAAATTGATAAATTGATAAATTGATAAATTGATAAATTGATAAATTGATAAGTTGATAAATTGATAAATTGATAAATTGATAAATTGATAAATTGATGAATTGATAAATTGATAAATTGATAAATTGATAAATTGATAAATTGATAAATTGATAAATTGATAAATTGATAAAATAATTAATTGATAAATTGATAAATTGATAAATTGATAAATTGATAAATTGATAAATTGATAAATTGATAAATTGATAAATTGATAAATTGATAAATTGATAAATTGATAAATTGATAAATTGATTAATTGATAAATTGATAAATTGATAAATTGATAAATTGATAAATTGATAAATTGATAAATTGATAAATTGATAAATTGATAAATTGATACTGCTTGTAATTTATTACCATTATTGTTTTTAAAAATGAGATTATCAAAAAGGCAAAATGTTATTAAATGGAATAAAGGTTGCTTTGACTGTAAAGCCATTGATCAATTTTTAAGAAAATTGATTATCACTGAAGCCAGATTGGCCCCGGGTACCTAGGCTATCAAGTGTTATTTTCTATTTTTTTTTCATAAAATGTATCCTCAACTGCACAGTAGTCCATATCGCAAAATTAAGTGGAAAACGGATTTTCCGAAAAATTGTGATGTTTTGGAGTGTTGGTGTCTTGAGAAGAGTTGTTGCAAAAGAAAAGGGGCAACTTTTCCCACTGAGAATTTTGGCTCGAGCCTCGACTCGATCTGGCTCGAGATTGAGCCTGAATCGAGTCGAGGCTCGAGCCAAAATTCTCAGTGGGTTGGTTTGGTTGAAAATTAGGGTGGTTCACTATTAGGGTGATTTTGAACATCTAACTTTTCAGGAATATTTTTGGGATTTTTTTGTCTTCTAGAAAGTTATTGGGCTTGCCAATCTAAGCAACTTTGTCGAAGACATCAAAATTTTATCTCGTAATTTACGCCCTCTACGGCCACATTTATCGAAAGCATCTGAGCAAACCTTCAAAAATCAGTTTTTTGAACGTATTAATTCAGGGTTAAGTTTTAGAGAAAAGCGATATTTGCAGCACTAAAAAACTCTAAAAAACAGACATTTTAATTTTTTGACAGGTCAATTTGGACTTAAGGGCCAAATATTACAGGCATTTTAAGGTAAAAAAGATGCAAATTTGAAACTTAAATATCTCTTGAAAATTAGACATTATCAAATGAAGATACCGTAAAACGGGGATGATAGCCGAGGTGAATATCCCTTTTCTCTAAAACTTAACCCTAAATTACCACGTTCAAAAAAAACTGATTTTTGAAGGTTTGCTCAGATGCTTTTTTATAAATTTGGTCGTAGAAGGCGTAGATTACGAGATAAAATTTTGATGTCTTCAACAAAGTTGCTAAGATAAGCAAGCCCAACAACTTTCTAGAAGACAAAAAAAAATCATTCCTGAAAAGTTAGATTTTCAAAATAACAATAATAGTGAACCACCCTAATTTTCAACCAAACCAAAAGTTGCCCCTTTTCATATGCAACAACTTTTCTGAAGACACCAAAGCTCCAAAACATCATCATTTTTCGGAACATCCGTTTTCCACTTAATTTTGCGATCTGGACCACTGTGAACTGGAGTGAATCAAAACAACAACCTGAATTATTTTTAAGAGTATAAAAGTGTAAGAACCGTAAACCGGGGAGACAATGTTTGAATTTCGATTTATTTTTCAAATATCATTCGAACGATAAGACTTGTTTAAAGATTTTATAATTTTTAAATAAGTACTGGGGAAGGCCACACCAAGTCCATGCTAGTTTGCACATAAAAGCCCAAGTAACATTTGTTTCCAGGAGTTCTACAAGAGCTCTTCAAGATAGCTACAGCATAGAAGTTTGGACCGCGGTAGGATAACATTCTCTTCAAAACTTCTTCAGGAGTTTGGAAGAGTACTTGAAGAGAGTTTTATCCTACCGCGGTCCAAACTGCTATGCTGTAGCTATCTTGAAGAGCTCTTGTAGAAATCCTGGAAAAAAATGTTACTTGGGAGGTTTAGTCTAAATTGCTTTAAAAATAGTTTTGTTAAAAATTGTAATTTTGAAAACCGGGGTGACTTTGAAAGTCACCGTGCACACCAAAAAATAGTCATGTGATTTTACGTCTTTTAGATGCACATAACTGGAGCGTATCATAAGACGCAAAATTACGTCTGATTTTAAAATTACACGAAGATGAAAGCTGAAAAAATAGTCGAGTAAAATTACACTACTTGAGAATTACACGAATGTAAAATCAAACCGGCTACATAGACTAAAATGTTAAAAGTAATTCTTTCAGATTTTATAACATCATTTTAAAATTGAAATTGGTTAACTTTATTCATTTATTTTTTTCAATCACAAAACATTTTTTCACTATAACACTTTGTAAACAAACACACGGCCAAAGTTCTGACTTCCCTTGTTGCTCTGCTCGCGTTGAAATGGCCATTTTCTGTAAGCCTGCCCCCAACTCACCGGCGCCGGAGACCAAAACACTAGCAGCCAGAAAAATCAGTTCCGTCTGGTCACAGGCTGAACAGGCATCTGGCCGGGTCATCAAGATTCAGACCTTGACCTCCTCCTTGACCACGGAAAAGACGCCAACACTCACGGAACCGGCTGCCGAAACGAACGGTCCGATCAGGGAGGAGAGCTCCTCGAATTTCTAGGGCTTCGAAAGTTTCTGTGCTGAGCGATGCGGTTGCTGGGAGCTTTCCTGGCCATCATCACTCTGTTTGATCCCGGCATGCTTGGTGAGAGGCCTGCATAAGATTCCCATCCCGATACACTTCGGAACATGGCCCGGATTTTCAGCGCACTGAAACAGGAAAACAAAGGAAACAAGCAATGTCACAAATCGTGCTAATTGTCGGAATTTTTGAGCACTTACCTTGGGTATGGGTTTTCTATGTCCTTTTTGACCGGTGGAAGCAAATTTCGGACATTGTTCCAGACTGTTGCTGAGTTTTTCTTCTAAAAAATAAATTTGCGTCGACTCTCGTTGCTCTCGTTTCGCGTTGTCGAAGATGGCTGACATTTCGAAAGTGACAAACTGCACTCTCAAGAGGAAAGCAATGGGTTGGTTTAAAATTGTGGCTTATTTGATGTAAAATTAAACGAATTAACACGCTCCAGTTATGTGCATCAA
This sequence comes from Culex quinquefasciatus, assembly GCF_015732765.1. NCBI lineage: Eukaryota > Metazoa > Arthropoda > Insecta > Diptera > Culicidae > Culex > Culex quinquefasciatus. Next base: position 55,212,028 of record NC_051863.1, on the reverse strand, counting down.
ACGTATCGTGTTATTACGTTTCGAATAATGTAAAATTCAGATAAAACCATTGCCAAGAAAATTGGCAATTTGCGTTTGATTTGCGTCGTAAAACCGCAAAATTACATCACATTTTCAATTACACGACCGAGTTTTCTGTTCGATTCGTAATTACATTCAATGTAATATTAATATTTTTTTAGTGTGTCTTACCAATTTCACTTTAAAAGTGTACACATTCAAATTATAATATTATATTGACCATTAGTAAGGTCACTAAAAATGTTTTATTTGAAAAAATGCTTTTAAATGTTTGTTTAACTCAGTTCATGTTCATGAAATTTAAATAAAATTTATAAAAATATTAGCCAAAGTGAAAAATCTCCCAAGTTTGATCAATATTCATTGGAATTTTTTTTTAATCCGAATTATTGTTAGAAAATGATTCTACTGAAATTACCTGATTTCTTTTGATTTGAATTCAGTAAATAACACTTAACATTCGTAATGTTGGATCTATTTTTTTCTGTTCTTTTTGTAAAATTGTTCAAGGAACCCGATAAAGCAGTTTGTTTTCCGTTTAGAACTCTTGTTCATTCAAGAAAAACATGTCAGCTTGAGAGTATTTAAATAATCCTATTTATCAGTGTTTTTATAATTATAATTAACAAAATTTTTGAAACTTTTGAAAATTTGTTGAACACAACTTTTTAAGGTACCGTAAAACGGGGTAACTAAGGTTGATGATTGCAAAACAACTGAACGAGTGTAAAATGCACTTTTTGCATTCAAATGTTGAGACTGTGGCTTGTGAGTTCAATTAGTTGGGTGGTGACGCGCGGTCAATTATGTGGCATTGTGTGTGAAAAGAAGAGAATTTTGCTTCGTGTTTCATCCTGATTGGCTTGCTCAAGTCCTTCCTACATCATCGTTGATCGGGAGGCACGACGTCGTGTGAATTGTTGCATTAAAATAAGTTTAAGTATTACTGTAAATGACTGCAAAAAGTGCTTCCTGTATCATCAATGTCGTCTGGGTAATCGTGATGAAAAATTACATTTATTCAGTGTTTAAATACCTGTGCGCGAGTGTTTTGGTGTGCTAATTAGAAAGACCTTCCCATAGCATCGTTGCTCGGAAGGCTCGCCGACGGGTTTGTTATGAAAGTCCTCCCCATAGCATCGTAGCTCGGGAGGCATCGAAAAGCCAATACCTTATCCTACTAACCCAAAAAAAAATAATAATCACGTGATGCTTGAAGGAGATGCTGTGGATTCAACGGTCTCAAGCGGTATCAACAAGTATATAGCGAAAAACTATGTGCTTGATGAGTCTGCAACTTCAACTATCGGACTAACATTCCTCCCTTTTGTTGAACTGCAGGCTTCTTGGGAGGGCGCCGGTATTGACTAATAAAGTCGGGGTCTTCAGGGGTTAAACAGTGAACGGATGGTTGGCTCCCACTGATCATTTTTGATTCATTGTTTAACTTCAGCTGATCTGTCAATAACGGAGTAGCAGCTCATTGGCAGTCAACCATGCTCATGCTCATGCTCATGCTCATGCTCAAATGTTGAGACTGTGGCTTGTTATTTCAATTTTTAGTTTTTGGAAATTTGAAACACTTTCATATTTATAGTACAGTTGGTTGAAACGCAAAGGACATTCAAACAATCGTTTTGCTTGTATAAAGTAACAAACTGAAGCTCTTAGGATGAGAGTACACCTTTACCACTGCGTCACAGGATTTTGTTGGAGGAGAAGCACAACTGCAGGATACGTAAGCTGCAATGTTTTTTTTATTCCATTGAAATAATATTCAACACACAGAACTAAACTCACTCATGGAATCGTTCCATCAAACACCTGTTCATCAGTGAAAGGGAAGTTCCGGGTCGTCAACGAAAACAGTTCTCCAGATACTCCACTGCAAACAAAAAAAACGCAATCTTTTAGCATAAAGTTTCACAAAAAAAGAAGTTTCAACCCCCCAACCAACCTGTCCATATCGCAGTGGTACCCCATCCTCAGCTCCCGCGGCCACCCGTGCGCCAATCGCTGGGACACGCACTGCCTCGGCTTGGCCACCGGATGGAACCGATGCACGAACGCACTGTTGTAAAAGTACGGACACAGCCCGTGCGACCCCTTGGGAAACGGCCGGGCCGCCACCTGGTCCCGGCCGCAGTTGCCCATGTTCCAGCTGATGTGACAGTCGCGCCTTCTCGTCCCAAAGTTGGCACTCGTGTGGATGCACTGGACCTGCCGGGCGGCCTGCTTCGGATCCAGCAGCATGTGCTCCGGCACGTTGTCGAAGCCGGGCCCTGCCGGATCACACGCTGCAAGGGTTTTTGGGTTTGGAATAGGCTAATTTGTATTCAGGTTGCCGCGACCCGACTTACCGTCGATTCTGTTGATTTTCTGAAGTCCGAACCTGCGGGAACCTTCCAGCGCGAGATGGGCGCCCATGCTGAACCCAAAGATGTGACCCTTGGCCGGATCAAAGCCGATCGACTCCATCCTTCGCAGGTGAGCGGCCAACACGTTGGCTAATTTGTCAAAATGAGGCAGCAACTCGTTGAAGTAATCGATCGTGTGGCTGTTGTTGGCGTAATGCATCACCATCACACATCCCGTCCGGTGCACGGTAAAGTTGGACACCATGTCGCCGACCCACTCCGAGTCGGTTCCTTCGCGCCACCCGTGCACGATGATCGCAAACTGTTCACTAGGCTTGCAACTGCTTTTGGCGAAGTCTGCATTGCTGTCCGGAACGTTGACCAGCTGGTTCGAACCTCTGGAATCCAAAGTAGTCCGTAAAACATCACACAATACCCAGAACAAGTCTCACACTCAGCACCTGTCGAACATCAGAAACCTGATCGTGCCAGTGACTCGATCAGCTGCTTTCACACCGCCGTAGATCACACAAATCACCGCGCAGATCGCCCATAGCTGAGCACCGTTCATCAACCTTTGCGCCATGACGGTTCGGAACTGACTGCGAGACGCCTAATTTACACATTTGGGGCGAGCCCGCCTCTCGTCAGATACCGGTTTTTACCAGACGGTCCCACCCCGAGTTTGGGGCGCCCGAAAAGAACAGAAAGTGTAATTGTTTGCCTCCCCTCCCAGCACTGACGTAGATAACAACGTCTTCGACCGGGCCGCTCCGCGAGGGAGAACTTGGTTGGATTGAACCTTTAAAAAGGTGCGTCTCATGGTTTGACGGGAGAATCTGGAAACAGCTGAGCAAAAAGTTTGATCACACTTGTCGACAAAATTACTTTTCTTCTGGAAGGTGGAGCAGTTTTCGCCAAAAATGTGATAGCGATCTGAGGAGATCCTAATGTTTGACAATAAGTATTTTTTCATACAGCTATTCCATATGAAAGTGTAAACTCAAATTTTTATATTGCCCATTACCCAAGGAGAGATTCCTTGGCCCAAATAAATAGATACGTATATTTTTATTTGGTTATTACGGCGTTTCAAACCTAGTTAGGGTGGTTCCATAACTGTCAAAAAAAACTTTATTTTGACTGCAATTTCTCGTCATTTTACCTGATTTAGCTCTTTTGTCGTACGTCACTTTTTGACGTTCCGAGAAAAACGCGTTTTAATGTTTGACCTTGAATAAACAAAAACGAGAGCACGCAATGTTAACAATAACAAACACGTTTTGTTTGGTTGACTATTCTGAGCATTGCCCCGAAGTTTGGTTGAATTTGGTTGCCGGAGTCCCGAGTTATGATTGAAAATGTTTGTCTCTGTGTCAAGCGCGTTCTGACCTGAAATCCCTTTGGCCAGTTCATTCATATGAAAAGTGACCAAAAATGCACGGAGTCTTGCCTTCCTCACTGAGGTAAGGCTATAATCCTGCTCTAAAAATGAACTTTGTTTAAAAACGTCGTAAACACAGCTTCATGTATACATATCGACTCAGAATCGAAAACTGAACAAATGTCTGTGTGTATGTGTGTGTGTGTATGTATGTGTGACTCACCAACTAGCTCTTGTTTCTCGGCACTGGCTGAACCGATTTGACACGAATCTGTTGCATTTGACTTGGTTTAGGATCCCATAGATCGAGTTTTACACAGAATAAAGTTTCGATAAGTAGTTCAAAAGTTAGGTATAAAAATGTGTTTTCACATAAATCCGGATCTCACTTAAATGTACGTAAACGATGCCCAAGTCCATCATCCCATCATCCGACCCATCGTTGGTTAGGTTATTAAAAGACCTTTCCAACGAGTCTAAAACATTGAAGATCTGGCAACCCTGTCTCGAGATATGGCCCCTTAAGTCATATTGATGTACTTTTTGGAAGCCGGATCTCACTTAATTGTATGTAAACTATGTCCGGATCCATCATCCGACCCATCGTTGGTTAGAATATTGAACATTGAAGATCTGGCAACCCTGTCTCAAGATATTGATTTTTATGTACTTTTTCATTACGCATCTAAAAAATAGATGAAATTTGCGTACAACCCCATCATATCAGACATTGAGTGAGGGAGGCTCCAACCACATAGGTGTATTAAGTTAGTTTTTTTATTTTTATTTCCGTGATTCTCGAACGCAAATCCATTTTCGTTCATATTCTTAGAACAGTGTACCACGACGTCGTTTGTTTTTGTAGGTCTAGACGATGAAAAACAAAATCGACCCAAACTGTGTAAATGAAAACAGTGAAAAACAGACTTTAGTAGATAATATTTTTACAATGAGCGGTAATAAGGTGAATGCAATTTTCAAGGCGAAGTTATAGGGTAACAAAAACTACGCAGTCTTAATCATTCTGTTGAACAGTTTGAAATTAAAAGTATTTTATTTTAAAATGATTAGGATGGCACAAAATTGTAATTCACCTCGTTAACCTTTTTCATTATTTCAAATAAATACATATGACAAATAATATGGTGAACATTTATTGATCATTTAAACAAAACATTATAAGTGAATATTGATCACCCTAATACGAGCACTCAAATGTTGTTGTTTATCCAGGGCTGTCGGATTACCATAGTTACATACCTAAGACACCTTGAATATGAAGATATGCTCAAGGTTTTCTGGAGATCAAATAAGATAACACTGCAGCTGCTCTTGTAGTGTGTTGTAGAGCTTAATTAGCCCATCAGTTATCTTACAAATTTGAAGCTGGTAGGAACTGGCATAACGTACAATCACCACATGTTTCAAACCAGCAAGCTTTTAAAATAAAATTGAAATTTCAATCAAATTTGCCTAAAATTGATAAATATTCTCAAATTTTCCTACCGCTGGAATTTTGGAAAGCGGACAATTTTCCTTACACTTTTTTACTGACATTTTATAAATATGATGGTTGGAATCTGTTTCATTTTTTGAGATAAAAAAATTCAATTTCTGAAATCTCAATGAAATAAAAAAGCTGATTTATAGTTTCAACTGACGGATTTTTTTTTGATTTCCCAAAATTATTCAAGTGCGTTTTTTTTTAAATAAAAAAAAGTGTCAGAAGGATTTCTTTGATATTTGAATTACTGCAATCTTTGTAGAAACTTTTCTGATTTGAGAAGTTTTCAGAGTACCGTTACAATGCCTTGAAATTTTTATGTTTTGCAATTGGCATGTCGCAGAATTTCGATTTTTTTTGCGTTATCAACCTTTTACCGAAGAAATCATGTTTTAGGGGACAACAAACTACAACTATTGAGCCAAGGAAAAGTATGCAGAAATAATTTGCCGCAGTGTTATGATTTTTTTTTTCAAATTAAATGTTTTTTCTGAGAAAATAGAAATGACATTGAAAATATTTTGTTGACTTCAATTTTAGCTTGAATTAAAAATTAAGTTTGCAACCGAAAGTGATCAAAAGTTTATTTTTAACTAAAATTCCAAGTCAAGTTTTACGATTTTCGGTTGCAAATTGATTAATGTCAAAAAGGCCAAACATTCAATATTATGCCCTGTTGAAATGTTTGTCTTGATTTGAATAAAAAAAGAAAATATTGTTTTCTAAAACTCGGATAATTTAAGAATGTTTCATATTTTAACATTAAAAATCGAACATATCGATATCGACATTAGAAAATGGTAGGTTGTTTGAGTGAGACTAATAAAACGTAAATTTTCTTGTTTTCAAATCATTCCGTGGCAATATCTCAGCAACTTACGGTCGTATAAACAAAGTGCAAAATGAGCAAAATAAAGAGAATTTGCATAGCAATTCCTTCAAATCCTTCAAAATATAGAGATTTTTGAATTTTCATATATCATTTTTGTATGGACAGCTGCCAAATTTGTATGGAAAATTATTTGGACAAACTAATAATGCAAAATGACTTCTTTGGGCATACAGAAGGCACCAAAATAGTTTCAGACGGATTAACAAAATCAAAATAATCGAATGACTGAAATCTCAGAGAATTGCTCCTGTACAAATGTTTTTTCTGAGTAGTACTCATAACCTACAACTTTGCCAAATACACCGAACCGGTCAGAAAATTCCTTCAAAAGTTATAGAGTTTTGAGTATTCAAGTTCTATTTTTGTATGGGCAGCTGCCAAAAATTCTGTGGAACTTTGTACCAATGACAGAAAATGCCTTCTTTGGTTATAGGAAACGCCCCCAAAAAGTTTATCCCAATAAAAAAAAATACAAAAAATGCATGAAATCGGCTGATTTCGTTAGAAATTGCCCAGTTTCTATTTTCACTTTAACTTTAACCACGGGATTGAAACTCGTCTGAAAAACATGTACCGTAAACTGGGGTGACTTTGATAGCCCGGGGTGACATTGATAGAAATTTAATTTGGCCACTAATTTTGATACATCCAATGTAACAGTCACATTTTTGCATATATGTTCGATAATAAGCTATCCCTTAATGCTTACATACTAAAATTTCACAAAAATGTTAGGATTTTAATTTGACGGGCATTTCAAAAACCTATCAAAGTCACCCCGTGCTATCAAAGTCACCCCTGTTTACGGTATCATTTTCTTCTTTAAAACGGTGGCGCCGCGTGGTGGTAGCTAGAGGGTGACGAGCGGGAATTCCCGGGAAAAAAATCCCGGGAAATCGACCATTGTTGGACCTCTCGATTCCCGGGAAATTTGGTCGAGAGTCCCGTGAAATTTTTTACTTATAAAAATCGAAGCAAAATGTTATAAATTAATCAGAAAAACATTTGAATAATTCGAAATGGTTTAGAACATTGACTGTTCACTTGTCGTACGTTCCAATAATTATAATTGAGAGAAGCCCAAAAAATGTGGAGCCCAAAATTTACCTTAAAGCATACTTACAGAGGTGGGCAAAAAAGAGCGAATCGCTCAAAGAGCCGGTTCACTGAAAAGAGCGAACGAACCGTGGCTCACAAAAAAAGAACCGCGGTTCTTTTTTAATCTCCAGTCTTTTGAAAGATCCGTTTCAAGATGGCATGATTTTTGATATCAATATAATTTATTGAATTTAAAAAAATAGTATTCAATTTGTTTTTGAGAATTGGAAATGCAATTTCAAAAATGTCAATGCTTATAAAAATTAATCCCAAAAGTAAATGATTAGTTAAAATCTTACCAAAAATGTACTGAATACTGAATATTTTATCGATTCAATCACAATGTAGAAAAAGTTCTAAGAATATTTTCTCCAAATAATATATTAGCATTATTTCAATTCATGTAGAAATTAATACAATTTAAATATTACAAGCAATTTTTCCGGCATGCTAGATTTAAGTTTGGATGCCATTCTATTACTCGAATGTTTTGGTTCGAGTAGAAATCTTGACATGAAGACCACCAAGACCTATGGTTTTCAAGGGCATCTTCTCGTTTTCAGTTTAAATTTTTTATCAAATAATTTATATAAGTCCAATGTGAAATAACTTATAAAATCACACAATTCTTAAAAAAAAAACCTTTTCATCCAAATTTTGAAAAAGAGCAAAAGAGCCGTTCAAAAGAGCGGCTCTTTTTAATGAGCGAACGAAAATGAGCGGCTCCTTAAAAAGAGCGATTTTGCCCACCTCTAATACTTAGCAGTTACATCCCAGAAATGAAATATAAAGTTTTTTTTTATTTTTGCATAATTAATTAATTTTTCCTTCTCTTGCCAAATTCACTGTTAGAATATCCAATTACATCAAAATGAATTATAGTTCAAATCATAGTTGAAAGGAACTCAAAAACTCTATTAGGTTATAAGAAATACGGAATTGTTAATTGATTATTTACTAATAAAATACATTGAATTAAATTGTATTATTAACTGATATAGAGAAAACCCTTTTCAAAATTTTCAATTTTCATATCCTCTTTATAGCTATTTCATTGTTGATGTCAATAATTCATTTTGTGTTTCACATTATCCTCAATATTAGAATATTTTTTGGAAGAAAAAACTCTGGATATTTGTAAAGATTGCCTCAATCTTTGTTAAGGTCCGAACATTCGGGTTTTCCTCATAATTGTAAATATTTTTTCAATGAATATTTTCAGTTGACCTTAAACAAGAAATGAATCATAAAATTGGTTTGAACTGTTATGTATCACATTGCGATACTGGGAAATTATATATTTTCTATTTTTTACTTCACAAAAATCTAATAACAAGTGCATGCAACAACTTTTGAAACATCACTATGTGCGAATTAAGACTCGTAAACATTTTAAACTACAATTTTGTGTCCCAAAAAGCTCAAAAAACGATCTTGTATTTGCAGATTAATAAAAAAAAATCTAATGGCTGAAATAGTTCCTTGAAGTATTCAGGCTACTCAAATTAACGTTTCTTTTAATAAATATGAATTGATTGTAATTGAATTCATTGAAAAGACATAAATTTATGACTTTTCCTTTTTAAATTATTGGCACTATTGGCATAGTTAAAAAAACTCCCGGGTCCCGGGAAATGGCCAAATTCAACTCTCGATTCCCGGGAAATTCAAAATCTCGAGAATCGTCACCCTCTAGTGGTAGCTGCCCTGTTTATTACACTGTGAAATTATTCATGGCTAATCCCAGAAAACAAAAGGTAACAACAGAAATGTTCGTCTTAAAGGGGTGCTGCAAAAAAAACTTATTATTTTTACCAAATTTTCAAACAAGTCAGCAACGAATTACATGTTTCATATTCGAACTATACTTAAAAGTTGGTTTTGTTATTTGTTATTGCAAAACCGCATATTTTTTAACGAAAGTGCCAAAAATATTCGTAATTACCATTTGCCTCTTGGTGGCGCTTTGTGTTAGTATGTGTGCGGTCGATGTTTGCGGACGTGCACGCAGAACGGCAGAACACAGAACAGTGGGAACTAGCAAAAATGCCTCACTTTCTTCTGATTAAAGTTGCTATATTGAAATTACTTGAAGATTCATACCCGTGAGTTAACCCTAACAATGGAGACAGTGTTTGAATATGGCCAAGTCATATTTGCGTAGGTCAGGCCATTAAATGCTTAGTAATTGTCACGTTTACCTAATTTTTTTTTGTTGGATTTTTTTAGGACTAAGCTAATGATTCAAGGTTATATATGTTTTTCAGACAAGTTACAACTGATTACAGTTGGGTTATCATTTGATAAACATTGTTTTTCATTGTGATTTCTGCATAAAATCTAAACGCATTCTTATTTAAATTGCTTGTTGTATCACACAAATCAAAGTCAGGTTTGATTTACAATTATTAAATCATCAGTTTCCCTTCAACTCTATAAAACACTTCTTTCTAACAAAGTGTACTCAACTATTAATCAAAGAGGATGGGGCCGAAAACTCAATCAAGCACATAATTGAAGCGAAGGATGCTCCAGTTACAACTTGGAAAACGTAATAACCTGTTCGTATTAACACAGAAGAGAAAAGGATTCCCTCTTCCCCTTCCGGATGATCATGCTTTGATGTCAGAGTGGTGTCTTCTGCAATCGACTTCCTTTAAATGTAACATCATCCATTCAATCACTGTGTACCGTTGTGCAACTTCTCTATTGCATATGTTTCTGAGGTATAAAAAAGTTTATCTGTGTGTATGTCTGAGTGTGCGCGCACTTCCCGTATGTGTGAAGTCTGTAATTGAACCTGCAAATTTATGAAAATTAATTCCTTCTTTCCCTTCTTTGCATTTGCCATCATCGACCTAATAGACACACTTCTTTGATGTAAACTTGCCTTCAACTTGTTTTTGCTCTTATTTCCCTTCTTCTCTCGCAACCAACCCAGATTACGACAACCGGACGTGCGTGCCCTGCGAGGCCAATTGTGCCTCCTGTCAGGACCGGCCCGACTACTGCACCAGCTGTGATCACCATTTAGTTATGCATGAGCACAAGTGCTACTCGGCCTGCCCCAAGAACACCTACGAGACGGAGGACTACAAGTGAGTACCGACTGTGGTGAACGGGGGAGGGGTATTTAGAATATTGAGATGAGCAGGTGAATTTTGTTGGAGGTTTTTTGAGTATTTTTAGCATTTTTTTTAGCTAAAGCCAAATTCCAAAGTTGATTTTAAATAGCTTCACATAGTAAGATGTGAACAATTTTCTCTTTCTTATCGTTATTCTGATAATTCTATCGGCGATAATTTTATCGACAGTAACGGACGGTAACTCATATTTAATGTATTTCTTAAATTGACTAAAAACCTATCAAATTATGTTGAATTTTCAAGCATCCTTCGTAAAAAATATGGGTTAGATGACAAGTTTCAAAATATAAATCGTAAAATTTTCAAAATATACCGTAGTACTCAATTTTTAAAAATTTGTTATGTGGGTATCAAAATTTTGCATGCATTTTCACTGTTTTAGAGTTTTTTGAATGAAATACTAAAGTTTTCACAAAATACCGTATTTGCTAGAAAATACAAAAGATTTGTAATTTGGCATATATTTAAACTGTTTAGAGATTAATAAATATGTAAAATACTCAATTTTTCACTAAATTCCGTATTTCCTCAAAAATACTATTTTTTATAATTCGTAAACGTTATAAAACGATTTGAAGTTTTGCATGCATTTTTACTGTTTTATATTTTTTATAATGAAATACTAAAATTTTCACAAAATAAAATTTCTCGAAAATACTAAAACAGTGAAAAAACAGGTAAAATTTCGCATCGTATCATTATGGGTATCAACCCATAATGCAAATTATAAAAAATTGAGTATTTTCAAAAAAATACGGTATTTTGTGAAAATTTCAGTTTTTCATAAAAAAAAATCTAAAACATTAAAAAGGCATGCAAAATGTAAAATCATTTGATACCGATTTTGCGAATAATAAAAATTGAGTATTTTCGAGATAATACGGTATTTTGTGAAAATTTTAGTTTTTCATTAAAAAAACTTTACAGCAGTATGATGTGAAAACTTTAGATTTTCATTCTACTCTAAAACAGTGAAAATGCAGGTAAAGTTGCAAATTGTAAAAATTTGAGTACCATAAACCGGGGTGACATTGATAGGATTTTTTTTTTGGAATATTTTCCAACTGTTTAGGTTTTTCTCAAAAACATGTACTGGTTCATGCACTATTTTTGAAAAACAGTTTTTCAATAGTGCTTAAAAAATAAGTATCCTTAAAAATTCTTATTCTGCATTCCCGGGTGACGTTGGAAGTTGTAGTTTGTTTTGTAAAAATCAGATTAAATTTATCAAAATTTTAGTATACTTCAAATGTACCATCGCTAAGGTAGCTGATATAGTTTAGAAGAAATTAAATTTATGGTTATATTAAGTTATTTATGTTTATAAACCTTTTATCGAAATATTTATTAATTTTAGATAAAATTGTTCAAAAGTCACAATTTTTCCTAACATTTGTTAAAGTTTTGTTGTTTATAAAATTATCGATTTATATTGCATTTTAAACTGAATTGGGAGCATGAATCAGAAGTTTTCACATTTTATATAAAATTTGTTCAACCGCAAATGCCTATGTATATGGATTTGTTTTAATTCTGTTTCAAAAACACATAAAATTGATTATTTACATACTTATTTTACCATCTCTTTGTGGTAAATTGTCCAAAAAATCCAAAAATGCATTTCGTTTCGATTTGAAATCATGTTCATTGAGAATATCATGACACTTTGAGAATATTAAAATAATGCTATTCATCAATATTTTCTAAATTATAATTTACTTACATTTTAAATTAATCAACATATTATGAAAACTTTTTCTTGAGGTACTTGAATACTTCTCTACCATGACCAGTATGAATCCATAGCATTCCGTACGTATTTAATTTGTACTCTTCATTTTGCGGAAAAATCTTAAACCTATCAAAGTCAACCCGTTTTACGGTACTTTAAAAATACGATATTTTGTGAAAATATTAGTGTTTCATAAAAAAAACACTAAAACAGTGAAAAAATTTAAAATTTCGCTTGATAACCATATTGCAAATAATAAATGAATAAGTACTTTGAAAAAACGTCATTTTTTGAAAATTTCAGTATTTATACTTTAAAATTTGATACATTATCAAAAAATATATTCTAAACGGATGCATTAAAAATAAAACATAATAGGCGTCATCCATAAAGTATGTCACGCAAAAATCGATCAAAATTAACGATTAGATTATCGTTATCGTTCCGACGATAACGATGACCATTATCGTCATCGTTAGACGATAATAATAACGACGATAATTCTATCGATTAACAATCTTGGTATTAATTGAACAATTCAATCACATTTTTTTGTTATTTTTACATTAGAAACATCACAACTATTTACTATTTATCATTTTTTCGCTAGATTTATCAACATCACCCTCACCCAACAACAGAAGACTTCAATTCAAACAGAAAACAGGTTTTTGTGCATACATTTTCATTCTATTCATTAAATTCATCCCAAAATCGAAGCTTTAAATTAATTTTAAAATTAAATCTCAAAATGATACGTTCCATGTTGGCATTTGTTTCAACATTCTCCTAATCTTTCTCAGAAATATTTCTCCTCAAATAAAGTGCACTCTTAGCATAACTCACTTGTTGATGAAGCAAACAAAAAAAAAACGTCCTAATGGTACCACATCGCACAAAGAAAGCCAACCCATTATGTTTGTGGGGATAATGTTTTTTTGTTTGCTCAGATCAAGTGACCATCCCTAATCCCTTACGTCTTCTTCTTCACAGTACACACGTTCGCATTTCCAAGTCATGTCCAAGTATCTCGTAAAAACTACAACAAAGGTACCTCTTCTGTCAGGCGCACTTTCCCTCTCGTAACAATAACAAGAGGGAAAATTCCTCCTTTTATTCACATCAATACTGGACTTGGTCTTAGCTCCTTGATGAAGCAGCTTGTGGTTCTTTTCTTTTTCTTTTTTTTTTTGTTCTCTGAACCATAACCAAAAACCCCGTACGACCACACTGGAACACACTGGCAGAAGTACTTAATCCTCACTCACCATACCTCTTGAAGCATCCTGGGTATTAGCAAGTTTGCCCTCCTCGACCGTCCACCTTCCTGACTTGCCTTCGGCGTCTTTAGGTGGGGTGTTGTTTTTATCTCCAAAGTTAAGGAGTACACGTTGTGACTTATGTTGATTTTTGAAAACTCCTTGGAAAAATCTAAAAATTTACCTCAAAACTATTGAAATTGTTATAAGTTTGCTTTGGGATTTGCGAACTACTCAAAGGTCTTCAGCAAGTTAGCGAGAATGTTTTTGAACGATTTCAGGTGAAACTGGGTACTCAATTTGATAAACTTCTTTGCAACCAAGTGTATTGTAGAAGTCAAACGTTCCAGTGACCCCCTCTCCCCCTCATTTTACTTGGAACAGACCAAGCCAACAGGAAAACGATTCTGCTCGACGATGTACGACAAGTTCGTCAGAAGTTCAGGATAATGTTTTTTTGGCTTTTTTCGAGCAGTCGAACGAACACTGTTTCCCTTGAAGAACTCGAACAAAACTCAAAGAGACCATATTAACATGCACGTAAGTGTGTCCAAAACACAAAGACGGTACAGTTTCATGCCTGATAAGAAGCAATCGCATTCAATATTCATTAAGTAACAGGTAAACGAGAATGGTTCGAATGGTTGAAGCGTCACACACACACACACACATACAAGCAAACACACCCATCGACGTGACATTGTCATTGAGATGTCTCTCGTTTGAAGGTTTTCCCAGCAGAGCAACTGTCTGTTGGAAATGGGTTTTTACGATTAGAATCGGTGGGGAAGAGGGGGGTGGGGGGTGATGTGAAGAGCAGGAAGTCACATTATCAAACATTGGATGCTGCAAACGGTTTGGTTTGGAAATAATGTCAACAGCTTGAGATGTCAGTGCAGTTGAGCAAATATGGTTATGGGGAGAACGTTTCGGGAAAGACAGGGGGACTGTATTTGATAGCGTTTAACTTTACATTATCATTTAGAATCATTGCTTCAAAATCAGAAAGAGGATATGACAAATGAGCTGATACTTGTGTTTAATTTTATTTTATTTTTTAAATTAAGTCTTACAAATTTCGTACAAAAACAAACCCAATCTCCAATCTCCTGACCCAATCTCATTCCCTGATGACGTTAATTTGTAATAAGGCCGATGCAACTATTTTTCAAAGTTTTTGTCCCTTAGCTCTGGTAGGGGTCGAGGGAGGTGGCAAAAAAAATAAAAAAATGTATAAATATGGAAATAACAAGCCATTGTTTAGCCAATTGCATGGAAAAAGTGTTTTAAAATGCACTTTTAACTAGTTCAATAATCATATTTTTTTTAAATGATAGATTTGACGAAAACAAAAAAAAAAGTGTAAAATAAACTTAAACATTGAAAGATTTCAAAAATTTAAAAGATTTTTAGATCAACTAAAACATGCTAAAAATGATTCTTAACGCAGGGAAACAGAATTTAAATTGATTTCAGTTGATTGTACTTAAATTTCCATTAAAATTTTGAAGTTTTTTTGAAAAAAAATTTTGCTCTCTGATTTTTCGGGCCACTTTGAAGAGAGTGGGGGTAGACAACAAATTTAAATCAAATTTTTAACAGCCGAATTCTTTACATAAAAATTGAGGCACTCAAAACAAAATATTTGAATTTTTTACTTTTTATTAAGTTGTACAAACATTGTTTTACTTTAGCTATCTGTAATAAAATCATTAAAAATCATAATAAATAAAAATAAAATCAATTTAGCAGAAAAGTACTTAAAATTGGTAAAAATATAGTCATCGTAGCATCTATGAGGACCCTAGAAAAATAAGTTGAGAATAAAAAAAGTGTCTTACCGGAAATTATTTTTAAGAACGGAGTTTGAATTTATTTAATTTAAATGATTATTGTAAGTAAAGATTTTCAGAACGAAATTGATGTAGTTTAATTTATTCATAAAAATATTCGCTCAAGTATTTTGAATAAAATATAAATTATCCTGCAGCCAGATTTTTTGGCACTAGCTGAAGATATCTTGCTTGTAAAGGTTTTTAGAATGGAATTTATTTTGGTTAATTGATTCATGAAAATATTCAATCAATTATTTTTCCCACAACCGAAATTGTCATGCATCCTATAAAACCAACTGAAGTTATCATGCAGAAAGTTATCTTGCAGATTCGATGATTTTAGAAAAAAAAACATCGCTGCAAGATAACTTCTGTACTAAAAAGTTATCTTGCTGCGATGTTTTGGAAGTTTTAGTACTTGCAAGATTACTTTTTTAGTACATTGCAAGATAAGTGCATTATCGGATTCTTTGGACAATTTTACACTAACCATAAATAAAATAAGTTTCTAGGTGCCAAGTTTTAATTGTCATTCAAGCAAAAGCAATAATTATGACCATTTTTTTTCATTTTCAATAAAAAAATTTCATAGCAAATCTGGTGAATTTATAAACCGGTCTCAATGGTTAAAAATAAAATCAAGAAAACAGTTTCAAAAGCTTTTTATAAATCAAAATCGAAAAAGGACATTGTGTGACCCAGGCCATTACATGTATAAAAAATGTAAATCATGGAAATAGTCGAACCGGTTGAATATTTTTTGAAAAATAAATTGATATCCTATGAATGTTAATTTAAGTTAAGTTAAGTTAAGTTAAGTTAAGTTAAGTTGTTGTTGTTGTTGTTGTTGTTGTTGCTGTTGCTGTTGTTGTTGTTGTTGTTGTTGTTAGTGTATGTGAGTAAAACAAAATCAACATTTCGAAAATCAATTTTCAGCGTGACCAGATTAACCCAGATTAATTTGACAAAAGAAAAGAACGAGATTCAAAATTTATTTTTTAGAATGTGTGTGCGTGTAAAAAATACAAAGAAAATCATTTCAAAGTTTTATAGCAAAAAAATCACTTAATCGAGTGTGTTTAAATTGTTATGAGGAATCATTACAATGAAATCATAGTTTGTTGTAATAGCTAATTACAAGTCTCAATTTGTAATTCAAAGTTACATAAAGATGTAATTAAGGATTACGTAATCTTTAATTACAAATATTTATAACACTTGAATACAAAACAGCACTAACTATAATGTTTCAAACATCACCAAAAAAGCTTGTGATATTTCAATCTCGCTGAATGGTCTGTTTGGTAGTTTTTTTCCGATGGAAATTTTCTGTGCAGTCGATACGGATCGGGAAGGTCCATTCTTGGTGAGGGAGCAGTTACGGAAATTGCTTTTCGCAAAATTGATCGACGCCACCAACATCTTCAGCACAGCCGACAACAGTTATCCAAACTGCGAACAAAGCTTAACTTTTTTACCTCGCCGCGATTAAAGTAAGTAACTCGATTAATGCTCAATAAGCAAAACCTCAGTACCTCATGTGTGAGGCTCTGGGAGACTTTAATGAGTACAATAAATTCAGAACGTTTTGGACAGTCTAAATGAACGCGTCGGAGTAATTGATTTCGAGAAATCCCCCCTTCGATCATGGAACTGCCATAACATATACACCCAAATAAACCTTTAAGCATCGTGAATTTCACCTTTTCAAGTCTCCATACAAATTTAGGGCCTATTCATACAAAAGTACTATAAACATTCAGTAGAAATCAATTTCTTCTCTAATAGATAATTATACACTTTTTAAAAAAAAAACTTTTTGATCTCAATTTTCATTATTTTATTTCAAGATTGTTAACATTTCTCAAAAAAAATGTAGAAAAAAATGGCTTGAAAAATCATTTCTGGATGAAATTTTTTATTGGCAAACGAGAATTATTCAAGTGAAATTTTAATATTGTGCATTGCTTTCTACTCAAACTAGTTTTTATTGGTGTCCATTCTTGTCTATTTCTTTAGACATATTTTTAAATAGCTGAGATTTCTTATCAATGGTTTTTTTTCTGAAATATCAAATAGTTTTCACTTCAATTTTTACTAAAGAATAAAACAAGTTTCTGTCTATGAAAAAAATAACATGAAAATATTGAATGTGAAGCCATTTTTATTTTATTTCAAGCACAAAGTGAAAACTATTGTTTATAAAATATAAAATAACAATAAAGCCTTTCAAAAACCCTGAATTGCTACTGGCATTTTCAAACTGTGGTCACAAATCTCTAAATTTGAGAAAAGCTTGGAAGTGCCAAACCAAATTTAAAACGCAAAAAAAAAAAACGAAATACAATTTTTGCAATGGATTGTACTCATCTCTACTTCAATGAAAATTTTTATTTTCAGCATATTTTTTTAATCCCCATTTTTCCATTTTTCTGGACAATTTTGCTGGGGGAAATCAAAAACATTAAATAAATTTGTTTCCGAAAATAAAGTATGTTTTATATTAAAATTAAATTATAGCTTAAAGAGGTATTCAAAGCATTCATTTCTTATTAAATGTTTAAAAAACTCTATTTCAATAATTCAGTTTCTTTCAATTATACGAGTTCAAAGAGAAAATAACGCATTTTCGATTGAAAACTTATCAAATTCACAGTTAAAACTTCTGTGGATAAACTATTTGATATTTTTGTGCATTTATTTACAACAATGCCTGAATTTCAAGGAAATTCGCGGAAATTGTGTAATTTCACGAATTTCACGCTGTACACGAAAACGTGAAAATTCACAAACCCAAGAAATACCATTGTTGAGTTACTTTTGAAAAGTCGCCACCCTGATTCCAAACGTCCCACTTCCTGACACGGAAACATCACTGAGGCGTTTCCCATTCCCATTCCTCTTTTCATCGGCACTGCCAATTGTCGAGTGTTTCAATTTTGTACCCCAAGCAATCTAATGAAATGGGAGCAAACTGAATCAAACATGTGTGTGTGTGTGTGTGTGTGTGTATGTGTTGTGCAGCACCAAAAACCATCACAGTCTCAGTCTCGAAGAGGTCCAATAATCGAATTCCATCTTGTCATTTAGAATGAGTGGAAACTCTGTGGCTTACATTGTTGAAACTGTGTGCTTTTTCCTGTCGTCGCCGGGTCGGTTCTTTCTCAAGGGAAATTGATATTTTTTTTTCTTCGTTTTGACCGACTTCCAGCAGAAGTATCAAATCTTGGCGAGGACGGGAGATCTGAATTTCCATTCAAGCATTCTCGAGGTCAATTAGATTGAAAAGCAGTGTCTTACTTTTAGGACGAAGATCTTGGGAAAATTTGTGAGGGCCAAAAAGTGGGCAGTCTTGAGTTTCTTGACTAATTTTGCTTTTTTTTGTTGAATTGAGAAGAGCTTCTTTTCTGGAAATGAAAACAATTTCCCAAATTGCCTCGGCCTGATACTCTTGGTAAGGCGAGGTTAATTATGCATTCAATTGTACACTGGTTTACACATTTGTTGAAATTATTCTTGAATTTCTTCTTGGGTTATTGGCTTCTGTCAATGAATTTGGACGATTCTGAAGATCTGACAACACTGAGTAATATTATCAGTACTTAAATGAATTTAATTTTCAAATCAGGACGTTTGGAAATTTCATACGAAATCGTGTTACTCTGTATCAATTTCACTACTGATGAAAAATTTAGGGAATTTTTGGACAGTTGGAAATCTGGGAACATTGCCTAAAGATATCGGTATATTTTCAAATGAAAAAGTAGAGAGGTTTAATCATGTTTTTTTTCGAAATTTTGTCATCTAGTGTAAAACAGAGCCCTCTTATCGCGAGCTTAGCCCGTCCATTGTACCACCACGCCATAGAATTTGGTAATTTTATTACTTCAACCACATGTAGGCACTTTAGAAAATAACCCTCTCCACACCCCTCCTTCTCGAAAAAAATGGAAATTGAGGACACTCAAAAAAAGAAGCTCCAGAACGACCACAGCAGCAATATCTCCATTAAAATAACGCCATCAGCGCTGCAAATTTCAAGCACCACAATCCATTTGAGGTTCCCAGTGTCTGTGGTGTTCTGGACCGGGAGGGCCATAAAAATTCGTAAAATATAGAATAAAATTAAATATTCGTCAGTTGGTGCTCTCAAGTGCCACCCACCCTCCAAAACGCGAAGTCATAAACGAACGGGCACACTAAATTTAACGCCCTTTTTCCCAAATATCAACAATTTGAGCACACACAAACGCTCACATGTCATAGAGGAAAAAGCAAACACACACTAATACTCAGTTGCTTTAAAAAGTCTACTTTCAATTTCGTTGAAATTGTTGAATTTTGAAAATTCTGTAAATTCAGCTTAAATTTAAAAAAATTCAAATAACTTCTTATAATTTCTCAAATGCAACTGAGTGTTCCCTTGGGAGGACCCTGCGAAGCTTCCGAAATTACCTGTCACCTGGAATTTTTATGACAATTTATCACACTTGGTGCCGCGAGCAGCAGTAAGCCATTTTCCAGGTGCAACTTGTGGCGGTCTGGAAGTTTTCCTAAGCGATGGAAAATTGTGTGTGCTTTTTTTTAGTACGGGGAGAGTGGGAAGGCATTAACACAAACACACACCGCGTGGTGCAAACTGCGAAGATTTGCTCGAACTTTATCGCCGTTACTCTTGTGGGGTAACATGCTGGTGCCTGGACTGTTCGTAAAAGTAAAGTGTGGGTAATTGGATAATTTAACTAGGGCAATGTTAGATCAGCACGTTAAAAATCCTTAGGTTGGAAACATTAAAAAAAAATCTACATAATATTTCCAAGAACTGAAACTTAAGGTATTCTTTGTTTTGAATCGATTCGATTCGAAATCGATTTTTTTTCTTTTAAAATTAAATACACATACAAAAATGATACATGAGAATTCAAAAATCTGTATCTTTTGATGGATTTTTGATCGATTTGGTATCTTTGGCAAAGTTGTAGGTGTGGATAAGGACTACACTGAAAAAAAATGGGCTTTATTTTTTGTGATTTTTAATTTCACTTTTTGTCTTGAAAATTTGATTTTCAAAAACACACTATTTATTTTTTTTATGTTTTAGGAGACATTCCCATCTGCTCCAACCTTCCATCGGATGGGGAAGTGAAACATTGGTCCCGGCCTCAGTCGTTGTTAGGCCGTTAAGTCATTCCAGGGAGTCGTCTCCCTGCTATATAAAAAAAAACAACAAACCAAACAAATAACAATTCAAAAATGCCAAACATTCAATACTACGCCTTTTGAAATGTTAGTATTGATTTGTTTCATATTTTGACATTGAAAGTCGGACCATTAGTTGCTGAGAAAATGGTGGGGTGTTTGGGTGAGACCTAGAAAACATCAATTTTCCTGTTTATAATTTTTTGCACGGTAATATCTCAGCAACTGAAGGTCGACATAGTTAAAAAAACAAAATGTAGAAAATTTTCTCAGCTTCTCAGAAATATATTTATTTACATGGGCAAACATGGGACCTCATTTTAAAAATGAAAAGCAAATAAAGTAGTAATCCAGCTGCGTGTAAAAGGCCTGGGTGTAAAATAAATTTTGCATTATTCTATGAGAATCTGTGTAATATTACACCTTGAAATATGTAGCCCATTAGTATGGGAAACCTACTTGACCGAAATGTGGAGCTCACATATACGTTTATCCTTTACATTTTTCATCGGTCTGATGGCCGAGCGGACTAAGGCGCCAGTCTTTACTGTAGGTGCTGGGTTTGAATCCCGTCGGTTGCAACTTTTTTTTTTGTGTTTACAAAAATTGTATATGCAGCGTGTAAAATTAAGTGTTTATTTTGACGAAGGTGATGTGCATGTTTTTGCATGCGATTTTACCATCAGATTTTTTGCTGTGAATAACTGAGACTATTTTCAAAAAAGTTACCTAACAATGGCTGCAACTTGAAACCGGCGCACTTTCTCAAAATTTCATTGAAGTTATTTATGATTGCAAATTCGATTTTAAATCGAAAAATGAAGTTAAAAAACTGTTGCGACCAATATTTCGATTTTTTTTTAATCGGTAGTGATTCAAAAATTCATATCTCGGTCAAAAATTTTTTTGCACATTCTGAAAATTTATGAAAAGTTGTCATTTGATGTTCCTTGAACGAAAAATAATGGCAATGATGGAACTCCTCACGTTAAAACATTAAATTTAAATTAAAAAAAATGTGTTTTTTTGCAAATCACCAAATTTGTTTTTACCGTATATCATTTTTTTTCAGTGTATTCCTTATCCATACCTACAACATCGCCAAAGGCCAACAAAATTTCAGCTGGATTAAAAAATACAAAAATTAAAAGAAAAATTCGATTTCGTAGAGAATTGCTCAAAAGTGACTTCTGAAAATATTTCGATTTATTCTCCATTCTAAAAAATAACCTATTCTTGATTTTCCTCAAAATTTTGTGAGTTTTTTTCATTCTTTCAAACATGACCAGCAGGGTAGGTAAACCATCACCATCGCACTATCATTGATGCATATTTCGGTGCGTTCCTCGTCTCTTAAAACTTCTCTTCTCTTTCGCAGCCGAGTGATGGTCGGCTTGCTGTCGCGAATATCGAAAGCCCATCACATCGACGAGAAATACTCTCTCGCTGGCTCCGATGGAACTATCGTTCCAACCGGAGAGACACGCACACGAATGAACTCATTTCTACAGGGCTTACGGGCGAGAGAATTTCACGATTGCTCTTTCTCTTGCTTTTTGAGCGAGGGGACTGGCTGTGTGAGAGATTTTTTTCCGTCTTACGCATCGGTATGTTCGTTGCTCGCTATTTCATCGGCGTCGTTTTCGCTTCGCTCTCTTGATGCAGTTTTGGGAGAACGCCGAAAATTTGATGATTTGAGCGAGGGACGATATCTAAAAGCCCTCGGCCATCGGCGAGGAAATGAGAAAATACCATCCCTGATGACCAGATCTTTTTCCAATCTTAAAAAACAAACTATTCTTGCTTGATTTAATATTTGTGTAAGTTTTTGCATTTTTTCAAACTTGATCAGTTTTTTTTAAAGTCTGACTCCTTTAACTTTTAAAAAGTTTTTTAAGGGGTTACAAACATGTAAATTAACTAAAAAGTCAGAGGCTGGTGTGAGCACACACTTAATTTTATTTAAAATCTGTTCGCAGGGCATTAAAATATACATTTTCATCTATTAATGATACAACAAAACTGTCTTCAAAATTGTTTTGATAATGATCAAAACAATATTGAAGACATTTGGTTGTATCATTGCCGAGATAAAGCTGTTTGAAGTTAGCAGTTTCAAAAAACGGGTGCCACGATAGCTTAACGCTGCCTTGACCAAATTGGCTCAAAATTTTGGTGAAGACTGGTCCTGTGTGAATGACGAAGGCCGATTTTCAAAAAACTTATTTTAAAAAAAGATAAAAATATTTTTGTTTCCTTTTCATTAAAAAATCGTCATTTTTTGATTTTTGTTTTTTTTTTTTAAAAAGCAAAATTTAAAAATCGGGCTTCGTCAAAAAGTAAAAGTAAATCTTTCCCAATTCCTGAGGGAAACATCCTTAAGAGTATCGGGGCCGGCATTTACAAAGCGGATTCAGTGGCAGTTTCATTCTCAACTTAATGTTAACATGTTAAGGTTAATGTTAACATTCCATAGGTCGCCTCCCTAAGGTGTCGTGATAAGGTCCAGTTTGTGACGATGCACTACCTTCCCTTTACTAAGCAATCGATTCCACCAGGGAAAAGATCACCAGTTGTGTTGGTCCAAGCCGGGATTTGAACCCCGATCTACCGCTTACGAGGAGGAAGCGTTACCACTGGGCTACGTGGCTCGGTCACTGGGCTTCGTCAGGCACACGGAATATGTCTTGGGAGTCTTCACCTCAAATTTCAGCCAATTTGGTCCATCCCATTTCGAGATATCGTGGCACCCGTAAATCAACTCGGTGTTCAGAGAAAAACGCTCGCAAAGTTTGACAGTTCGCTTTGCGCGTGGCATTTTTTTTAGCTTAAATCGTCTCTAACTCAATTTGATCATGAAATATCTTCATGAAACTTTCAGGATTGATAGAAAGTCATATTTTTAGTGGATTCAATAAATTTTCTTTAATATGAAATTTTGTGATTTCTTACATGTATGTAACCCCTTAATTTAAACAACCGGTTCTTGATTGTCCTTATATATTTGTGAGTTTTTTTCCATTCTTTTAAACATAAGCAGATCTCTTAAAAAATTCTGCCTTCTAAAATATGTTTTTTCCATTCTTTAGAAAGAAACATTTTTTTATGGTTATATTGCTCAATTCCCACTAACTCGGCCTTCGCACTTAATTTTTGCTACTGATCGCACTATTGCGACTTTTCAGACTGGCTTGAGAAGTTTTGAATTTCCTCAAAAATGATCAAAGCGAGCCGAGGTTAATCGCTTGTTTTCCAGCTGTCACTCGCAGTTTTGAAGTGCGAAAGTCCAGTTTGGTGGAAACTGCGACTGGAAATGTAAATAAACAACGAGCGGTTGCCTAGTTTTGTGAATTCTTGTTGTCAAAAGTGCGAGAGAAAACTGCGGACAAAATCCAAGTTACAGTGAAAGAATCAATAATATTTTTGGAAATTTTTCCATTCTTTCAAACATGAGCACTGCCCCATGGTCGCATAATGGTCCCATTTGCAGTTTCATCGCTTTTGAGCTATTGATGCTGTTTGGTTCAAAATCGTCTGCCCTTTCAGAAAAGCCTTCAACATCCAGTTTTTTTTCTCTGTCTGAGTAATCTACCCCTTAACCCTTTAGTACCCAACCCCGGCTTTAGACGGGCTTCGATTTAAAAAATCGCCAAAAATCTATTTTTCAACCAATTTTTGATCTTAAAAAACCATTGGAATAAAGAACTATTAAAATTTTAGAAAAAATATGGGTTAGAAGTTTTACTTGTTTTATGTGACTTTGCCAATGTTTTTAAAAATCAACTTCAGCTGTGTTTTGCCTTCCTCACTGAGGTAAGGCTATAGTCCTGCTCGCGATGAGTGTTCGGACTCAAAAAACACGAGAGGAGAATTCTTCCTTTCGCACAACCACGCTTCAACGCACTGCGTTCAGGCGCACTCTACCAGTGTATATGTGCATTGGAAAAAAGACTGTAAACAGATAGCTTGATTCTTCTCAATAAGATTCGAGCAAAAATTGCAGCCTTAAGAGTATAACAGGGAATCACAAAAGATAGTCGCTAGGACGGTCGAGGTGAACTAATCCCAATATCTGCCCACAAGGCGGACAAAAAAAATAGTCCTGCTCTGAAAATGAACTTTTTATTAAAAGCTCCTAGACCCACCTTCATGTATATATATCGACTCAGAATCGAAAACTGAACAAATGTCTCTGTGTGTGTATGTGTGTGTGTATGTATGTATGTGACCAAAATTCTCACTGAGTTTTCTCAGCACTGGCTGAACCGATTTTGATCGAACCAGTTGCATTCGACTTGGTTTAAGGTCCCATACATCGCTATTGAATTGTTTGAAGTTTCGATTAGTAGTTCAAAAGTTATGTATAAAAACGTGTTTTCGCAAATATCCGGATCTCAATTATATGCACGTAAATGATGTCCGGATCCATTATCCGACCCATCGTTGGTTAGGTAATTAAAAGGCCTTTCGAATGAGTCCAAAACATTGAAGATCTGGCAACCCTGTCTCGAGTTATTACCACATAAGTTATATCTGTGTTTTTTTCTGGAACTAAAAAAGCTGAAATGTGTGTCCAAACCACTCATATTACCCATTTTTGATAAAAAGTGAGGAAGGCATCAACCACATAGGTGGATTAGGTTAGTTTTTTTATTGATATTTCCTATATTTTAAGTAAAAAGAAGTATGCAGTAATTTTTCTTGTGTTCTAGACTATGCCTCTACGAATTTTTGTTATAATTTAAATGATAATGATGCCATTTTAGAGCAGAAATTGTGAATAACAAGCAACAAATTAAAAAAGTGACTTTAAAAATATGAAAAATTAGATAGGCAAAATGTGATGATAGGAGGTGGTAGAGTAGGCCAGTCATTATAAACAAAAAACATAAACTAAACAAGATAAATGCGAATGAAAAGCAAATACAAAAAATGAAACAAGAAAAACCTAAAACAAGAGAAGTAAATTTTTCGTAGAACAAAAGTTGCAACTGAACACGGAAAAAATAAAAAAAATCGAAATAGAAATTGGGCAGTAGAGGGTTAACCCCCGTCAGTGGGGGTGGCTATGGGTCATTAAACAATAAACCTATCGCAATTTCTTATTAACAAAAACAATTCAAATAACATGAAAAATCTATTAACGTAAAATTTCCAGCCAAAACGTGTCGTTTTTGTCGCTTTAGAATGTGTCATAAGGCTTTGGAATATTGAAGAATTAATAAGCAATCATTAAACTTGGATTTTTGTACTTGAATTTCATGCCAAATCTCTTTTCGAGATCTATTATTGTCCCACAATGATGTCATCTACGAAATAAATGAAATGAAATAAAAAATAATTTATGGCAACCACACACAGTAAAAAATGCGTAAATTGTGAATGTTACACAATTCGGATTTTGTTGATTATTTTAGGATTGAAATCGATTTTTTCGGATCTATGAAGGTCAAAAGGTGAGGCATTGTGAGCTGCACGAATTGGCGTTCTTAACTCAATTTGGCCCAAAATGCACGTACGACAAGCTAGCATGACGGCGACGAATAATTGAATAATGAATTGAAAACAGCATGAAAAAAAAAACAAAAGTGCTTGGATCGGGCTCACATTTTTTCTGGGGTTCCCCGGGTCGAAATAATTAGTTTCAAAAACCCAGCCTAACTTATGAAAAGGTCGTATGAAACTTTAATATGCGGTTTTCACGGTGTCTGGACCTATTTTTATCGGATTCCTCGGAAAATTTTACATAACCTTCTGAAAAATGAGAGGATTTCATTAACAGGAATTTGAGATATGATTTTGTGAAAATAAAAACCGTGTTCTTCGACACGCCGCGCGCATAAATGGGAAAATGACGAAAACGGGACAAAATCACTTTTTTCACTAAAGCTGCGATAACTTAAAAAAATCAGCGATGTCCTATACCTGTTGGTTGGTACTTATCATCGCTGTTGGTTGGTTGGTTCTTTGAAAGGCCAACTTGTCACCTTTATTTTGCGTATAAGACAGCTAAAATCGGTTGAAATGGTTGGGAGTTATGATTTTTGAAAAAAAAAAATGGTTTTTGCGAAAATTGATGGAAATGCCAATTTTTTGGAACACCCTAACTCGGCGTAGGTCACCCTACTAGCCGAACAAAAAGATAAGAGTCTAATTATTTCGGCCCGGGAATTCCCAGAAAGTTTTGAGCCCGATCACTTTTGTTTTTTTCAATGCTGTTTTCGAGGGGAATTGCTGCATTGATATCACTGACCTACAAGAATTGACAAAAATAACATGAACTTTGGGTTCCCCGGAAACACGTGCAGAAAAAAATCAAAAAAACGTTTCTTAATGGGTGGTACCTTCCTCACATTTACAATGTAATAATGAAAATAAGTTTATGAATAAAATATATACCTGATACAGACTTTTCCAGAAAACATGCAGACTCTCATTTGAAGCAATGTGGCAACCGGGCGTTTCGCATCTGGCGCGACTCTCGCACGTAAACAAAAAGACCCGGCCTTTTGAGGTTAGGCAAAAAATCACCCTTTTTTTGTATCTACAAAAATCTTTTTCTTGGCATAACTTTTTAAATACTTAACTAAACAGAATAAAATTTAAAAGGGTCTTAGGGGACAACAAAACGAACAGAATAAGGCGGATCCGGCCAAAATCGGTTCAGCCAGTTCTGAGATAATCGTGTGGAAAAAAATCATATCTTCACACATCCCCACAGACATTTGTTCAGAATTTGATTCTGAGTGGATAGGTATACGTGGAGGTATATCTAGGAGGCGTATTTAAGAAGTTCATTTTTCGAGTGATTTTATAGCCTTGCCTCAGTGAGATGAGGAAGGCAAAATCAAAATCTGAATTATTACAATTTGTTTAGCAGTCAGGGGATCATCCATAAACCACGTGGACACTGGGGGGAGGAGTATGGTGATTGTTCACGATACATACAAAAAAGTTTTTTTGTATAGACAACTGTTCACGAGGGGGGAGGTCCCAGATTCTCAAAAAAGTGCCCACGTGGTTTATGGATGGTCCCCAGTTTGTTTTTTGAAATATCAAATGCAATGGAGCATAACCAATGATTTCCCGAAATAAGACACACAGACTTTTTTTGAATTTGCACAAGGGGTCTAAATTTTCGAAAAATAATGGGTTATACGTGGTGTATGGTCCTTACTTAGAATCATTCATACGACACATTTGTTCACAATAAAACTTCGGAAATGTTCTTATCTCGGTCACAATGCAACAACCAAATTATACAAATATAAAACCAGCCCTCTTTACTATCCTATCAGACAAACTCCGTCCGGGATGCTGCAGCGAACCTGTTTGTTTTGCTATTAAAACTTTACGATCCCATCATCTGCTTCGGGGGGAGGAAAAAACTACAAGCTCCGAGCATCGGTGGCAGGAAATCCATCCCTCAGTTTGCAGTCAGGAACGTCGTAAAAACGATCCACACTACTGTTACTGTTACTGCTGAAACTGGCAACTTTCCACCCCCTCCCTTTTACTCTTAACTAAAATGAGTACTTTGAATCCTGGGAAATGAGGGGGGATTTGCTCAACTCGTTTTTCCACACTTTTATGGTGGCGGTCGTGAAAACGAACCAACGGTTCACAATGTGTACTTTTCAATCTTGCGGAAGCAAG
This sequence comes from Culex quinquefasciatus, assembly GCF_015732765.1. Classification (NCBI taxonomy): domain Eukaryota; kingdom Metazoa; phylum Arthropoda; class Insecta; order Diptera; family Culicidae; genus Culex; species Culex quinquefasciatus. The sequence continues at coordinate 55,183,945 of NC_051863.1, read as the reverse complement.
CGGGTTGAGCTGTTGAGTTTCTTTTTTCAGTCATCAACTAGCTATTGATTAGTTCTTAAGGTACAATGTTCAATTCATTTGCTAACTTTTCTTTCCTCCCTCAACTTTTCAGCTGCGCCGACTGCCACTCGTCCTGCATGACCTGCAACGGGTCGTCCGAGTCGCAGTGCATTCTGTGCCGGGCGGGCCGGTTCGCGCACGAGGGCCGCTGCCTGAACGCCTGCCCGGACGGGTTCTTCGGCGACAAGAAGCGCCACGAGTGTATGGCGTGTCCGATCGGCTGTGCGACCTGCAGCAGCGGCTCGATCTGCACCGGCTGCCACTCCAACTGGACGCTGAACAAGAAGGCCCGCTGCATCGCCAACGGCAGCAACAACTGCGATGAATGTGAGTAGCACTGGATCGATCTTTAGGGCAGATATGCTGCTTGTTCTCGGTTATTTGCCGTGCAATCCCCTTAATTTGACTTAAATCACTCGACTGAAGCATATCGTGCCAACCGTAACTGTAGCTAAATTTAAGCTTGACAAACTTCTACGGTTCCAGCAAGTCGGGAATCCGGAAGGCTACCGCAGCCACAAAATCGGAAAATGAAGATTTATGCTCGTTGGGCACCAATTAGAGAGATCCAAAATAACAAAACAGGGAGAAATTTCAGCCAGGTCAGGGGATGCATCCTGGCAAACCTGTGTCCCATTAGTGCAGCCGAGCAGCACTGGCAGTATAGAGTGCAAATGCTTTTCACGGAATTGCTCATTGTAGCGAAAAAGTGCGCTCGAGGTCCTTCCCTAGCGACAGTTTTCACAATGTTGCCATTGGAGCGGTTTTTTGTGGTTGGCTTGCTAAGGTACTTTCGGTAGAGTACTGATTAGCTAGATGAAACCATTTTTCCGTGACTTTTTGTCGGGGCATTTGGTTGGCAAATGGGATTGTCGAGGATTATTTTTTTGCGTCTTGGTGACATTCCATGCTTATGAACAAAAAGCCTATGACATGTTTTTATTGTAATAGAGTTATTTATAAAAAAACTGAAATACTATAATTTAAAATAAGCATTTAAGTCAAGCTGGCTACAACGAAAAAAAAAATCTATTGATTTTGTTGAGAATCCGCGAAAACAATATGAGAATTATTGAAGGAGGTATTAGACTACGGCAACATACAAACAAACGCGCACATTTTGACAGTTTGCCTGTGTTGTTTGTTCGCCAACGTTTGTTTGCAGAAACGTCAGCTTGCGTACATTTTGTCTTGTTTGGGAGTTTGAGTAAAACTAGTTTGAGAGTTTGTCATTGTGTAATAGCTCCTTTAGTGAATAGATCATTGGATAATGTATTTTCATGTAATTAATTTCCGTTATCCTTTTTTTTTTCAAACAAATATTATATTTTTCCAAAATTATGTTAATGGATTTATTTATATTTCTTTGAACCCAACACCCAAAGGAAAAATAAAAGAATCTAAATACACTTTAAAACCAAATCAGTGGTATTTGAAAATAATTCTATCAACTCTCACCATCATTTTTCAATAATTTTGTTGGTTGCTCTTTGGTTCAAGTTATTTTAAATTAATTTTCAATATTTCAAATATATGAGTTATTACATTGCAAAAACGTCTGAATTCCTGTCTCTTGCTGTGGAACTTTCTTTTTCCGGAAGAGCAATTCCAGCTTGTCTGGGGAGCAGAAACGCACATTAGCGCTGATTAAAATTTATCCTCCAGATCACCAGGCTCCAGCGAGGCGCATTTTTCACGATCCAGCGACGTATTTTTTTTTTGTTTTTGCTCATTGACTAATTTTTCCTTTGCTTTATTTTTTTCCCTTCTTTCCAGCGGAGTACTACGAAAACGGCCACTGCCACACGTGCCACTCCACGTGCGAGACGTGCACCGGTCCAACCGAGCACGAGTGCCTCAAGTGTGCGTCGCCGTTGCTGCTGCAGAACCAGCGCTGCGTCAACGAGTGCGACGAGGGCTACTACATGGAGGTGGGCGCCTGTGCCAAGTGTCTGCACACGTGCACCCAGTGCGTGTCCCGGATGAACTGCACCGCCTGCCAGAAGGGCCTGCAGCTGCAGAGTGGCGAGTGCCGGACGACCTGCGCCGATGGGTGCGTGCCCTGATAGAGTGAAGTTACTTCCAGAAGTTACTAAACAAATCTTGAATTCCCTCTTACAGCTACTACAGCGACCGGGGCACCTGCGCCAAGTGCTACCTGAGCTGCAACACTTGCAGCGGACCGCGCCGAGACCAGTGCGTCAAGTGTCCGGAGGGTTGGCAGCTGGCCGGTGGCGAGTGCCACCCGGAGTGCCCGGAGGGCTTCTTCAAGACCAAGTTTGGGTGCCAAAAGTGCCACCACTACTGCAAGACCTGTAATGGTGAGTATAGTCTAGTCAGTTAGAAACCAGTTGTTCCGGATCTTAAGGAGAACTCTTCTACTCCCTTTTCCTTCTACAGCTGCCGGTCCGCTGGCCTGCACCTCGTGCCCGTCGCACTTTATGCTGGACGGGGGCCTCTGCATGGAGTGTCTGGGGTCGCAGTTTTACGACCCGCCCACGCAGACCTGCAAGACGTGCCACGAGAGCTGCCGGTCGTGCAGTGGCCCCGGCCAGTACTCGTGCGTGACCTGTGCGTTCCCGCTGCACCTGGACCGGCTGAACAACCAGTGTGTGCCTTGCTGCGCCAGCGATGCCTCGCCCGAGGACCAGAGCTGCTGCCACTGCGACAAGGGAACTGGTGAGCTATTTTGAATGTTATTTATTAGCTGTTAGGAATTTACTGAAATTAAATTCTGTAAATTGGAGCTAATTCAGGGAGCTCAAATCTACCGAACCTTGACGAAATTGAAACGTGTACTGCGTGTACATGATTTTATTTTATTAAGGTCGTAGATGGTGTCTTTCACTTATGGGGCAATGACTGTCAATGATGGTTCTAAATTCAGGGCTCAGATAAAGTAAATTGAAATGAAAAAATAATCACCATTTGTAAAATGCTTCTACAAACATAACAAAAAAAAAAACATTATATTATTGAAACATTCTGATTCAAGATTTCATGATGATTATCTAAAATATTTATGGCCGCCAAATGACCGATTGGGAATGATAAATTCCAGAGCCTTCAGACACGTTCTTCAGTTATTTGTAGCTCAAAACCTTTTTAATCTAAAATCTAAAATCCAAAATCTAAAATTTAAAATCTAAAATCTAAAATCTAAAATCTAAAATCTAAAATCTAAAATCTATAATCTAAAATCTAAAATCTAAAATCTAAAATCTAAAATCTAAAATCTAAAATCTAAAATCTAAAATCTAAAATCTAAAATCTAAAATCTAAAATCTAAAATCTAAAATCTAAAATCTAAAATCTAAAATCTAAAATCTAAAATCTAAAATCTAAAATCTAAAATCTAAAATCTAAAATCTAAAATCTAAAATCTAAAATCTAAAATCTAAAATCTAAAATCTAAAATCTAAAATCTAAAATCTAAAATCTAAAATCTAAAATCTAAAATCTAAAATCTAAAATCTAAAATCTAAAATCTAAAATCTAAAATCTAAAATCTAAAATCTAAAATCTAAAATCTAAAATCTAAAATCTAAAATCTAAAATCTAAAATCTAAAATCTAAAATCTAAAATCTAAAATCTAAAATCTAAAATCTAAAATCTAAAATCTAAAATCTAAAATCTAAAATCTAAAATCTAAAATCTAAAATCTAAAATCTAAAATCTAAAATCTAAAATCTAAAATCTAAAATCTAAAATCTAAAATCTAAAATCTAAAATCTAAAATCTAAAATCTAAAATCTAAAATCTAAAATCTAAAATCTAAAATCTAAAATCTAAAATCTAAAATCTAAAATCTAAAATCTAAAATCTAAAATCTAAAATCTAAAATCTAAAATCTAAAATCTAAAATCTAAAATCTAAAATCTAAAATCTAAAATCTAAAATCTAAAATCTAAAATCTAAAATCTAAAATCTAAAATCTAAAATCTAAAATCTAAAATCTAAAATCTAAAATCTAAAATCTAAAATCTAAAATCTAAAATCTAAAATCTAAAATCTAAAATCTAAAATCTAAAATCTAAAATCTAAAATCTAAAATCTAAAATCTAAAATCTAAAATCTAAAATCTAAAATCTAAAATCTAAAATCTAAAATCTAAAATCTAAAATCTAAAATCTAAAATCTAAAATCTAAAATCTAAAATCTAAAATCTAAAATCTAAAATCTAAAATCTAAAATCTAAAATCTAAAATCTAAAATCTAAAATCTAATATCTAAAATCTAAAATCTAAAATCAAAAATCTAAAATCTAAAATCTAAAATCTAAAATCTAAAATCTAAAATCTAAAATCTAAAATCTAAAATCTAAAATCTAAAATCTAAAATCTAAAATCTAAAATCTAAAATCTAAAATCTAAAATCTAAAATCTAAAATCTAAAATCTAAAATCTAAAATCTAAAATCTAAAATCTAAAATCTAAAATCTAAAATCTAAAATCTAAAATCTAAAATCTAAAATCTAAAATCTAAAATCTAAAATCTAAAATCTAAAATCTAAAATCTAAAATCTAAAATCTAAAATCTAAAATCTAAAATCTAAAATCTAAAATCTAAAATCTAAAATCTAAAATCTAAAATCTAAAATCTAAAATCTAAAATCTAAAATCTAAAATCTAAAATCTAAAATCTAAAATCTAAAATCTAAAATCTAAAATCTAAAATCTAAAATCTAAAATCTAAAATCTAAAATCTAAAATCTAAAATCTAAAATCTAAAATCTAAAATCTAAAATCTAAAATCTAAAATCTAAAATCTAAAATCTAAAATCTAAAATCTAAAATCTAAAATCTAAAATCTAAAATCTAAAATCTAAAATCTAAAATCTAAAATCTAAAATCTAAAATCTAAAATCTAAAATCTAAAATCTAAAATCTAATATCTAAAATCTAAAATCAAAAATCAAAAATCTAAAATCTAAAATCTAAAATCTAAAATCTAAAATCTAAAATCTAAAATCTAAAATCTAAAATCTAAAATCTAAAATCTAAAATCTAAAATCTAAAATCTAAAATCTAAAATCTAAAATCTAAAATCTAAAATCTAAAATCTAAAATCTAAAATCTAAAATCTAAAATCTAAAATCTAAAATCTAAAATCTAAAATCTAAAATCTAAAATCTAAAATCTAAAATCTAAAATCTAAAATCTAAAATCTAAAATCTAAAATCTAAAATCTAAAATCTAAAATCTAAAATCTAAAATCTAAAATCTAAAATCTAAAATCTAAAATCTAAAATCTAAAATCTAAAATCTAAAATCTAAAATCTAAAATCTAAAATCTAAAATCTAAAATCTAAAATCTAAAATCTAAAATCTAAAATCTAAAATCTAAAATCTAAAATCTAAAATCTAAAATCTAAAATCTAAAATCTAAAATCTAAAATCTAAAATCTAAAATCTAAAATCTAAAATCTAAAATCTAAAATCTAAAATCTAAAATCTAAAATCTAAAATCTAAAATCTAAAATCTAAAATCTAAAATCTAAAATCTAAAATCTAAAATCTAAAATCTAAAATCTAAAATCTAAAATCTAAAATCTAAAATCTAAAATCTAAAATCTAAAATCTAAAATCTAAAATCTAAAATCTAAAATCTAAAATCTAAAATCTAAAATCTAAAATCTAAAATCTAAAATCTAAAATCTAAAATCTAAAATCTAAAATCTAAAATCTAAAATCTAAAATCTAAAATCTAAAATCTAAAATCTAAAATCTAAAATCTAAAATCTAAAATCTAAAATCTAAAATCTAAAATCTAAAATCTAAAATCTAAAATCTAAAATCTAAAATCTAAAATCTAAAATCTAAAATCTAAAATCTAAAATCTAAAATCTAAAATCTAAAATCTAAAATCTAAAATCTAAAATCTAAAATCTAAAATCTAAAATCTAAAATCTAAAATCTAAAATCTAAAATCAAAATCAAAAATCAAAAATCAAAATCAAAAATCAAAATCAAAAATCAAAAATCAAAATCAAAATCAAAAATCAAAATCTAAAATCTAAAATCTAAAATCTAAAATCTAAAATCTAAAATCTAAAATCTAAAATCTAAAATCTAAAATCTAAAATCTAAAATCTAAAATCTAAAATCTAAAATCTAAAATCTAAAATCTAAAATCTAAAATCTAAAATCTAAAATCTAAAATCTAAAATCTAAAATCTAAAATCTAAAATCTAAAATCTAAAATCTAAAATCTAAAATCTAAAATCTAAAATCTAAAATCTAAAATCTAAAATCTAAAATCTAAAATCTAAAATCTAAAATCTAAAATCTAAAATCTAAAATCTAAAATCTAAAATCTAAAATCTAAAATCTAAAATCTAAAATCTAAAATCTAAAATCTAAAATCTAAAATCTAAAATCTAAAATCTAAAATCTAAAATCTAAAATCTAAAATCTAAAATCTAAAATCTAAAATCTAAAATCTAAAATCTAAAATCTAAAATCTAAAATCTAAAATCTAAAATCTAAAATCTAAAATCTAAAATCTAAAATCTAAAATCTAAAATCTAAAATCTAAAATCTAAAATCTAAAATCTAAAATCTAAAATCTAAAATCTAAAATCTAAAATCTAAAATCTAAAATCTAAAATCTAAAATCTAAAATCTAAAATCTAAAATCTAAAATCTAAAATCTAAAATCTAAAATCTAAAATCTAAAATCTAAAATCTAAAATCTAAAATCTAAAATCTAAAATCTAAAATCTAAAATCTAAAATCTAAAATCTAAAATCTAAAATCTAAAATCTAAAATCTAAAATCTAAAATCTAAATCTAAATCTAAATCTAAATCTTAAATCTAAAATCTAAAATGGGTAATTCTCTACCAATTCACAAGAAATCGGGAAAAGTGAAAATTTGTCCTAAGGGGTAACTTTTGTCCGTGATCACGAATCTGAGGTCCGTTTTTTGATATCTTGTGACAGAGAGACAGTGCGATCCCTTTCATTTTTAAACATGTGAAAAAAGAGGGTCTTTTTCAATAATTTGCAGCCTGAAATGGTGATGAGATAGAATTTTGGTGTCAAAGGGACTTCTATGTTCAATTGGACGATTGAGTACACCACTCAAAATTCGGAAAAAACGTATTTTTCATCGAAAAATACTCTAAACAATATATAAAACCTCTGCCATTTTATATTACTCAGCTTCAAAACAAAATTAGAACATGTTATTTTAAATGAATTTTTATGCAATTTCCGAATTCCAAAGGGGTTTTTTTCATTTAGAACAAAATTTTTCGTTTTGAAATTTTGTGTTTTTGTCTATCTTTGCAGGGTTAATTTTTAATGTAACAATATTCTACAAAGTTGTAGAGCTAACAATTTCAAACATGATATGTAAACATAAGGGGTTTGCTCGAAACCATCACGAGTTATCGCGATTTTACGGAAAAATGTTTAGAAAAAGTTACTTTTTGCGTTTCTCTTTGTTTCGTCTTCCGTGTCATTCGCGGATGACCATGAATGGTCATGATTGACGACGACCAACTTTTTCAAAACTTTTTTTTTCGTGAAATCGCGATAACTCGTGATGGTTTCGAGCAAAGCACTTATATTTACATATCAAAATTTTGTAATTGTCTGCTCTACAACTTTGTAGAACATTGTTACACTCTAACAAATAACCCTGCACAGCAGATCACTTATCTTAAATAGAATAAATTAAAAAAAAAAACATATCTAAAATCTACAGTTATTGTTTTGAAAACAGATCAATTCACACAAAAAAAATATTTAAAAAGTTTAAATTTTTTGATGCATAAAATAAAAAATAAAAAATATCGCTAATTTCCCTTCCATTCATTCCCTTCCAGGAGGCTGCATCAACTCGTCGCCGGCCGGCAAGCGCCGCGTTGGCGCCGAACAGCAGCTGCTCCAGTTCGGGGACGAAGCGGCAGCGGCCGCCGCAGCATCCGGCACCAACGCCGGCGATCTCGGGTCCGGCCAGCTGGCCTCGCTCCGGCAGGTTCTGCTGGGTGCTTCGCCGACCGCCATCACCGTGATGGCCATCTCGGGCTGTCTGCTCGTGGTGACTGTGTTCGTCGTGATCTTCAGCGTGCTGCAGGTGGGTGGTGCCTTTGCATAACTTTAGGGGGTTTGGAACGGGGGGTGGTGCGTTGCAGACGTTCGGGCGTAATGGGTTCAACCGTATTCCACGAATTATTTGGATTGTTTGGGCTTCGCTGTGGACGTAATTCTGCACCAGCAGGTCCGTAAATACGGTTGAATTTTCCAGCGAATCAAAACATTGCCGTTCGCTCAACTTGCTTCAGCATCGGCTCGTTATTGGAAAGTTGGCTTTCCACCGAACCAACAAACGACCAAGCCGTCATCGCGGGGTCGCTCAATGATTAAAACACCTCCAAGGCAGCCATCGGGTCGAGGATTGTCCGTTTGGGGAATGGATTTGTGGTCTCGTGGTCCTTCCTCTTCCCGTCATCGGCTCAGCTTGGCGACGATGGCGACGAATGGGTTTTGTGGTGTACCAATCGCGACGACCACAAATCAATTCCTTGCTCCAGGTCCCATCGGTGGGAGTTTGTTGGGAAAATGGGACTGTTGGTGGGGTGGTTCTTGAAACAATTTTTGTGTCGTTCATTGTATTGGAATATCAGAAAATTTTATCAACAAAAGTTAATAACCCAAAAAAAATGAAAATATTTATTATTTAATTTGTTACAAAACCCACCCCAAATACGTCGTCCAAAGGCCGTAATTCCCTTTCAAACAACGCAACGCAACGGAATCGCGCAGTGCCTTTTTTCCCTGCGGGAGTTTTGGCATTTTCATTTTGATTAACCTGCCGCCGTTGCCATATTGCCGGCGGAAGAACGAGAACGGGACTCAACTCAACGGCGGATGTTCAACTCGTTGCTCGTCGTCGGCGTCAATCTGTGGAAGCACAAAGGCACCATCCGGGGCCGAAGGTTCGTGGCCAGAGCCACATCACACACAAATCAACCTCCGGATACGATGGATCGCGAGAAAATGCGCTGCAATTGATGAGTTTTCGATGCGATGGGAGCTCTTAATTAGGTTCAGGACGATTGATTCAGAAGGGGAGTGATGTAAAGATGGTACACTTCCTGTAAAAAAAATACTTTTCAATTGTATTTCCTTCTTCACTGAGAAAAGTCTTTAAAACCTCTCGAAAAATTAACGTTTAAATTAAACCTCCTAGACCCACCTTCACTTGTACAAATCAACTCAGAATCATATTCTGAGTAAATGTCTGTGCGAATATGCACTTGATTTTCTCGGTTATTACTGATCAAATTTCTCCCGGATTTGTTCCATTAGGTCCAGTTTCAGGTCCTATTTATGGGTTATGAATATTATAATATTTAATTAAGCATCCTGTCAAGGTGACGACATCATTGCAATGAACGAGAATATAAATTTTGCTTTGTTTACAATATTTTATGAAACTCTCTTCTACAAGTTATTTAGAATAGTACCCCACACGTGTTGATACATTTTGATAATGTTCCTTGTTCAGTTATGAAAATCATAATCAAGCAATGATTGTTAACCAGCAGGTCAATGATTGGTTCACAAAATTATACGAATTTAGAGACACATTTGATTTAGATAAAAAAAATCCTTCAGTGCCTTCAAGAAGGACCACCGGAATATGCTGATTTATTTTGGTGCAGAAAATCGTAGATCTTAGAAAGAATAATTAAAGCACATTATATAATAATTTGCTATAATTAAAATCAGGGCTGCGGAGTCGGGTCATATTTCAAACGACTCCGACTCCGACTCCGACTCCGGCTTTATCAGACTAGCTGACTCCGACTCCAACTCCGGCTCCGGCTTTGAACAAATGGTTGGCTCCGACTCCGACTCCGACTCCGGCCTACCAACTCTAGCCGACTCCGACTCCGACTCCGACTCCAGCTTTTAACAAATGGTTGGCTCCGACTCCGACTCCAACTCCACATCTTTTAAATGTTTCAAAAGTTAGTTAACTATTATTGGTTGATTATTTTTTAAACATTGATAAATAGGATTATTTAAATATTCTCTAAGCGTCATGTTTTTCTCAAGAAAAATAAGTTAAGTAAAAGTAAAGTAAAGCAAATAAACGGTAAAAAAGTTTCTAGGTTACAAGTATTATACGTTATGGAAACAGAAATCAAAAAATATCTTCAGTTTTAGAGGCATTTTGAGAAGAACAGTTTTGTGAGTAAATTTGGATTTATTTGCTTAACCTCAAATTTGAAAATATTTTTTTCAAAGCTAATAAATTTAAATATTAAATTGTTATTTTTAAATGAATAATTAAAAGAAACCTGGCCTTTATGACCTATTGAACATTAAAATTCAATTTCCTCACTTTCAGGCTGACATTTGTAAGAAGCACAGTGACAGACACCTTGTTTTTTAAATGACAATTTCAAACGAAACTTTTTTTTGTTTTTTATTAAGACGTACATGGTCATCACGCCATGGCTAAAGGAGATTATTGTTGCAAATCAATGTATCTAAACAATTTCTTCGTGGAAAGGACGCTTAAGATGTCCTTTTCAAATATCTGTGACATGGAAAATATTTTAACCTGGAAATTATAAATTTATTTTAATTTTAAAATTTTATATACTTTAAAAGGGAGGTGCACGATACTTCAAGAATCTTTACCTTAAACGAAGCTTTATGGATGATGTTTCGCCTCCATCAAAATATATGAGAAAACTTAAAATATAATAAAAAACAAAAATCCACAAGTAAAATATTTTCTAGGTCACTAATATTTCATTTTTTGAGGTACATTGATTTGCATATATTGGCGTGAGACATACAGTTTGAGAAAATTCGTCCCAGTTGATAATATTTTGATTCTGTTTTTTTATTTATAACAATTGAAAAATAAATTTAAATCCTATATTTTGTTCTATACATTTTTTTATTAGTTCATTTTTGTACTGAATTCTTGAGATTTGTTCAACGATAATTTGCAACGATATCAAAATAGTTTACCTAAAATCAACATCAACATCAACAATCAATGATTATTTCAAATTTGTTGCAACTTCTTTTGACATTTTTTGTTAGTTTCAATTATTTTAAATGCAACACTTTGATTTCTTGTACTCAGTTATAAACAAAATGCGCATGTTGGGTTTCAAGTAAGAGATTGTTATTATCGTTGATTATTTGTTACAAAAGTTAAACTGTCAGTGACACTTTTTCGATCTGGAAAAACAGTTTATAATCTGTTTATGTACCTCGTAATTTTTTCCTAAAAAATGATTTAACTTAAAACATCTAAGACATTCGCTATCGGGGTAAAAGATGACTTTGTGTGTACTTTTTTCAGAAATAACTAGATAAAATTTGATCAAATTTGAATTGAAAGGGCACATAAATGTAGTCTGACTACATAACCAATATTTTTTTCATTATTTTTTGAATTATGATACTACATACTTGGATAAGAGGTTATCATTAAGTGATTATAGTGTAATAACCCAATTAGAGCTTTTCAATCACAATAAAAAGCTTCAAAAACATAATGGCATCTGATAAATCAATTAAAATATAAGTTGATTTGTAAATTAAACTGTTATATAGGAAATACTGAACAATAAAAAAAACATATTTTTTCATGAATTTAAGATAACTCCGGCTCCGACTCCGACTCCGGCTTATCAGAAATCTTCGGCTCCGACTCCGACTTCGTCTCCAGCTCATAAAATTTAGCCGACTCCGGCTCCGACTCCGACTCCAGCTGTCCGAGTTTTGACGACTCCGACTCCGACTCCGACTCCAGGTCTCCAAAAAGACCCGACTCCACCGACTCCGACTCCACAGCCCTGATTAAAATAAATTTTTACCTTTTGATCATTACACCAATAATTCAATGTTCAAAAAAATAAATAAATGTAGATTTCTTGAACTTTAACAACACCTTGGATTCGATGATTTTACTTGATTCATGTTATTTTTCCAATATTTGAAAGAAAAATCGGGGTTTGGCATTGACCGTATTTTTAACTTATATTTTCTCAAAGTAAGTATTAGATAATTGTTGATTTTTCTTAGATTCTGCTCCGACAAAGTTTATTCCGACATAAAAACTTATTTTGTTCTTTATTTCTGGCAGCATTAGCCTGTGGCAGCTTTAAACTTTCAATAAGCAACAAAAACTCAGCATTAAAAAAATGCAGATAAAAATACTAAAAATAAATGAAGAAAATCATCAAACAAGAACCACGGCTACGTCACGACTTTCATCCACATACAAGGCGAGTAAAGGCAAAATCGAACCAAGATCGTACCAAGTTTTGGCGCGTAGCGTTTGAAATGGTCGTATGCACATCTGTCATAATTTACAAAAATTAAAACTTTTTTTTCGTTACTTTTTTAAGATTTACAATTAATCTCGGACTTGAAGTTGCATTTAATTCCATCGAGCACCTAATGTTGGCATATCACCTTTTTGGTGATCAATTGAAACTAGTTTAAAACATTTTCGAAGAAAATTTAGGGAGTATTTTCAAAGCGCAATTTATTTAAAACCAACAGTCAGGAAGAATCAAACGTAATTTATGTTGTTTCAAGAAAATTGAATCTATTTCCTTTTAATTTTTTCCTTTTCCTTTAGCGTATTGTGATATGGCAGTGCGTGGCCGAATGGTTACGCTTTCCGCTTTGTAAGCGGATGATTCTGGGTTCGATTCCCATCTGCTGCAACCTTCCATCGGATGAGGAAGTAAAATATCGGTCCCGGCCTTGGTTGTTGTTAGGCCGTTAAGTCATTCCAGGTGTAGGAGTTGTCTCCATGCCATAAGTACAAACAACACACCAAACCAAGCCTACTCCGGTGGAATCGCTGGCGGCGGTTGGACTCGCAATCCAAAGGTCGTCAGTTCAAACACTGGGGTGGAAGGTTCCTTGGAGTAGAAAGAGGTTTGGGTGCTCTCCCCATTCAAGCCTTCGGACTCTTAGGTTCGAGCAGAAACTTGCAATAGAGACCACAAAAAACCCGGGGGTCGTTAATGTGGATGGTTTGATTTTTTTGTATTGTGATATATTTACTAGGATGTTACAAAAATGACTTTTTGGCGGGCATTCAAGGGTTTGTTCCGGTGGGCATACTAAGCCCAAATCCAAAATATGAGCTTGATTGGACGTAACAGGAGCTGGCGCTCCGCTCTTAAATTTTAAATGGGATTTAACCCGTAAAAAAAGATTTTCAAAAATGTCACTTTTGAGGCATTTTGCCAATGCGTTTAAAACATCACTGGCGTGTAGCATCTTTGTATATAACATTGACATTTGGAGCACCCTGAGCTCGGTACAGGCCTTCAAAGTTTGGCATTTTTCGAAAATCGGCCCTGGCAAAATCAAATGGCGTCTAGGGCGTCGCGAGGCGCGACGCATATCTTTTTTGCCGGGACCGATTTTTCGAAAAAATGCCAAACTTTGAAGGCCTGTACCTAGCTCCAGGGTGCTCCAAATGTCAATGTTATATATACCAAAAGATGCGCAAGGATCTGGCCTACACGCCAGTGATGTTTTTGGTAAACGCATTGGTGGCCAAAATGCCTCAAAAAGTGACATTTTTGAAAAAATCTTTTTTTACGGATTAAATCCCATTTAAAATTGAAGGGCAGAGCGCCAGCTCCTGTTACGTCCAATCAAGCTCATATTTTGGATTTGGGCTTAGTATGCCCACCGGAACAAACTCTTGAATGCCCGCCAAAAAGTCATTTTTGTTACACTCTAATATTTACGTAATACTTGTGATCTCAAATATATATGCAATAGATAGTGAAAACTGACAAAAAAAATAATTTGAGAAAATAATTATAAATGTTTTTTATACGACCTTTTCAAAACCACACGTAACAATATTGGCAGCGCCTCTGGCGGTGATTTTTGAATTACACTTTTTGTCACTAAAACTCAGGGGGATGCTTAAGGCCGCCATCTTGGGTGATTGAGACTGATAACGCGCGCAAACTGCGCACAGTGAGAACAAAAATATTTTTTTATTAATTATTCAATTTTTGTTATAAGAATTACTGTAGTAAAAGTAAAATTCCACAGAAGTTAAGGTAAACGTTTCATGTGATAACCTTAAATGAGGTCATCGGCCCGATGTGTGGCTTATAATCTCAACTTTTGTAGTTTATTTTGCAAGTACCGTCAGTGGGGGTGACATTGGGTCTGGGGGGTGAGATTGGGTCAAAGTGATTTTTTACGGATTTTACCATTTCTCAGATTCTTCTCAATGAAACTAAATTCTGTTAAAAGGGTTGTGTAGGGGACATCTTAAGATGACTTCGTTGAAAAAATCTCGTTCCTAGAGCAAATCCTGTTATTTTGACAGCTGTCTAAAGTTGAGGTACGTTTTTGGCCAAAAATGACCTCTTGAAAAATCATTTTTCTAAATTTTTTGTTAGGATTGCTCGAAAACTACCCAAATGTTTTAAAATCACCACTTCAAACATTGTAGCATGTCAATACGATTCCTTCGAACAAGAAACACTGTTGGATGGCTTGTTTTTACCATATCGTTGTATTTGAGCATCATTTTAGTTTCATTTGACCCAATGTCACCCCCTCTGAGGGGTGATATTGGGTCAATTTTCAAACTATTGGCATTTAAGGACAAATCTACGTTGAAAGATTTTCGATGTTATATAAATTGTTTTTGTTATTAAGAAAATACGAGAGGTGTATCGTTTTTTGACCCATAGTCACCCCCACTGACGGTAAATTGATAAAAATCACCTCAAAAACGTACACTTACTTTTAAACGTACATTGCGGTGAAATTTTACATTAAACAAAATAATTCCTTTATTTCAATTTTATGCCTGCAGTTTTTGTACTTTTTATACAGTGCGCAGTTGCTTTGCTTTGGTTCCGTAACGAACAGCTGTTCTTTTGTGCTGGCGCCGTAATTGACAGCTCCCCTTAGCTCTGGTGCCGAAGTTGACAGCTTGTGTTGTCGCCTCCTGCTAAAACTTGATTTGCAAAAAACACTATTTTTTCTATTTTCTGATATGTTTTACGGGACATCAAATGCCAACTTTCAGAAATTTCCAGAATGTGCAAAAAACTTTAACCGAGTTATAATTTTTTGAATCATTAATAAATAAATTCAATAAATCAAAATACTGGTCGTAACACTTTTTAACTTCATTTTTCGATGTAAAATTAAATTTGCTATCAAAAAAACTACTTCGATGAAATTTTGATAATGCAGGCCGTTTTTGAGTTATAGCCAACTTTAGGTAACTTTTTTGAAAATAGTCGCAGCTATTCATTTTTAAAATAAATGCCCATGTTTGCCCACTTTCGAGAAAAAATATTTTTGGAAAATTCTCTAAATTTTGCTTTTCTAAATTATGTTGAAACAACCCTTAGTTGCTGAGACATTGCATGCAAAGATTTAAAATCAGGAAAATAGAGGTTTTTTAGTCTCACCCAAACAACCTACCATTTTCAGTGGATTTTATTATTTTAAATCAAGACAAACATTTCAAAAGGGCGTAATTATTGAATGCTTGGCCATTTTAAAATATTAGTCTTGATTTAAAAATTTTGAACATATAGTTTTCGAAAAGATCGAAAAATTTCACGAATATTTTAACATTGAAAATCGGACCATTAGTTGCGGAGATATCGACATTAGAAAATGGTGGGTAACGTCATGATTCGAATTCCCGGACGCTTCGAAACCCGGACACTTCAACTTGTTTTATCAATTATTTGAATATAAGTTCGCATTATGAATATCAAAACTGTGTTATTTGATGGATTCATAGATCAACTTTCATTTCAAGTTTGTTTGAACGCTGTAGTTAATGCCAAAACAATTAAATAAAATAAAATTATAAGTTTACCAAAAATGCGAAACATTTCAACGGAAATATTTCAAAGGCATCCGAAGCACCGGGAAGGCAAAGCAGAAATTTATGTTTTTGATTTTCTTAAATTCTAGCCATTCTTATATAAACTATCGATTGTTTTGATGTTAACAGCTTATTTGAGACCTACAGAATGCCAGTATCTCACATTTCAGTCCAAATTTGTGCGATTCATTAGCACAATCGAGTGTCCGGAATTCGAAGCAAAAGTGTCCGGATTTCGAATCAGCTTTTAACAGTGTCCGGGATTCGAAGCACAACAATTCATTTGAATTTTCAAATTCTGATGAAAAATTGTTAGAAAAGACATAATTTGCATGCATTCTCTTAAAACTGACTGTTAATACTACATCTTGATAATATTTTTACATTTCCAACTTATTACATGATTTTTTGCCAGCTATAACAAAAATAATATGGTACTAAGTGTCCGGATTTCGAATCATGACGTTAGTTTGGGTGAGACTTGAGCAGTTCTCTACAGAATCGGTCTTTTTTCTTTAATTTTAATTTTTGTATTTTTTAATCCGGCTGAAACTTTTTTGGTGCCTTCAGTATACCCAAAGAAGCCATTTTGCATCATTAGTTTGTCCATATAATTTTCCATACAAATTTGGCAGCTGTTCATACAAAAATGATATGTGAAAATTCAAAAATCTGTATCTTTTGAAGGAATTTTTTGATCGAGTTGGTGTCTTCGAGAAAGTTGTAGGTATGGATATGGACTACACTGAAAAAAAAATGATACACGGTAAAAAAAATTTTGGTGATTTTTTATTTAACTTTTTGTCACTAAAACTTGATTTGCAAAAAAACACTATTTTTAATTTTTTTTATTTTTTGATATGTTTTAGAGGACATAAAATGCCAACTTTTCAGAAATTTCCAGAATGGGCAAAAAATCTTTGACCGAGTTATGATTTTTTGAATCAATACTGATTTTTTCAAAAAATCGAAATATCGGTTGCAAGTTATAGCCGTTTCAAGTTATAGCCATTTTTAGGTAACTTTTTTGAAAATTGTCGCAGTTTTTCATTTTTTATAATTAGTGCCCATGTTTGCCCACCTTTGAAAAAAATATTTTTGAAAAGCTGAGAAAATTCTCTATATTTTGCCTTATTGAACTTTGTTGATGCGACCATAGTTGCTGAGATATTGCTATGCAAAGGCTAAAAAACAGGAAAATTGATGTTTTCTAAGTCTCACCCAAACAACCCAACATTTTCTAATGTCGATATCTCAGCAACTATAGGTCCGATTTACAATGTTAAAACATGAAACAATCGTGAAATTTTCCGATCTTTTCGAAAAAAATATTTTCAAAAATTTTAAATCAAGACTAACATTTCAAATGGGCGTAATATTGAATGTTTTTCCCGTTTTGATTAAAAATCATAACTTAGTAAAAGATTGTTTGCACATTTCGGGAATTTCTGAAACATTGACATCAAGTCCCCTAAGACATATTAAAAAAAAAACATTGTGTTTTTTTGCAAATCAAATTTTAATGAAAAAATGTGAAATTATAAATCACTAATTTGTTAAACTTATATCATTTGTTTTTCTTCAGTATATTCCTTAGCTTTGCCGAAAGCTGCAAAGCGATCAAAAAAATCCTTCAAAAGATATAGATTTTTGAATTTTCATATACCATTTTTTTATGGACAGCTGCCAAATTTGTATGGAAAATTATATGGATAAACTGATGATGCAAAATGGCTTGTTTGGGCATACCGAAGACACCAAAAAAGTTTCAGCCAAATTAAAAAAATACAAAAAAAAATCGAGTATCCAAAATCTCAGAGCATTGTTAATCTCTAGGTCATCAAATACCACAAATTGAAGAGCAATCCCACAAAGATATCCCATCGATTCTCAATAACCAATAACTTTTTTTCTCCGAAAAACGTCTGCAACGAATGGCACACCGATCTGGTCCAGCTCACAGAAAATCCCTGTCATAGTACCATCAAAACCCACAAAACCACTGACATTTTTTTCTTTCTCTCCCTCTTTTTTTTCTCGCTCACCATTTTTCAGAAACGCACCCGGACCGTGTTCACCGGCGTCAAGTACAACAAGCTGGCCACCGGTGGCACCTCCCGGACCACCCGGATATCGATGGCCAACGGTGAGGATGATTCATTGCAACCAATTGTAAATAATTCCGACGAAGAGGAGGAGGATGAGGAGGAAGAAGACCCGGATGATGGACCGGACCGGAACCAGGAGGATGACCACGAAATCCTCGACGGTGGCAGCAGCAGCAGCCGGAGACAGCAGCGATCCGGTCACGGGCGAGGGAAGCAACCGTCGACGAGGTTCGCCAGGACCTGAAGTGCAACTACACCCAAAAAAAAAGCGGAAAGAGAGAGAAAACAGGAAAAATAGGGGAAAAGGGGAAGGGGTGTGGTAAATGTGTGCTATAATAGGCGATAACAAATTATTATAAATATTTACTTAAGTGCGAACGAAGAACGACGGCGACGAGGGCAAAAGTTTGAGGAAGGTGAAGGGATGTTTTTAAAATGAACAAAAAATGATGAAATGATGGCGATTCTACTAAAAGTGGAATCGATCGTTTTCCCTTTCAACAAAAAAAATACGAAATAGGATGAAAAAAGGACGAAACTAGGCAGCAAACATATTCTCTGCTTGGTTGAGTGGGATAGCTTGAATATGAGAGTGAACGAGGACGTGTAAAGAGGTTGGTGTGATATGAACAATCTTTTCGGTTTTTAAATAAACAAAAACAACAACGTTCTGTTATTTTTATACACTATTACAATTATACACATAACTATATGAAAAGAAGAAAGATAAAAGGATGAATGCAAGAGAACAAACCATTTAGCAAAAATTCAAACACTTTAACATGAAATTGTCAAATTTACCGAAATTCATTGTGTTGATATGAAAAGAAAACAGATTTTTTTGTAATTCACAGCAACGCATTTGGAGAATATGAAAATAAATATTTGATTTTGAATACCTTAGCTGGTTGTTTTTGTTTTGATTGTTGTTAATAACCCCTTCCCGACTAGAGCGTAACGAAGATTTTTTACGTTCTTCCTTGCATTTGAAAGAACCTTTTGCTTGTCTAATTTTGATTAGGTAACACTTTAATGCAAGCAATTCAAATGAATGAAATTGATTTATAAGTTAAAATTTCAATTTTTACGGTGCAAATCAACCAGTGCTTTTTACACCTATATTTTTGTTACACAGTGACACAGTATTTTGGCAGACCGTGTTGTTTAAATATCAAGCTTTTAGCTCTCAGCAACTACAATTATCACGCCTGAATATTCATGCCCCAAATACTACTGCTCTTGTCTCTTTATTGATACTCTCAGCGCCGAACATAGCCGAACACGTTTTGTGTTTACACACTCGCGTTTGACATTTTCCTTTTCTCTCTCATTCCCGCTTTCACAATCATCCCACCTCGACAACGTTCAACCACAAAAGCCATCACAAAAACCAACTTCGCAAATGCAGTTTACAGGGACGTCAGCTCAGCGGTGAGAGCGCACAGTCGAAGAAAAGGGGAAGAGTTATAGAGAGAGAATGCCTTCGCTGAGAAGTACGAGACACAAGAAGAGATCTCACATGCAATAGCGACGGTCGCTATACTCTCAGAAGTTGTTGGTGCAAAGATAATCAAATGATAGCTTTTCTATCACACGTTTGCAACACTGGCCAATGGCAGAATATGATGAAGTCTACCTTAATTTCGAATCGTTTGAAAATTGACCCAATCGAGGGTGACTAGGTGACATTAAGTCAAATAAAACTATAAAAAAAATTACAGAAAAAATTAAACTACAATTTTTTCTAACATAAAAGGTGCACCCATTCCCAAATGAACAATTCTCTATGAAATCGGCCAATTTCGACAATTTTTATTATTTGTATTTTTTTTATTTGGCTCAAAATTTGTGGAGGCCTTCCCTATGACCAAAGAAGCTGTTTTGTGTCATTGGTTCAACCATACAAGTCTCCATACAATTTTGGCTGCTGTCCATACAAAAATGGTACGTAAATATTCAAACAGCTGTAACTTTTGAGTGATTTTTCTGATCAATTTGGTGAATTCAGCAAAGGTGTAGGTGATGAGGATTATTGACAAAAAATAGGTTAACGGAAAAAAATGGCCGAGTTAATATTTTTTGAAAAAAATAGTAATTTTTAAAAAAAATCTAAATTTCATGCAAAAAAAAATTTACCTTAATTTAATTATGTAAAATTGAATTTGCAATCGAAAAGCACTTTACAGATTGTTTGATAAAGGGCTCCCTTTTCGAGATATAGCCACCGAAAGTTTGATTTTAGCGAAATATTTACAGTTTTTTGATTTTTAAAAATAGTGACCATGAGTGTCCATTTCTGAAAATATTATTTTTTAAAGTTTTGAAAATTTGCTTTAAAATTGTCTAAGAGACGTTGAAGATTGGACCTCTGGTTGCAGCGGCTTAAAGAAAAAGAAATAGGATAATTTGAATTTTCTAGGTCTTCTTGACATAGACCAATTTATCATCAAAATGACACGTCATACATGTTGTTGGAAAATGTGGAAAATTTTCTTGTTTTACACAAATTTATGTTGATACACACTTTCCAAAGGCAACGCAATCTTTTGTTTTTGAAAATATACTGATTAAGTCGGTTAAACTATTGATTTAGGCCTATTTAAGTTTGTAATTCTGTGCACACTTGTGACACGTAGAAGTCTTTTTAACATTACCAGTTCTTTCCAAAAAAAGTTCGACTTTTTAAACAAATTATATTTTTAATGTTTTTTCGAACGACTTATCCTCGATCATCGATTTATTTTTTTGAGTTTTTCCATTTTTTCAAAGACAACATTTGAATGGAAAAAATGTTTTAAAGTGCACTTAAACCTGCCCAGTTATTTTGCAATCATTAGTTTTCATAATATCCAAGTATTGAAAAGACTTTTTTTTCGCCCAAAAAAAATGCCGTGCTGTACATCGGAATTCTACAAAAATTAAAAATATTTTTGATCGATCACAGACATACTAAATATGATTTAAAACGCAGGAATATGCATTTCTAATTCTTTTCAGTTAGCTAGACTTCTATTCCCATTAAAATATTGAAGTTTTTTGAATAAAATAATTTTTGCCCCCTGATTTTTCGAACCGAGTTTTAAGGGGGGGGGGGGGCATTTTTACTACACGAAGAAAAATGAGTCCAAAAAATCGTGAACAAGCGTGCATGGAAATGTAAACCACGAATAAAGCGTTTAAATTCCACGGTACGGTTTTGAACAACGTAGGTTAAATATCAGGCAAAAACTCTGATTTAAAATTATTTTTTGAAGTCTAGTTTTTTGCTCAAAGTGTAAGGATTTATACATAAAAAAGGTCCAAATCATTCATACACCCAAAATTCAGAGTCGAGATAATCGTTCTCTCAAAATTTATTGAGGGCTCAGTGCCAAAATCGATCAAATAATGGTATCAACTCACAACATCATAACAAATGACTTCATTCGTTAGTTGAATCAATAAATCTCCAACAAGTGTCATACATCGACTTTTGACTTCTTCATGGTCACCAAGCTGTGGTGGCCGAGGCAGCTAAGTCATTGGATTGGTTTGTCAAAGGTCTCTGGTTCGATTCCCGTTGTCGACACTTTTGGTTTTTTGTTTGACGGATGAACTTTTTTTGCAAATGAACCTCGAGAGAATAGTTCTATCGCCCATCTCGAGCTGTGTTCGCTGCGTCCGTGAATGGTACCACTATTCTCTCGACTCGAGACCATCATTCTCTCGGACTAGCGCTGCCAGTTTTGGGTGTAGGGTTGCATTTCACATTCAGATAAATAATAATATAAAAAAAATCCTTGGTAATGTGGAAAATTGAGATACTTGTTCAAACATATGTTATGATGGAAATATTTTTTATAAAGATTAAACAATTGTTTACAAATATCAGTCAAGTTTACACTTTTCTATCAATTTACTTCTCCGAGATCTCGGTGCTGCAGGCTCTGCCTGATTTGCACCGAATTTATTTTATTTTCTATCAAAACTGCTGTGAATTACAAAACACTGCACAATACGGTACTGGAAGCTCTCATTTTTAAAACTAACTAACCAAAAACAAATCGATAAACACAAAATTGTAAAAATATCTGTACAGAGCCTGCGTACGCAAGCTAAGAGAATTCAACAAATTGTGGCGCGTAATTTTCCCCTTATTCCTGTGTAAACTTCAAATCCAGCTGGCATCTCTCGATCCGTTTTTGCTTTTGACTTCAAGCTTCTCGAGTACCACAATTATCGGAAACGCTTCACTTTCGCAGTTATCGTTAATCCATTACGTAAGTTGTTAGGTTTAATCTAGTTTAAAAATACAGGGCAGAGGCATATACTACTTGTAAATACAAAGATAAATAATCAAGCGGTTAGCAAGAGTGGAAGGAAGGAATCCGATCGAGCTTGCAGAGAGAAATCCAAAAAATGTCATGCTTCAGTTTTAAGTTTGTTTTCAATTCGAGATCGAGAGAGCTACGCTAAAATAATCTGACGTCACAAGACAACATCCTCTGCGTGTAGCTGCGCTGCGCCGTGAGAGTGTCCGAGAGAAATGCGAAAGAGAGTGGGAGAGTGAAGGAGAGAAAGAGTGCGCGCGCGTTATTGTTACTGAGAGAATTTAAACAAAATTTGGCAGCTCTGTCGACGGCGCCACACGAAACGATCAAACTCGAATACAACTAGCGAATTGCTGAAACAAAAGAGGAGGAGAGAGTACATTATAACAAACAATCGAGGTGATACGGTGTTAAATAGGTAATTGTTTATATAATTTATGGAAAATAAGAGAAGTCGAAAAAAACAGCACGCGAGAGAGATTTCAAAGCGCGATAAGAAAAAAGGCGATGAAACAAGCGTGATGATGAAAAAGTCGTTTAAAATAATGAGAAAAGTATAAAAAACACGAGAATTTAAATCGTGCTTTACGTGTTTAGGTAATTGACAAACTATTAACTTAACTGAGCGGGAGAAAGATAGTCTGCCAGGAACAAAAAATCTCGTCGCAAAAAGGAGAGCGATCAAAAAAAATTGAAAAATGTAAGCAAAAAAAACTATTTTGTAAAAAAAAGATCAATAAAAATGGAATTCAATACAAATTGTTTGCGGTGAATTTTTAAATTTCTCCCTCCACAAAAAGAACAATTCCTCCAAAACAGACACCTAAACCCGGGGGTGGCAGCGGAAACGATTTAAATTGGGTATTAAGTGGAACACAACCGAGCTTCTAATAAATTGCTTTGCCTCGAAAACCAGATTAGCTACTAAATCTGCACCGCCCCCACTGCCTCGTCCTCGTCGTGAGGGGGCTCAAACGGGAACGATTTTCGACGTGGTTTTGTGTGGGAACAGGAAGAGGGTTTGAAGGGGTAGAGGGAGGAGGCAGCAAATGGTTTGTCTTACCCGGCAAATTAATGTGCTTAACGCGGTTGGAGTGAAGATTATAAATTTCGTACTAAAGTGTCAAGAGGTTTCGGATGGCTTACAGGAGGAACGACAAAACGCGTGCGTACAGTCAAAGCGGTTGAAAAAGACTTTTATTATTATAAACAGACAGTGACAGCTAGAGAAGCACGTCACTCAGGTCTGGCGCAGTAGCGCAGCAAAAAGAGGGCAGTGGTTGTTATCTCAACACCCTGCTCAACCACAGCACCATCTCAACTACAAAACAGTAGTCCCAACTCTCCGAACAATCCGAAGCATCCCGTCTACACTCTCACACAGCAATCGACGCAGCCAACACCTAGGGGCGTTCCCCTGCTGAAGTCCATCTGGCTGCACGTTCTTCTTCTTCTTGATGATCCAACGAAAACACCAGCCGGAACGTTCTGGTTCGCCTCGTACTTGTCGGCCACAACTCTGTCACCTTGCTTCCAACGACTCCACTTGCAGGTGACCGGTGTGCGAGCAATTGGGAGCATCGTCAAAGAACAATTTTTATTGCACCCCAACGAATCAATCACCTCATCCGGTTTCGTCCTCTCAGCAATCGTTTGCGTGATGTTGTCGATGTAACTCGTAGCAAACAAGGCGAATCCGCGTCCACGGCCCGGTTCTGCATCCGCACCAGCTGTTCCGGATTCTTCTTCTTCTCGATCATTCGGCTCAGTTTCGGGTTCTTCGTCCCAACGGCCGAATTCTTCTTCAGCGGGATCACCACCTGGTTCATCAGCATCGGCAGCAATCGGACGCACCAATTTCTGCTGCTTTCTTTCCAGCCCGATTTCAACCCGTTCACCGGCTTCGTACCCGACATCTTTCCGACTGGGTACAACCCAAGTTCCACACGGTGTTTGTTTACCTGCACTGCACGTGTCGCAAACGATCGTTTTCTTGCACTTTCTGCCAACGATCTGCTTCGGGGTTGACACCATGTAACATTCAGCGAGAGCAATCATATTATGCTCTGTTTGTGCACGATCGCACAACAACTTTTCACGATCGACAGTACGAAAATCCATTTCGTACAGACTGTTCCGACGAGCACCACACACGATCAGCTCGTTTCCACGGTAAACCTGAGCTTTTCCTCTGTCAAAAACAACTCGCATTCCGGCCTTTTCGATCCGCACAACAGACAACAGATTGTGCCGCAGGTGCGGCGTAAACAAAACGTTCTTCACGGTGCACTCAATCGATCGACCATTCACAAACGCCGTCATCTTCACAGTACCGCAGTGCTCCGCAACAACAGACTGGCCATTCTTGGCCACGGCGATCTCGATCGGCTCCGACAGTCGGCGCAGGTCCGTAAACAGCTGTTTATCCCGCGCCAGGTGATCGGACGCTCCCGAGTCCAGGAACCATTTCACTTGCCACTGCTTTTTCTGCGGCTCAGCACCGCGCACACCAACAAAACAAACACTGTTGCGCTCGCTCGAGCCAGCAACATTCGCACTCTCACTGTGTTGTTTCTTCTTCGCTGGGCAGTCGACACTTTTGTGGCCTTCCTTCTTACACGAAAAACAGCGCAACTTCTTCTGCTGTTTCGCGCCGTAAAATGCAGCCATCTCGCTCTCTCGTTCGCCCATGCCTTGCTGCTTTGTTTCCTCGTCCAGCAGCCGGCATTTCACGAACTCCATTGTGAGGTTATCCTCCGCCATGGTTTCGATGGAGGTCACAACCGCCGGAAACGCCGCCCCCAAGCTCAGCAGCAGATGGCAAACTGCATCCAGCTCCTCCATCACTGCACCGGTTCCACGGAACTCCCGGACCAGCCGGTCGAATCGCAGAAAATGATCCGCAAGCCGTCCACTTTCGAAGCGCATGCCAACAATTTGGCGTTTCAGGTGCATGCGAGTGGCGATGCTCTTCCGCTGGAACACATCCTGCAGCGTGCACCAGATTTGCTTCGGCGAGACCTTGTCGTGCACATATTCCAGATGCGAGTCGTGGATCCGCTCGATCAGGAGTCGCCTGCACTTCCGCCGCCGCTTGAGCTCCAGCTCCCGTCGATTCTGCTTCGCCGTCTGGGCCGCCGGGGCATCTTCCGGCTTCACGACGATCTCCGGGATCTCGCCCACGTCACTCTCCACGCAGTCCCAGAGTTCATACTCCTCCAGGAGTACCCGAACTCTCAGCTTCCAGGACGCGTAATTTGTACCGTCGAACAACGCGACATGGTACCGGTCTTCACGGACAACTGCTCCCTCCGACATCTCGAAAACTTAACTTGCGGAAAACTACCCGGACTTGAAACGACCTGGGCCCATAACCTCAAGAGGTTTCGGATGGCTTACAGGAGGAACGACAAAACGCGTGCGTACAGTCAAAGCGGTTGAAAAAGACTTTTATTATTATAAACAGACAGTGACAGCTAGAGAAGCACGTCACTCAGGTCTGGCGCAGTAGCGCAGCAAAAAGAGGGGGCAGTGGTTGTTATCTCAACAAAGTGCCCACGTACGGGAGTTGGCCTAGTGTATGTGTTGTTTTGGGAGTGTTTCTGGGGGTTTAAAAGAACATGGTTTCAAAAAGTTTTTTTTTTTTGCCAATTTGTATGTTTATACCTTCCTTACCTTACTGAGGAAAGGCTAAAAAATCACTCGTTTTGGTCTCATTTGATCCATCTTCGGGTCCCATAAGACCTTAGAAAATATTATGAAGTTTAGAAAAGTACTTTAAAAGTTATGCTAAAAACCATTTTGGCTAAAGTCCGGAAGATTGTAAAAAATATGGTTCTTGTAAGAAAACCAGTCTAGTTATACATTTTTAGAAAGGTGTCCTTTCAAATAACTTGGAACATCGAAGATCTAACTACCTTATCAAAAGTTATGAGCACTGAAATGTTAATTAAACAATTTTTGAAGGCCAGTTTTCAGATATTTGCATGAAAATGATGTCCGAGTCCATCCTGTAATCCCTCGTTAAATAAATAATTGTAAGACCTTTCAAATGAGCCTGGAACATTGAAGATTTGACAACCTTATCAAAAGTTATGAGAAAATAAGTGTTATTTATACACTTTTTGGAGGTCGGATCTCAGATATTTCTATTGAAATTTTGTCTAATTAGTGAATCCTAGTAAATCAGTGATTTTTTTTTTATTTCAAGAAAGGTATTTGAAAGATCTATCTGATCTATTTGATCTATCTATCTGATCTATCTATCTGAAGTTCTGACAATCCAATCAAAAGAAATGAGGAATGAGTAATGAAGCTTAAATTATTTAAAATTTATCGTGCGAATGGTCGTTTTGGCTAAATGTTATCGCAAGTGTGCAATTATGTAACAAGTCTGATGTAAAAAGGAGCAATTCTAGCCCAAAACAGGATTTTTTTAGGAACATTTTTCTCGACCCTCTCCGATTTCAATGAAACTTTGTTGACATATTATCTTACGCTTATATTAGCCATTTTTGTGTATATGGAGCCAGTTACACTCGGTTATGACATTTGAGAAGGACGTAAGTGTTCAAAATATTTTTGTATTTCGTAATCTAAATATTGCTGTATCTCGAAGCCGTTGCATCGTATCAAAAAGTGGTCAAAGACAAACTTGTAGGAAATTTGACAGGCTTTTCGAAAAAATACACTGAAACAAAAAAACAATCCACCTTTATGTGTTTTTTGATTTTTAAGTTTAAAAGTCAAATTTGAAGGTGAGCCGACGATTTTTTTCGATCAAAATTTTTGTGAAAATAGTCTCAGATGTTACAAAAAGACTCACGAAAAATGCAGGACTCACCTAAAAATATACAAAAGTCATTTACTAAAACAGATTTTTCAAAAGTGTTCTAAACATCCAAATTTTAAAAAATCGAACAAGAGAGTCGATTCTATATAAAACCACATTGACAATTGTCCTAAGTCCAATCCTTGTGAAGTTACAGCGGTTTTAAAAATAAAAATGTTGAAAAAAATGGTTTTTTGAAGGTTTCGGGCAATTTCTATGCGACGGGCTTGACTTTTCAGTTTCGAAATTAATTTACCGGAAAGCTCGTCCAATTTCCCATAAGATTGTGTTTGACCACATTTCAAAATAAATCTTTTTTTTATGATTTAAGCTAATTTACTATCCAGGTTACTACACTGAAAAAATAATATGTTTTCAGTTATGAGCAATGTAATTAGCTTATATCTGTAAGCCCATACATCCAAACTTATGGGAAATCAGACGAGCTTTCCGATAAAAATATTTTCAAGACTGAAAAATCAAGTCTGACTTATAGAAATTGCCAAAAACCTTCAAAAAACCAATTTTTTCAACATTTTTATTTTTAAAACCGCTGTAACTTCACTAGGATTGAATTAAGGACAATGGTCAATATGCAGAGTTTTATGTAGAATTATCTGGAAAATCGATTTTCGCGTTCAGTTTTTGCAAATTTTGATGTTTAGTGCAGTTTTGAAAAAAAAAACAGTTTTAGTAAATGATCGTGAGTCTTTTTGTTGATCAAAAAAAAAATCGTGGGCTCAACTTCAAATTTGACTTTTAAACTTAAAAAATCAAAAAAAGTCATAAAAGTGGAGTGTTTTTTTGTTTCAGTGTATTTTTTTCGGAAAGCCCGTCAAATTTTCTACAAGTTTGTCTTTGACCACTTTTTGATACGATGCAACGGCTTCGAGATATAACAATATTTAAATTACGAAATACAAACATATTTTAAACACTTACGCCCTTCTCAAATGGCATTATCGAGTGAAACTGACTCCATATACACAAAAATGGCTTATATAAGCGTAGGATAACATGTCAACAAAGCTTCATTGAAATCGGAGAGGGTCGAGTAGAACCGATTCCCTATTCGACATGGAATTGCTCAAAGATAGGTCGTGTAACAAGATAGTACACATGCGACGCTGCACTATATGAATGTGAGGAAGGCAAAACCACCTGAGGGTGGATTAAGTAACGTTTTTTAGAGAAAGTTCTAAAAACGATGCTGCCGAAAACTAAAAACAAAATGTACGTACAGCTACACAGTTGGATATAACATTCTCAACAAGCTGCGATAGAACACATTTTAGTTGAAGTATTCATTAAGAATTAACAATTAGTTTGAGTTGTTGTTCAACATTTGCATTTGAAAATTTAACATGATATGGTTGAATTCAATCGATTTTTTTAAAATTTTAAGAATTGGTCTGACAGGGGGATTGGCAACCACACCTCTTTGGTCTGACAGTTTTGGTCTGACAGCTTAATTTTAGAATTTTGGCTGGACCAAGCGAGGGATAGGACACAGCTTCCTTTTCGAAAAATCTCATAACTCAACCTTAATATACTATTTTCATGTTGTTTTTTTGTTTTTATCTGGTAAACAGTTTTATCTTAATATTGAGGGTGAGATGATTTGTTTATGATCCGTATTTTTATTTTTTTAAATTTGTTAAAAAATGTATAATTTTGCGACTAAATTCAAGTCTGTGAAAACCACTAAAATGTTTTGATCCCTTAACCTCAACCTTGGTATTTAAATGAGAAAAGAATATAGAACAGGATAACACATCCGTATTTAACAGGATGATATCTTTAAAATTATTCCAAAACTCAAGCAACAACATAAAACTGTTATTCCCCCGACCATTTCTTGAAGCAAACACTGCTCCTCTCGTTAAATTCTTGACATATTCATGAATTACCACTGCCGCTACGGAGGAGCGAACCCAGAAAGGAGTTTGCGCTCCCATCTCTCTCCTGTCCTGTCTCGGGGGGCTGGTTTATGATTTTATTATTTATTCATGCTCACTTTTCAGCTCTGCTAATAATTCAGTTCCTGTGGGAATCGTGCGCTCGCGTCTGTACTTTCTTGTTTCTCTTGCAACGCAACTTCCGTACACCTGGCCGAGTTCTGGCAATTTGTCGTCACCGTCCACCACCACCAGGGAGCCATTTCCTGGCTCGTCACAACTTTTCGGCGGGCTTGAGCGGAGGGAAAGGTGCGATGTTTGGAAAAGTGAGGAAATGGTTCGTCCGCAAGGTTGATCTGTTGGAATTGATTTTTATTTTCTTCAAAATCGTAGAATTGTGGATATTCCGGATCCATTATACTTGAGCACAAGGGTGCCAAGAAAAATTGAAAAATCTGTAAAATCTGAAGAAATACCTCCTGGCTTAATTGTTTAGGCAATAATAAGTAACTGTGCCAATTTGGAGCCAAATCGGTTCAGGTTAAGGGAACGCTTTTTATCGTTTAGGTTTATATGGGGAAAATCGCAAAAATGTATGGGGAAAAACATCGCTTCAGGATTTTGGCAGCAGGTGGCACAGGTCTCGCCCTAAATTGTCCAATTGTGAGATTTTTGTCGGAAGTTCAATTTCCTACATAAATCTTTGAAATTATAATTTTCAATTAACTTTTCAACTTAAATAAAAAATTTCAACAAAAAATTTACGTTGTATAGCTGGGATCAAAGCAAAGATTCAACTATTTCTTTAACACTCAAACGATCGAGTAGTCATTTGACCCCTGTATTTTTTTCTTTAAATCTCATAACTTTTGGTAGAATTTACCAATTTGGATGCTTCCGGTTGCAAAAGATCCAGATTTGTCTATATTTTGAACTGTCAATTATACCAGAACTTATGAGATTTTTAAGAATAAAAATAGGTACTTTTGTACCCGACCCTCTCCGATTTCAATGAAACTTTGTAGACATTTAAGAAGGGCGTGAGTTATTTAAATATTTTTGTATTTTGCAATTTAAAAATTACTGTATCTCGAAGCCGTTGCATCGTATCAAAAAGTGGTCAAAGACAAACTTGTAGGAAATTGGACGGGCTTTCTGAAAAAATACACTGAAACAAAAATACACGCCACATCTTTGAGATTTTTTGATTTTTAAGTATAAAACTTAAATTCAAAGGTGATGTTACGATTTTTGTTAAATTTTTTTGAAGAAGTAGCCTAAAATGTTACCAAAAGACTGACGAAAAATGCAGGATGGTATGTCTTTCCTAAAAAAATACAAAAATCATTTACTAAAACTGTTTTTTTGAAAAGTGGTCTAAACGACAAAATTTTTAAAAACCAGTAGTGAGATCGAGTTCAGACAATTTATTTTGACGAAGGTGATGTGCATGCTTTTGCATGCGATTTTACCATCGCATTTTTTTGCTGTGTAACAGACTTGGTTTTTCAGTCTCGTAAATATTTTTACCGGAAAGCTCGTCTAATTTCCCATAAGTTTACCTTTGACAGCTTTTTGATTTATATCGTTTTTATATTTACTTAAGCAAATTTACTATCCAGGTTTCTACCACACTGAAACAAAATTCTATTTTCAGTTATTAGCAATGCAATGAAGCTTATATCTGTAACCCCTTACATCAAATTAAAATGCTGTCAAAGGCAAACTTATGGGAAATTGGACGAGCTTTCCGGTAAAAATATTTACGAAACTGAAAAACCAAGTCTGTCATTTAGAAATTGCCAAAAACCACCGAAAAACCCGTTTTTTCAACATTTTTATTTTTAAAACCGCTGTATCTTCCCAAGGATTGGACATAGGTCAATGGTCAATATGGAGACTTTTATGTAAAATTGTCTGAACTCGATCCCCACTACTGGTTTTTAAAAATTTTGACAAAAAACAGTTTAGTAAATGATTTTTGTATTTTTTTAGGAGAGACATAACATCCTGCATTTTTCGTCAGTCTTTTGGTAACATCTGAGGCTATTTTCACAAAAATTTTGAACGAAAAAAAATCGTGACATCACCTTTAAATTTAAGTTTTATACTTAAAAATCATTAAATCTCATAGATGTGGCGTGTATTTTTGTTTCAGTGTATTTTTTTCAGAAAGCCCGTCCAATTTCCTACAAGTTTGTCTTTGACCACTTTTTGATACGATGCAACGGCTTCGAGATATAGTAATTTTTAAATTGCAAAATACAAAAATATTTCAATAACTTACGCCCTTCTCAAATGTTATTTTCGAGTACTATTGGCTCCATATACACAAAAATGGCTTATATAGGCCCAGGATAACATGTCTACAAAGTTTCATTGAAATCGGAGAGGATCGGGTACAAAAGTACCTGAAAAATTCCTGATTTGAGCTGGAATTACTCAGAGGTCAAATTACTACCCGTGCGTTTGAGTGTTAATATGAATAAAAAAGCTTTTTAAGAACTAAAAAATCATTTTACAGAAGGGTCAAAGGGCCATTTTACATGATCTTCCAAAATTTGTCCGCGGGCCACAAATTCGCTACGTTTGGCCCGTGGGCCATGCTTTGGTCACCCCTAGCCGATGTTTTAAGGCAGCAATTTAAGTAACGCTTTTAACATACGATTTGCAGGTATTCATGCGCAATTGAATACAAACCAAAAGCTTTTTCAAGTGATTTAAGGAGGAAGGCAGCATCCACTGAGGTGGTTAAAGTAAAGTATCTTTAAATTTGTGCCATTATCACTCAAATTGTTGGTATAGAGCCTGTCTTTCAAGATGTCAAGTACAAAAGGTGTAGGTGATTCTAAGAACTGTGATACTAAAATAAACCACACCTCGTACGACAGTTAAAACATTGCAACATTTTATTATTTCACCACAAACCACCCGAACCCCGTCACCACACTGGGGACACACAACACAGAACATACTCGGTATGATTTCGTCAAAGTCAAACTCCCAAGTCCTACTAAGTGCACAACAAATACGGGTACGATATAATTGAGCCAACAACGAGTGTGTTGGCGACACGATTTCTCAAGTCCGAATAATAACACAAATAACACTTCAACAATTCATGGAACTGTTCCCCGCATATGGTTGGGATTTCCCGAGGAACAGGTATGATTGTATGATTGATTGAGCCAAATGAACTACAGCTAAACCTGTATGCCTATTATATAGGCATACAGTTTGTATGGAAAGCTCCATTTGTTTTTTTTTGTGATAATTGGGTATTAAAGCCCTATGTCAATTTTTATGCACAACGGTAAAAAACACGATTAAAAACCATTTCTGATCACTTTTTTTCATTTTAATGCAAAACAAAATTTTGACAAGACAACATTTTTTCGATGGATCAACTATGGTCCCCTTGGAACGAGCTGTCAAGTAGGAACTTTTCTGTCAAGAAAGACCGCGAGGTTAATTTTTCAAAATTGATTTAAAAATCCATTTTGAACTCTTTGTGGTCGTACAAAGGGTCATTGTACTTAGAATAATAAGCTTTATCGCTGTAAACAATAATATCAACAATCTAAGCTTCATTTTAGGACCCAAATTGGGTCCAACAAGTCCAACCAAATGAAACGAACTTTATGAAACATGGTAGGGTACCATTTCCGGATTCTATGACAATTTCCGGAATTCCATTTCCCGGAATGGACGTTATCCGGAATGGACGTTTCCCGGAATGGAACAACGGAAAAAGTACATCCACGGCGTGTTTTCTAGAACAACCTTATCAGGAAAAAATAGTCATCGCTACTTTCAAATGTGTCTTATAGGAAATTTTCTCAGCTTTCCAATGCTTCTAAGAGCGAAATGTTTCATCGGGAAATTCCTGAGATATCTCTATTTTATTGTTTTTGGTTTTAAATTCCTTTATTATTTATTGGAAACTTTTAAATAACAGTCCAGGAAACTTGTCAAATGATGTGTTTCATGTGTCTTTTACTCATCAAAATGTGCAGAATAAGACAAAAAAAACTTTGTAGAAGGTTGCAAACCGCTAAACATTTTGCAAATCATGTTTTGTCTAAGTTTTTGAATATATGGGATTTATTCAGAAATTAAAATCATAAAACAGTGTAAAAATATATTTTGTACAAGAAATATTTGATAATTACATATTTTTTGTGTACAAATAACACGTGTCAACTCTGATTTAGCTTGTTAAACCGAAACTATGGCAGGTTTGTGATTGTTAATGGTATTATTGAATTTTAATGAATAAATTTGATATTTTCTTAAGCAAACATTAACCTGGAACATAAATACAAATATGATTTGAAATCGAAAATATACTACATACTACTGTAGCAAGCTTCAAAAGTCATATTTTCATCAGTATAAAATAAAAATTAAATTTTATAAAATGTTTTCTGTTGAAAAGGTTTTAAGTGCCTTAGCACTTAAACACGAGTCTTCCAATTCAGAATGTTGAAAACACCATCACAAACATTTTTTTTGTTTGAACAAAAATTAAATAATATTTTAACAAAAAAAAAAACAAACAGAAACTTTCTTATCAAACTATTTGAAAAAAAATCAAGAAATATATATATATTTTTTATAGATGAGATTGAAGATGAGAGTCT
Source organism: Culex quinquefasciatus (assembly GCF_015732765.1). Lineage (NCBI taxonomy): Eukaryota > Metazoa > Arthropoda > Insecta > Diptera > Culicidae > Culex > Culex quinquefasciatus. Next base: position 55,150,204 of record NC_051863.1, on the reverse strand, counting down.
TATAAACTTCTAAAATATTGCTAATCATTTAATACAAAAAAAACTAAAACAAATATTTCATACTAATGAAAAGTATTTCTTCTAAAGCTCGCAACAGTAATTTGCAGTTTAATTTCTAGTTTTAAACATGTTTTGTATCCATGCAACTGTTTAGTGTTTGATTAAGGAAATATTATATTTATTCATAAAAATCTTGTAATACCCTATCAATCTCAAACCTGTAGAAATTTCGGTTGTATCAGCTAATTTCAAGCTGGATCAGAGCAGACCGGTGTTATTTGTACACATCAATTATGTCATAATCTATTTGTTCTTTTAAAAATAATATTTCAATACGATTTTATTATTTTAATATTTGAATAAATCCCACATATCAAAAAATTCGGTTAAAACTTAATTTTCAAAATGTTTAGCGGTTTGCAACCTTCTACAAAGTTGTTTCTTGTCTTATTCTGCACATTTTGATGAGTAAAAGACACATGAAACACATAATTTGACAAGTTTCCTGGACTGTTATTTAAAAGTGTCCAATTAATAATCAAGGATTTTTAAAGAAAAAACTTAAAATAGAGATATCTCAGAAATTTCCCGATGAAACATTTCGCTCTTAGAAGCATTGGAAAGCTGAGAAAATTTCCTATAAGACACATTTGAAAGTAGTGATGACTATTTTTTCTCCTTTAGGTTGCCCAGAAAACACGCCGTGACATCAGAAATAAAAAAAAACTCTAGAATCAGTATGTCAATATAAAATAACAATTACAATTTACGAATACATATTTTGTTGGGTTACATCACCTCATTTATTTGCCGTTTTATTTTCTATTGCGACTGCCAGCATTAACTCATTTGTTTACAATTCTTTTTTGCCCATTCAAGTATTCATATTGTCCGTGGCATACACAGTAGGAAAAATACTTAAATTGTATTTCATCCTGGTTGAAAAAATGTAGCAAATCCTCGAGCTCCCTGCGGTATTTGTTAAAGCCATTGCCTGTTGCTTGCACTACAAATTTGAGCCAACTATTTGCATCACGGTAGCCATTAACGTAAAAGAAGGTGCACAGTTTCACCCGCTCCTTATAATTAAACGTTCTAGAGTTAATAATGCTTTTAATATAAAGTGGCCACATTTCGACAGGTCCTATGGAATTTTGAATTTCAAAAAATACATTTCCAGGCAAATTTGAATGGTTCCTGTAAACGACTTCCATTACCCGTGTGATCCTATTCATTTTAAACACTGCAAAATATAGATCTTAACACATCAAACACTTGGTGTAAACTGGACTTTTTCTATTGGAAACACATGTGATATGAATTTCGGTAGTTTCTATAATGGGACCATCCACAAACCACGTGGACACTTTTTGGAAATCTCAACCCCCTCGTGGACAATTGTCCATATAAAAAAATCTTTTTTGTATGGATCGTGGACAATCGCCCCTAAAATAGGTTTAAATAAATAGTTTAACCGATTTAATCAGTATATTTTCAAAAACATAAGATTGCATTGCCTTAATAAAGTGTGTGTCAACATGAATTTGTGAAAAACAAGAAATTTTTTTCAAATTTTCCAACAACATGTATGACGTGTCACAAGTGTGCACGATCATTTTGATAATAAATTGGTCTATGTCACAAGCTAGCACACAGCAGACGAAATGTTTATGGTCTAACTTGTACGTGAGTCAAATACGTTCTGATCTGAAATCCCTTTGGCCATTTGTCGCACTTATATCAATTTTCAGGGAGTGACAAGATAGCACGACATGATTAAAACTTCTTTTATATGTAGAGTGACAACAATGCACGGAGTTTTTTTTTCGGTTTTTATTGAATATCTCAGGATTGGAATCGAACCTGGGGGATTTGTTAAGGTCAAAAGGTGAGGCATTGTTAGCTGCAAAATGCACGTGTGACAAGTTAGCACGACAGCGACGAAATGGTAGTGGTAACAAAACAACGGATAACACTAAGTTTATCAATTTTGGATCTCAGAGAACAGTTCCAGTAGAATAGTGGATAGACAATAGATTCTAATACTATTGTTTGATGCTCTCAGTGCAGGGACTTAAGACTTAGATCCGCAGTAGTTACGATGCTGTCCGTCGAGGAAGACGATGAGTTCTGCGAGGCTGAGTGTGATGTCCTGCTAATATCCTGTTAATATTATGTATTCAATAATACAAACACTGTTTATCTAACCGGGAGCTGAGCTCCATCTTTATTGTTCGGCTTCATCTACCATACTGCCCCCGATCCATGCTCGCTTTTCACTCTTACATACATCGCTCTACACGCTTATCGCTGACTGCCTAATTTAGGATAATGTTCAGGATGCCACACTGAGTACCTCGAGGAACTTAACGACCAAGACGGACGTTTCGAAGGCGATGGGTTTACTAATTTTATAGAAGAAAGTAGTTCCCGAGTAATTCTAACCATCGAGGCCGTTAACAACGCCGACCCAGCAGTGTGACCATGGATGCGAGGAGTCCGAAGACGCCGGTTCTAATAACTTCGATCTCAACGATGGCGAATTGAGCGCAGCGGATGACATGAATCAAGATGGCGGCTTAAGCGAGGACGGTTTAGATTTGCAGAATCCAGAAATTACGCAATGTGGCACGGATAACGATCTCCTCGAGGACGAAATAACCGACGGAAACCCCAGCCGCAGTCCCGACCCGTCCCGTTGTCCCGTAGAATCACCCGCCATGGGGCTCCCTACAACAACGCCTCCCTTTGAACATCAAATAATTCTAAATCAACGTGGCAGGCAGCAACTTTGCAGATTTGCGTAAAACATTTAATAATAACCTTTCATACATATTTTAGATCGAAAAAGGTTTTTTATTGGGAGTGTGTCAAAAGAAAAGGCCCACCGGAAACCAAGTGTAGAGGGCGTCTTATCACGAATATTTCACACGGCACCCATTGCTTGCAAAAGAGTCCCACAGAGCACTTCGTGTGCGTACTGCTGTATACAGGAAAAACAGCCGAAACAACGGATAAACCGGAAAAAATCGTCCGAATATGTTCAACAGAACATCCGCTTGAGGTAAATCTATTTATTTTTTTTTTTTTTTTTAATTTCAAATAATAATATCTTTACGTGCTATTTTTGCACACGTGCAAACTGTATTGTCCAAACAAGCACGGAAAAAGATTTGTCAACGATATCGACGCCAACCAAATATCCCAGATGATCCGGACGATTATGCGGAACTAGATCAGAACTTCACGCAGACGGTAGATCCAAAGTGGGCGTTTCCATCATCTTTGGCACGGTAGAGCATTTGCGGCGACTAGAAGCATCGATGGTACATTCAAAAAAAACCCCACAGGGTTTTAAGCAAATCTATACCATTCATGGTTCATGTGGCACGGGCATTGAGAGAGCGTTCATGCCATTTGTTCACATGCTTCTACCAAACAAGCAAGAGACAACCTACCGTCGTAAAGCTTTCAAAGCTCTCATGCGTGTGGCCAAGCGTAATAACGTAAACCTGAACCCAAAGATCATTTTAATGGATTTCGATTCTTCCCAAACGCATCACTCCATGGATGTTTCTTTCACTGGTGCCAAAATCTCTACAAGCGTACTCAGAAGTACAAATTATCAGCGCTTTACGCAAGCGATTTGAGCGTTCATAAATCGTTTCGACAAACCACAGCATTAGCCTTCTTGCCACCCTCAAGAGGTGCCTAATGGCTTTGCAGCGGTACGTGCCCAGGCACCCGTTAGCATGAAGCGCTTCTTTGATTACGTGCAATCGACCTGTGTTCTGGGCAAGATGGAAGAGCATGGAACGGCGAGATTGGAAATATATCTAAACCACGCTACGAACCGTCGTTTTGGGCTTCAGAGAATCACACCATGAATGATATTCCTAGGACATCTAATTGGGTTAACTGCTACCAGACGCTGGCCCACAAAAATTCTACAAAGTAGTCGAGTGCCTGATCCATGAAGAACGATCCACGTCTGCAGATTACTTGCGTGTTTACTACAGGGCGAAGTTTTGAAGAAGAGAAACAAAAAGACGATCAAGAAGGAAGAGTCATTGAAGAAAGCCATCCGCAAAAAGCACACAGTTTCATTCATGGATCATATTGTCGCAATCTCAATGGTTCTGCAAAATAAGTGACCGGAGTTTTGTATCACATTTTGGTTCATGTTATAACCAATCTGTATTATTTGTTGTACAATTTATTGTTATCATTTTAAAAATAAAATGACGAGAAAATACTAGTTTCTTACTCTTTTTTTTGTTAATCTTTCAAAAATAACCAAAAAAGAGATAGTATTTAGTTTTACAATTCTCACACAAAATCCTATCTTTTTGGTGAAAGATCGTGTATTTGAAAAGAAGGGAGAACCCTAAAGAAGTACACATTATATATTGATTTTCTGAAAAGCTGTATATTTTCATGAGATTTTCCCTTCTATGAAAATACACGATCTTTTATCAAAGGAATGGAATTTTATATCAGAATTTTCCTTTTTTTGTGTTAATTCTACTACATTTTACCTAGTTTTTCGTTAAATAACTCTGAACTATACAAAAGAATGTTTATTTGCAAAGAAGGTAAAACCTCTAGAACATAAAAAGCTTTCAGAAGATCAAAGTATAATGTGTATTTTCTTGAGGTTTTCCCTTCTTTGAAAATAATCATTCTGTTTAAAAAAATAACAACACAAGAAGGGAAATATCTTACGCGAAATCCCATCACATTGATGAACGATCGTGTATTTTTAAAGAAGGGAAAACCTCTAGAAAATACACATTATTCATTGATTTTCCCTTCTTTGAAGATAACCATTCTGCTTTATAGTGCAGAGTTCTGAGTACCAGGTAAAATTTAGTAGAATTAACAAAAAAAGAGAAAGTTCTTATACAAAATCCCATCACATTGATGAAAGATCGTGTATTTTTAAAAAATGGAAAACCTCAAGAAAATACACATTATTCATTGATTTTCCCTTCTTTGAAAATAATCGTTCTGCTTTATGATAAAATTTGATGGAATTTAGTCACAAAAGTCAACTGATTAACAAAAGAAGGGAAAATTCTTACATAACATCACATTGAAAGAATGTTAGAAACATCTAGTGTTTGTCTAATATCTATCGATCTACATTGTTACATCTCGTGGTGGTTAAATACAGTATTGGTTCAATAGTCAACGCTTGCTTCTATTGTTCGTGTCCGAACATTTCACTTTCTTTCTTATCATTCATGTATTTATCATTCATATTGTTGTCAAAATATCGAGTTCCTTAAATGAGACTAGGTCAAACCAATGGGGTACAAACTAAATAATTCTTGACCACAAGTAAGCGAGTAGGCAAGATTCCATTAGGCCGATGCAAATATTTAAAAAAGTTTTTGTCCCTCGGCCCTGGCCGAGGTCAAGGGGGGGCAAAAAAATAAAAAATATAAAAATTTAAATAACAAGCCATAGTCTTCACATTTAAATGAAAAAAGTGTTTTAAAATGCATTTTACACTAGTTCAGTTGTTTTGCAATCATTAGTTTTCAAAAAATCTAAGATCTGACAAAAACAAAAATTGTATCGAAAAAAAAGATTTTGCATCGAAAATTTTCAAAAAATCTTAAGATTTTTTAATAAACCCAAACATGCTAAAAATGATTTAAAACGCAGAAGAATGTATTTTAATTTAATTTCAGCTGCACTTGAATTTTCATTGAAATTTTGAAGTTTATTGTAAATTTTTTTTTTTTTGCCCCCTGATTTTAGAAGGGGGGGTGGCAAAAACTTTTAAAAATATTTGTACCAGCCTTAATTGTCAAATTCAGGTAATATAAAAAAACTCATTTTTCCGGGAAACGTCCATTCCGGGAAATGGAATTCCGGAATTTGTCATAGAATCCATTTCCGATATGGTATTTTTAAAGTTTTCCTACCATTTGCAAATAGTGGTTACGAACTCTGAAATGGTGACTAATGGTGACTGCGTGTGGTTGCTGGCTGGCTATGCGGGATAAAGGCATCGTGTGAGCAATAAAAAAAAAAGAAAAAAAAAGTCAGGCTTGTGCTTGAACAGCCTCCAACTAGAGTAGAGGTAAACGATTGTGGGATTACTCTCATTTCAAACAAAACCATTTGATTGGTTGAGAGCCAACCAACGGAGATACTCGAACGTCCTATATGAGCAATTTTCATGTACAACGGTAAAAAAAAAACCATTTCATCTTAACGATCACACGCACACAAATATTTTTTGTACGATGTGCAGCCTGCAGCCTGTACGAGGTTTGATTCAACAAAGTGTTGAACACTCAAACTTGATTCATCTCAACTCCACACAAATATTTCCTGCTGTGAAACAATGCTTTGTCGTTTCCCAGTGGTTCAACGTGTGTTTTCATTTGTTATTTGTAAACCCAAGTTTACGCTAAAAATGGGATTATGTGTAAAATTTACCCTTTTTCAATCGAAAAATAGTTCAGAGTGTATTGGCTTTGTTTACTAGTCGGCCACACTGTTTTTGTTCACACCCTGACTGAAAAGTCCGTCGGACGTCCGTCGTTTGTCGTCCGTGCAATCGTACGACGTCGCACGACAATGTCGCGCGACTTTCGCCCGAATGTCAGACGTTTTTGCACCAAAATGTAGTATTTGTCGTACGATCGATAATCGAAATTGTTCGACATTGTCGTACGACATTCGACCGACGTCGCACGGTTTTTTTTATTTAGGATGTCGTGCCTTTGTCGTGTGCTGTCATTTTGGTATTTTGAGGTTATTTTCAAAATAAAATTCACTTTGTTTATGTTTTTCATTATTTTTATTCATTTGTATTAGTTTGCACTGGCCTGGCACTTTGTTTTTGAAATATTCACTATCACTGCCATACTTTTCTTAATTTCGCTTAGTGACGGAAGGAAATACAAACCGACTCCTTTTGGTCCGACGATGGCCAACCACTTTTGGAAAGGTTCTGCTTGTCTACCCTTCCAATGTTCGAGTGCTGCCCCGTGGGAAGTTTGTCCACCTCGATCGCCTTCACCCGGTGGATGTTCTCGGCCGAAAGTATCTCCAGGAAGAAGACTGAGTTTTGATAATTGCACTTTTGAGATTCCGCTAGAAGTCCAACACCACCAACGCATTTTCATTGTCCTTTTCCTCTTGCTGGTCCACGTCCAGCAAAAGCACTCTGGAAACTGTTTGTACAGAGCTGGAACGAATAAAATAATTTAAAAAAAAATTGCAGGATTCAAGAATTTAAAAATATTAAGACATGACGTGTTTTATAAATATTTTGCATTTCAAAATTTTGAGAAAGAAAGATTCATGTTTTGAAATTTTAAAGCTGACTTTCATTAGAATTGTTGGGTTTAAAAAAATTAAACATGTTATGTTTGATTTTATTGTGGGTAGCAGTGAGGTTCTGATGTATCCAATGACAAAAATAAATATTTTCAAAATGCCGTTGCAAATATTTTTCAAAGTTAATATCAAAGTTCATAAATAATATTTATAAAAAAAAACCCAAATAGTTGAAATCAGAAAATTGTAAAACATAAAAATAGATAAATTTAAAAACTTATTATCTAGTTTATTATTGTATTTTTTAGAATTACAAACCTCAAGATATTAGGAATCAGAAATTTTAAAAATGTTTTAATATTAAAATATTAAAACGAAGAATTTTGAAAGTATTAAGACTTTTAGGAATTTTAAAACTTCTAAATTATTTGGAATATTAAAACTTGAAGAATTAAAATACAATTTTCCAGAATATCAGAATGTAAGCACTTGTTTTTAGGATTTTCAAATACTAGATTTTAAGAGTTCTGTAAAGCCGAAAATTTCACAATTTTAGAATCTATGAATGTAGGAATTTAAGAATTTTATTATGTTTGTAGTTTATGTTAGTAGTCTAGAGTTTTAGCATTTTTTTAATGCCACAATATATGTTATCTTGAGAATTTTATTAAAACTAGGAACATTAATTTTTTTAAAATTCTCAAGATTATAAATAACCTTGAATTTTCTCATTGCAAGATTCAATGGTTTTTTTAAATTATGCAATTTGAAGAATTTTAAAAGAAGCAAGGAATTGTGTAAATTTAAAAATTTAAGAATGTTGGAATTTTTTAACTTCAAATTTTTATATATTTTTTGAATTAAAAATAAAAATTTATGGAATTTTAGATTGATAGTTTTAGGAGTTTTAGAACCTTCGATTTTTTTTTAATTTAGGATTTCAGAAGTTAAGAATTTTGGAATTTTAAGAATTTTTAGTTTTTTATTTCAGAACGAAAGAGTTATATATTTATTTATGTTTGGATTTTTAAATTTTAAATACATCATTTACCCTCCAAACTTTAAAAAAAACTTAATCTTTTTAGAATTTTTGAAATTAGGATTTCTGAAGTTAAGTTAAGAATTTTGAAATTTTAAGAATTATTAAATGAAAAAATCTTAAATTCAAAATTGTGCAATTTCAAATTGAATATTTTTCTTCGTCGAATTATTAGTTTTATGTTTATGTTTTGTTTTGCGTCATACAAACGCACTCCCAATACACCTCATCCAAAACACTACTCACCGGTTCCATTAACAAATTCTGGCTGTTTAGAAACGTCGCGGGAGTTTATTATTTCGTCCTCCTCCACCTTTTATTCAAGCGGAACAGTGATTGACTCCCGAGCTTGAATGTTCCGTCTCCCTCCTTCTGTTTCCGACACATTCAACACTCGGAAACTCCTTCTCCTTTGGGAATGCAACTTCCGCGGAAAGCAAAACACTAATCCGCTTTCTCAATCGCAGACCGATTCCTTCCGATACCGGAACATGGCCCACCGTCTTCGTCCTTCACAGCCACGACAACCGAAATCTGTAAATCCAGAACATAAGACTATGATTTGGCCGTTCGCCACTCCAGCCGAAACTTTCCGGAAAAGTAACACAACTTACCTGTCAATCGGTCAAAATCCTCCAGTAGCCCAACCACGGGTCCCCCAGAGACCGTTATTATAAAAAAAAAAATTCCATCCAAACCAATGATTGGACATGGTTCCTGGGACCATTTTACACCTCTGGACCAAGTTTCAAAATATTTGCCGGCAGGAATTTCGAATACGGTCAGTTTTAGTGTTTCGAGTAGAAATTAAGGGGAAATCACATGTAAAATGCGTAGAAAAAGATCAAAGTTTCAATGTTTTAACAACAAAACATTACTGGTCATGGTTTTAAATTGTATTAACATGTAGCAGAATGATATAAAAACGATTTACAGCTCTGACTTAGCCGGATTAAGCCGATGTTAAGTGACTTAAGTATATTATTTACAAGTTTATGCCTTAATATCTAAAGAAAACTCCTACATCAAGTGATTTAAAGTCAAGGAAAACTAGGTTGCACAAAAATAACTTAAAATGGGGTGACTTTGAGCCAAGGGGTGACATTGTACCAACAAACGCATAAAGATTGCTTTGATAAGCTTGAATTTTATGTTAATTTCATTATTTGTAGACGAATTAATTTGGTCTATTTATGTTCCCACAAAGGAATTTGATGTTTTTGCTACGCTAATCTGCTTGTTCTATTCTCGCTGCCGGAACCTGTTGTAGGAATCCTTGGTTACCAAAGGTTACCACTTTGTTTGTTAGTTCTTCAAGTTCTCGGATTTGAACGTTCGTCACCTCGTGCGAAGAATTTGTCTACAAAAATGGATTTCCACGAGAGGAATAGAACTTTGGTTTGCGTTTTGTGTCTCACTTGGGCGGCTTCTCTGCGGCCGATTTCCTCAAACGTTGGAATCGTCATTGGAGCAAATTTTTGATGGACTTTGAACAAAGAAGAAATTTCTACCCAACGGTTATCTGTGGAAAATGCCGGCATGCTTGTGGAAAAATTCCAAAGGAGAAGAAACATTCAAGGTTCACAGTTATAAGTATGATTCTACAACAATAACAAGATCTTCGGGTGTTTGCAAGTGTGAAATTTGCACTGCTGCAAAAATTCGCGATGGAACAAATTTGCCAGGATTTAAACCGATTAGAGTCAAAGGGAGACCACGCAGCAATGAGGAAATTTCTGATAGCAAGACGATGCGATTATGTGAAACTTGTCTCAGCGATTTTGGCCCAGGCAAAAGGCATGTTTGCAATCAATCCACTAGGACAGCAAACTTAACTAAAATTATGAAAAGTGGCGAGTCCTCTTCTTCTTCCACGGATGCAGCAGTGCGTGATTATCTCAATTCTTCACATGAGTCATCGGGTAATAAATTCTCTTAATATACTTATATTGTACTGAATAAGTTTTTCCCCAAGATGGAACAATAACTTTGCGTAACATGAAAGGAAAAGCGTCGGTTTTCAAGAAAATGTCTACAAGATCAGAAACATCAAAAAATCTGCATGCTAATGATATATTTCAAGTCAAAGCGGAGAACAACTTGAGCATGAAAAAAACAATGGGTATTATTTAATTTTATTTAAACTACAAATTTAGAAAAAGGGTTTATTTAATATAGGAATTATCAAAAGTCTTCGCACGACGGGTGTTTTGGTTGAACCAGGAATTCGCACAAAATTGGTGGAACTGAATCGACAGTTGAAAGACTTGTTCAAGATTGAGCATCTGTCCAACTTAGATAGTATGATTTAAAAACAAGTGAATTCGCTTGATATAATCATTAAAAATCATTACAGACAGCGAAAATTTGGGCAAAGCAAAGAAGAAGTTGCAGTGTACTGTACTGATGTTCAAGAGCTCATAAATCGAATAAAGCAGTCAAGATCGTACACAAGTGATGATGGCATTGTGGTGAAATTGGGAATTGATGGAGGAGGTGGATTTTTCAAAATAACTCTATCTGTACTGTCAAAAAATCTGGAGCAGCTGACTGGAAATGCATTCAAGGTCGGCGGTGTGAAACGACTTTTTATCATTGCTCTTGTGCAAAATCTCGCGGAAAAGTATGAAAACGTCGCTCCAATATGGACAAAACTGCTGAAGCTGCAAAACATCGAAGCCATAATAGCAGGTGACCTCAAGATAATCAATATTATTACTGGAATAATGGCACACTCCTCGAGACAGCCATGTCCATACTGTGAGGCACAAAAGTCAGCCCTTGGAACATGCAAGGGAACAAGTAGAACCAAAGGCAACATCAAGACCAACTATTTGAACAAAAAGATGGGTGGCAGGAACACTGCTTGCTGCATATACGAACCATTGATCTACGGAAACGATGACGACGAAATCCTTTTCCTTTGCCCTCCTCCGCCACTGCATCTTACACTCGGAATTGTAAATACGATCTTCAAGGGAGTAGAGAAGAATTCTCCCGATTGGGCAGATTTGTGGGTGAGCCAAGCCAACGTACGACATCAGCAGAAAACATATGGTTTTACAGGCCGGGCTTGTCACGCGCTATTGAAGGCGGCTGATTGCTTGGAACTTAATTCTGATTTACTTGGTTACGCTAAGGTAAGCTATTTGAGAAAGAAGGTGAGAGATTTTAACAATTATTTATTTATTTATCAGGCTCTGAAGAAGTTCAACGACGTATATAATAAGTGTTTCTCATTTAAACTAGATGCTAGTTTTGAAGAAAGTATCCACGAATTTGTGTCTAGCTGGGAAGACCTTCAGCTACCTAATACTTCAAAATATCATATTACTAAGCATCACGTACCTGATTTTTGTAAGGCAACGGGACGAGGACTTGGGCTACATAATGAGCAAGCCTCTGAGTCCGTACATTCGGACTTTGACGTCGTTTGGCAACGGTACAAAGCGCCTAAAACCGCCGAAGTGTACAATGATCGGTTGCTCAACGCTGTAATTGATTACAATAGCAACCACTTGTTTTAGTCCTACGCACACTTCACACTTAACATTTCACAAAACCTCAATTTACACTTCTTGATTATGATTTGAACATTTGATACACTTATACATTATAAGCCTCTCTTCAGCACAGGCGTAAGGCGTCACCTTTTGTTAATTAACTTTCAAACTTTTCACTTGAGTTCCTAAGATATTGTTATGCTGTTACTATACTTAAGCTAATCAAGCAGGCTTAGGTGAGTTAAGTCACATCTAAAAAACGTTGTTTGTTGATTGTAGATGAAATATATGCATGTTTGTAACGAAAAAAAAAAAAAAAAGAGTTTGTTGGTACAATGTCACCCCTTGGCTCAAAGTCACCCCATTTTAAGTTATTTTTGTGCAACCTAGTTTTCCTTGACTTTAAATCACTTGATGTAGGAGTTTTCTTTAGATATTAAGGCATAAACTTGTAAATAATATACTTAAGTCACTTAACATCGGCTTAATCCGGCTAAGTCAGAGCTGTAAATCGTTTTTATATCATTCTGCTACATGTTAATACAATTTAAAACCATGACCAGTAATGTTTTGTTGTTAAAACATTGAAACTTTGATCTTTTTCTACGCATTTTACATGTGATTTCCCCTTAATTTCTACTCGAAACACTAAAACTGACCGTATTCGAAATTCCTGCCGGCAAATATTTTGAAACTTGGTCCAGAGGTGTAAAATGGTCCCAGGAACCATGTCCAATCATTGGTTTGGATGGAAATTTTTTTTTTATAATAACGGTCTCTGGGGGACCCGTGGTTGGCCAACAGCAACGACAACTGGTTCAATTTAGTTGAAATCAAGTCCAAACAAGATCAGCTGAAGAGAACTGTCAAACTGTTTGCGTCGACGAAAATCGTGACGTCGAAATTAAGGAAAATCGATGGAAAAAACAATGTCGCGCATGTCGAGTGTTTGTCGTGCGTTTGTTGTCCTTTCGACCAATCGATATCGAAACGGTAAAATCAAAACCGTGCGACAACTCGTACGACGTGCGACATTTTTCAAACAGGGCAGTGTTTCTCTTTCATCTTCCGCGTCGGCGTTTCACGTTTTGGTCTTGCTTTCCGGGAGTTCGCCATCAACATCGGTTCCGCGATGGTCAACGGATTGACGTCCGGCAAGCAGCGTGTGTGCCGATTGTGCGCGACCGCCCAGTTCGAGCTGGGTCCGATCTTCGGCGATCTAGCCGAAACACGGGTCCCCCAGAGACCGTTATTATAAAAAAAAAATTTCCATCCAAACCAATGATTGGACATGGTTCCTGGGACCATTTTACACCTCTGGACCAAGTTTCAAAATATTTGCCGGCAGGAATTTCGAATACGGTCAGTTTTAGTGTTTCGAGTAGAAATTAAGGGAAATCACATGTAAAATGCGTAGAAAAAGATCAAAGTTTCAATGTTTTAACAACAAAACATTACTGGTCATGGTTTTAAATTGTATTAACATGTAGCAGAATGATATAAAAACGATTTACAGCTCTGACTTAGCCGGATTAAGCCGATGTTAAGTGACTTAAGTATATTATTTACAAGTTTATGCCTTAATATCTAAAGAAAACTCCTACATCAAGTGATTTAAAGTCAAGGAAAACTAGGTTGCACAAAAATAACTTAAAATGGGGTGACTTTGAGCCAAGGGTGACATTGTACCAACAAACTCTTTTTTTTTTTCGTTACAAACATGCATATATTTCATCTACAATCAACAAACAACGTTTTTAGATGTGACTTAACTCACCTAAGCCTGCTTGATTAGCTTAAGTATAGTAACAGCATAACAATATCTTAGGAACTCAAGTGAAAAGTTTGAAAGTTAATTAACAAAGGTGACGCCTTACGCCTGTGCTGAAGAGAGGCTTATAATGTATAAGTGTATCAAATGTTCAAATCATAATCAAGAAGTGTAAATTGAGGTTTTGTGAAATGTTAAGTGTGAAGTGTGCGTAGGACTAAAACAAGTGGTTGCTATTGTAATCAATTACAGCGTTGAGCAACCGATCATTGTACACTTCGGCGGTTTTAGGCGCTTTGTACCGTTGCCAAACGACGTCAAAGTCGAATGTACGGACTCAGAGGCTTGCTCATTATGTAGCCCAAGTCCTCGTCCCGTTGCCTTACAAAAATCAGGTACGTGATGCTTAGTAATATGATATTTTGAAGTATTAGGTAGCTGAAGGTCTTCCCAGCTAGACACAAATTCGTGGATACTTTCTTCAAAACTAGCATCTAGTTTAAATGAGAAACACTTATTATATACGTCGTTGAACTTCTTCAGAGCCTGATAAATAAATAAATAATTGTTAAAATCTCTCACCTTCTTTCTCAAATAGCTTACCTTAGCGTAACCAAGTAAATCAGAATTAAGTTCCAAGCAATCAGCCGCCTTCAATAGCGCGTGACAAGCCCGGCCTGTAAAACCATATGTTTTCTGCTGATGTCGTACGTTGGCTTGGCTCACCCACAAATCTGCCCAATCGGGAGAATTCTTCTCTACTCCCTTGAAGATCGTATTTACAATTCCGAGTGTAAGATGCAGTGGCGGAGGAGGGCAAAGGAAAAGGATTTCGTCGTCATCGTTTCCGTAGATCAATGGTTCGTATATGCAGCAAGCAGTGTTCCTGCCACCCATCTTTTGTTCAAATAGTTGGTCTTGATGTTGCCTTTGGTTCTACTTGTTCCCTTGCATGTTCCAAGGGCTGACTTTTGTGCCTCACAGTATGGACATGGCTGTCTCGAGGAGTGTGCCATTATTCCAGTAATAATATTGATTATCTTGAGGTCACCTGCTATTATGGCTTCGATGTTTTGCAGCTTCAGCAGTTTTGTCCATATTGGAGCGACGTTTTCATACTTTTCCGCGAGATTTTGCACAAGAGCAATGATAAAAGTCGTTTCACACCGCCGACCTTGAATGCATTTCCAGTCAGCTGCTCCAGATTTTTTGACAGTACAGATAGAGTTATTTTGAAAAATCCACCTCCTCCATCAATTCCCAATTTCACCACAATGCCATCATCACTTGTGTACGATCTTGACTGCTTTATTCGATTTATGAGCTCTTGAACATCAGTACAGTACACTGCAACTTCTTCTTTTGCTTTGCCCAAATTTTCGCTGTCTGTAATGATTTTTAATGATTATATCAAGCGAATTCACTTGTTTTTAAATCATACTATCTAAGTTGGACAGATGCTCAATCTTGAACAAGTCTTTCAACTGTCGATTCAGTTCCACCAATTTTGTGCGAATTCCTGGTTCAACCAAAACACCCGTCGTGCGAAGACTTTTGATAATTCCTATATTAAATAAACCCTTTTTCTAAATTTGTAGTTTAAATAAAATTAAATAATACCCATTGTTTTTTCATGCTCAAGTTGTTCTCCGCTTTGACTTGAAATATATCATTAGCATGCAGATTTTTGATGTTTCTGATCTTGTAGACATTTTCTTGAAAACCGACGCTTTTCCTTTCATGTTACGCAAAGTTATTGTTCCATCTTGGGAAAAACTTATTCAGTACAATATAAGTATATTAAGAGAATTTATTACCCGATGACTCATGTGAAGAATTGAGATAATCACGCACTGCTGCATCCGTGGAAGAAGAAGAGGACTCGCCACTTTTCATAATTTTAGTTAAGTTTGCTGTCCTAGTGGATTGATTGCAAACATGCCTTTTGCCTGGGCCAAAATCGCTGAGACAAGTTTCACATAATCGCATCGTCTTGCTATCAGAAATTTCCTCATTGCTGCGTGGTCTCCCCCTTTTGACTCTAATCGGTTTAAATCCTGGCAAATTTGTTCCATCGCGAATTTTTGCAGCAGTGCAAATTTCACACTTGCAAACACCCGAAGATCTTGTTATTGTTGTAGAATCATACTTATAACTGTGAACCTTGAATGTTTCTTCTCCTTTGGAATTTTTCCACAAGCATGCCGGCATTTTCCACAGATAACCGTTGGGTAGAAATTTCTTCTTTGTTCAAAGTCCATCAAAAATTTGCTCCAATGACGATTCCAACGTTTGAGGAAATCGGCCGCAGAGAAGCCGCCCAAGTGAGACACAAAACGCAAACCAAAGTTCTATTCCTCTCGTGGAAATCCATTTTTGTAGACAAATTCTTCGCACGAGGTGACGAACGTTCAAATCCGAGAACTTGAAGAACTAACAAACAAAGTGGTAACCTTTGGTAACCAAGGATTCCTACAACAGGTTCCGGCAGCGAGAATAGAACAAGCAGATTAGCGTAGCAAAAACATCAAATTCCTTTGTGGGAACATAAATAGACCAAATTAATTCGTCTACAAATAATGAAATTAACATAAAATTCAAGCTTATCAAAGCAATCTTTATGCGTTTGTTGGTACAATGTCACCCCTTGGCTCAAAGTCACCCCATTTTAAGTTATTTTTGTGCAACCTAGTTTTCCTTGACTTTAAATCACTTGATGTAGGAGTTTTCTTTAGATATTAAGGCATAAACTTGTAAATAATATACTTAAGTCACTTAACATCGGCTTAATCCGGCTAAGTCAGAGCTGTAAATCGTTTTTATATCATTCTGCTACATGTTAATACAATTTAAAACCATGACCAGTAATGTTTTGTTGTTAAAACATTGAAACTTTGATCTTTTCTACGCATTTTACATGTGATTTCCCTTAATTTCTACTCGAAACACTAAAACTGACCGTATTCGAAATTCCTGCCGGCAAATATTTTGAAACTTGGTCCAGAGGTGTAAAATGGTCCCAGGAACCATGTCCAATCATTGGTTTGGATGGAATTTTTTTTTTTATAATAACGGTCTCTGGGGGACCCGTGCGAAAAGATCTACGACTGCACAACGGTAGAGGTCGGTTCGGATTGCTGTGATCTGCCGGGGGCTGGTTCTAGTTAATTTGTTTCTTTTTGCAGATCAGCAACGCGGACGCCCTGATTTGCCAACAATGCCGGGCCACGATTGTTGTGAATCATCATTTCGTCGAGAGTTGCCGGAACGCGAACCAAAAGTTCCACCGGATGTTTGGCCCGCTGGTCCGGCAGCACATCCGCACGAGCGTTGCTGGTTTCAGCGCTAGATCTGTGACTCGGGACGCCAGGCGGGTCGAAAGTGGTGGCAAGCGGTTGGCTTTACCGAAGGCGGTCCCCACCAAGAGTGTGGTCAACGGAGCCGTTCCGGCGAAGCACTACCTTTTGCAGCATTTGACCAATGATGATGACCCAGCACGGCGGCGGCGGCGCCAATCGATCGACGAGGACCGCAAAGTTAAGCCGAAACGAGAGGTCAAGGGGCGCCTTTCGGAGGAATCGCACAATTCGATGGCCTCGATTGAGCTTGCGGCGGCCAAAATTGAGGCAGCGCTGTTGGCCGGCATTGTACCGAAGACCGAGCCGGGCCACCAAAAGTGCCCCAAGTGTGGCCAGTTGGTGCTGAATCTGCGGAAGCACATGGATCTACACTCGACCATCGCAAAGTTTCTTTGCGAAATCTGCGACAAGGCGTTCACCAAACGCTGCAACCTTAAGTACCACATGAACTTGCACACGGGCGAGAAGCCATACGAGTGCGGTGCGTGTGGCCTAAGGTTTGCCTGTCCGTCCACACTCTGCACCCACCGGGTCGGTGTTACTGGTACATACTCGGAGAGGTGGAAGTTTAATTTATATATTTCCCTGAATTTCAGAAACACAACCGCGAATGTGGCAACAGCTATCAACGGGGGGTGCGCGCCAGCGTGTTCAAGCACCGGTAGTTAGTTGATCGAGGAGCCCATGCGCGCACCAACCATCCCGATCGGAAGCATCCGTGCGAAACGTCACCCGGTAAGTGGAATGGATCGAGAGTCGGTACGACGCGTTGATCTGATTCGATTCTTCTCTCAATGACAGGAAGCAGTTGAGCCGCGGCGGCGCCTGGCAAATAATAAATTATACCTGAAACGGTGCTTAATGTTAATGTTGTCGAACGAAGGGGTCAACAAGGAGATATTAGACTATTAGATATTAACTGATTATATAATTGATGAACATAACATTTTTGCTACAACAAAACATACGTTGTTGACGCATCAATGTTTAAAATTATTTAAAATTGTTTTAAATACATTTTATTAAAAATCCAAACTTTCGGTATACTCTGCATCACATTTCTCCGTTGAAAAATTGTTCTTAAATTCTCATTTTTTTTTTGTTTAATTCTTTAATTTTTTAATTCCTAAATTCTTAAATGCCGCCATCATGAATCATTAAAGAAAAAAACTACACATTGGAGTAATAATTTAGGTTAGAAACTCAAATTTAGAGGATTTAAAGATTCGAAATTTTGGATTTACTGCGTTTTCAAATTTTACTTATTTTTGAAACTATGCTTTATGCTTGTCATTTTCAGACTATATTAGTTGAACGTACCTGCAACTCTTTGTTCCTAAAGCGGTACACGCACTTCGGAAGGAACCGGTCAAGAAAAAAATCAAATGGGCAGCAGCGGCAGCTCTCTCTCTCCTTTGTTCTGCTGTTCGTAAAGCTGTTTCTTGACCCCTTTCCTTCCGATCAGCATACTAGCCTTAAAACTGTTGTCAAACCTAATGTCAAAGTTTTGAACTGTTTCTACCTAAGCATAATTAATTGCTAGTTACTTAAAAAATTGTACATGCTTGATTTTTTTTTTAAATAAAATGATGAGTTGCAGCGAACAATAAGTTCTATGCAATAGTAGTTTATGCAACAAGTTGCAAAAAGAGCTACGACTACGACGAGTGCTGAAAAAATCCTCTTTTTGCAACGAGCAACCATCCAACATTTTTTGCAATTTCGAAAAACACCCATTGAGTGCAATTTTAAGTCGAATTTTCATGTATTCTGTCATAAATCGTTTAAATCAAAAAAATAAAATATTGAAAAGTGTTGCTATTCGATTCTGTTATTTCTGGTACAGAAAAGTAGGCTTTTTCGTCGTTCAAGAATGACAGGAAAAGTAAGTAGTTTCACGACGGAATTGCACAAATAAACTTTTTAATACTAAAAACAAAACTTCAATACCCAATTCGAATCTTTTGAAATATTTCGGATTTTATTTACGAACGAGGCAGAACATTCAATTCACTGTTCAATTTTCATTTCGCGTCTTAAAGCACATTTCTTCTAGTCATTTAAACTCAAACAAATCTTAAAAAAAAAAACTTAACGATCACAAAATCAAAACATCTTCAAACCAAGCCAGCGTTACCGCATAGATGATCTATCCCGAACCCGACTTCTCCAATCCTCGAGCGCGTTTCCGATGGGACTTGACGAGGTTCTGGATCTTGGTTGCAATAAACCCTCGAATTAGTGTCTCGTTCGACGCCGCACGGATTAAAGCGACATTTTCCGCACCATTAATGATGGCGGCTCGCTCAGCGACTTTGTCTGAAAATGTTGAAAAGCATGAAATAAATAAACCGTTTTCCCCATTGTCCTTTCTCAACTCACCGCAGATGAAGTTAAAAACCTCAGGGTCCAGTCCCTCCTTTGGCGGATGCGTGCACGTGCCATCCGCGTTGCGCTTATTACGGAAGCGTTGGCATGGTTTGCCAGTAACGCTCATGTTGATTAGGCGGTTTTCCCCAACCAACTCCGTAACGAGCAGCCCAACAAAAAGGGACACTTTGGTCTCTTGTTTGGCCATCTGCTCCAGCTGTTCGACGGTGAGGTAAAAGCCGGGTGTAAACAAGGGGTTTCCAGCATCAAGGATTACTGACCAGTCTGAATGGAATTACCAGGATTACTGGCAATATGTCACGGATTACTTTGAGTTCCCAGAATTACTTGGATTACCAGAAACCACACAAATTTGCTCTAAATAAAAAAAATACTTGGAATTACTGCCTATAGCTTCCAGCATATTGAAAAACGTCTTTTGAATTGATTCGACTGACAGCTGTCAAACACACAAAACCACGTGCTTGGAAATAATCCGTCCATCCCGGGAAATCCAGGGAAAAAATTCACGGGATTTAAAAAAAACCGGAAATTCCCGAAACCCGGGAATTTTTATATTTTGTATCGCGAATTCCCGGAAGCCCGGTCCTCCTTGGCCCTTTACTGTCATGAAAAGCCGCGGAATAAATTTTTCAAAATTTATTTAAAAATCCATTGTAAACCCTTTGTAGTCGAACAAAGGGTTATTTTGGTCAGAAAAATAAACTTAATCGTTGCGAACAATAATACTAGAAATCTAAGCTTAATTTTAGGACCCAATTTTATATCAGCATATATATCAGAACTCATTTGACTTATAAACGAAAATTGTTAAAAAAATTCTGTTAAGGATTCGCAAAATGGCTAGCGCTTCAAATATATAGTCTATTTAATTCTATAAATATTTGAAAAGACTGTATTAACGTAAATTTATGGTTTTAAATTTGAAAAAAAAATCATATTATTTATTTTTCATCATACACCGGCATCTGGGGCAATTCTTCCTCCCCTGTAGATTCAGAACTGTATTGTATTGTTGTCGTGCTCAAACTCAATCCACTTCGACGAATCATCTTTGCGGTTAACTTTATGGAGTTGGCCTGGCCGTTTTAATGTTTGTGATTTTTCAGTGCAATCTAATGCATTGGGGCACTGCAATTGTTAGTAATGACAAGAGGATGCTAGGCGTTAATCAACCTCAGGCATTTTCCAGGATGCCCTCGAAAGACTGGCAGTGCTAGGTTTAGATTAGATTTGATACACCAGCACCTGTGGCAAATCAAGACATCGAACTAAGACAACTGTTTGCATAATATTTTGATTTATTTGATGGATTTCGGTTAAAACATGAACAGAACAGTACAATTTATACACCGATTTGTAAATTAATTGCTCTCAAATCTCCTGTACCTTTTCATACTGCAGTCCAGATTTTCCCCAGTTAGTGGTTTGAACACCCAAAACTGGACATCGGCATACGAGAGGATAAAGAGATTCGGTAGTAAAATGGTACTGTGTGCGGACGGAGAGGATAAATCCCGAAATTACTGAGAGTACTTTACTCATGGGTTCATCTTCAAAAAAAGTTCATCTATCAAAAAAAAAGTACCGACACCGAGACTCGAACCCAAGACCTTCGGCATATTGAACCGTGCCTTTGCCGTATGGGTCATGGTGTGGCGGTAACTAAGTGGTGTTCATTTGTCCATATAAGCCACTCAATACGATGAACTGTTCCAATGAACGAATGAACACGCGAGATGATTATACTCTCGCAAAATAGCACTTTCCTCACGTTTCTTTTCGTGAGGACTATCCCTCGTTCTTTAACTTTGGGTGAAGTAATGTTTAAAATATTTTCTTATGGAAAACATGCAGGTCTAAACTTATCTAAAGTTTTACATAAATTGGTATAATTTTATTTGATTTCGTTTTTGTTTATAAGTCATCTTTAATGAAATTTTATAAGCTGTTTTAGTCATGTCAATTTATAAGCTGTTTTAGTCATGTCAAATTGCCAATTTCCGTTAAATAATTCCCAGTTGTTGTTGTTGATTTTATTAGGGGAACTTAAACCTTATAGGGTCATTCGCTCCCGTAGGATTACCAGTAGTTACTTGATTTAATGAGAAAACACGTTACTCAGTAGAGTAACACACGAACACACGAATTACACGAATTACTGTGGAATTACTAGGTAATTCCGGAATTACAAGAATTACTGAAGAATTGCGGAGTAATTCTGGAATTACTGAATTACTTGCTCAAAATCAGAATTATTCCTTATTAGCTACAACTTTAGTTCCTCACTTGAAAATTAATCAGCAAATAAAAGATTCATAAAAGGTTTATCGAGATTTATTTTTAAACAGTTATTTTTATTGTTTTATTATTTTCTGAGGTATGTTTTCACAAAAAAAATATTCATGGAATTATCAGGATTATAGGAATTATCAGGAATTACCAGGATTACTCTGGAATTACTGAGTAAATCCGGAATTACCGAATTACTTGCTTAAACTCCAAGTAATTCCGGATTAGTGACCAGTCTGACACGATGTTGGAAACCCCTTGGGTGTAAATATCGCCTGTAGAAAAACAATCATTAATTATGTAATGAATGAAAATTTAAATCTAAGTACTAACCCGCGGTATGTTGCGCCCATCCCGAAGGTCAATGTTCTCCTGCGTAAGGCGAAGCGTAAGATTCGTGAGGGCTGCTTTCTCCTCCTCCAGCGTCAGTGGGGACAACGCAGAACAAACCAAGCCGCGCGTAAAGTGCGCAAACTGTAACGGCAACCATACCGGCAATTACCGCGGATGCGTCGCGCGCAAGGCCTACCTCGAGGAGCAGGAAAAGAGGAAGAAGAAAGCGTCCCACCCTCCTCAGCGAAGTACGAGCGCAGCCGTTCCTGCAGCTGGACAGCGTACGGTTCCAGCGGACAACTCAGCGTTCTCTCCTGGATGGGGGCGATCGTTCGCCAGCGTGGTCGCTGCCGGTAGCGGCAGTACGGCCCAGCAAGAAGTCACCGGGGAAGATCTCTTCACCCTGCCGGAGTTCTTTGCTCTCGCGGGGGAGATGATGACGCGGTTTCGGAGCTGCCGGAACAAGGCAGAACAATTCCTGGCCCTTGGGGAACTGATGATCAAACACATCTACAAAGGATAAATTACCTGTGATCTGGATATAAGCTTTCTCTTCCTCTATCCCCTTTCCTTTGCAATTTCTGTAAGTTTTTTTTATAGTTTTTTCTTACTCTTGCTAGTGCCTTAGTTAAAGAAATAATTGTTCCTAAATGGATTATGATGCAACACACAGCTGTAAGGAACTCCAAAACTCTGTTATGCACTTCAAAATAACTCATTGTATCTTGATTATTCACCAATAAAACCGAATTGAATTGAAAAAAATTGAGCCTGTCTTTCAAGATGTCAAGTACACCTTTTGATTCTAAGAACTGTGATATCAAAATAAACCACACCTCGTACGACAGTTAAAAAATTGCCACATTTTATTATTTCACCACAAACCACCCGAACCCCGTCACCACACTGCCCATTCGCTTCCCCCACTAGTACGCCCTCAGGTTGATGACCCGCGCCCCCTCTGCCGGTTCCGCCAGGAAGAACCGCGCCTTAAACTTTCCGCCCACCTTGCGCGAGTAGATCGTATCGATGGTCTTGACGGCGTCCTCCACCAACTCCTTCTGGACCAGCGTGACGGTGCAGCCGCCGAAGCCACCCCCGGTCATGCGAGTGCCCAGCACGCCGGGCGCCCCCAGGGTGGCCTCGACTAGGATGTCCACCTCGTGGCACGACACCTCAAAGTCATCCCGCAGCGAGTTGTGCGACGCGGCCATCAGCTTGCCCATCTGATTCCGGGGTCCGGTTACAAATGGGGCGTCATTTGTTTGTTTGGTAGGTTCCATTTGTCCGCCGGGGGTGGTTCACGAACCAGGGTGGCGGCGATGACAGCGTGAAATGAGAAGAAATGAACGAGATAAAGTTAATAAATTTGGCTGGGCCGTGCCATCGCTCTGCTTCGTAATGGCGCTTAAATGGAATGGAAATTTTAATATTTATTCTCATCATAATTGAGGTGAGTGCACTGCACTCGTCGCGCAGGTTTGGCTAGAGCTTTTCGGGGGAAAACAAATTATGTGGCTGGAATTTGGAATGAGACCATCATCAGCTGTAACTGGCGGTGAATGCCAATTACTCAGTTGATTCACGATTATGGGAAAGGGATTTTTCATGCTTAAAAAGTCATTCTGGGAAACAAATGAGTCTTTTGAACCGAACGTAACTTTTTTTTTTCAAATTAATAAATAGTAAATTGTGTGCCTGTAAGTAAGGCTCCGGAGCAATCCACTTCCAAAACCGGAAATGGATTTTATATGTATTTTTTTTTAGTTGGCTTAAACTTTGTCGGGGCCTTCCCTATGACCAAACAAGCCATTCTGTGTCATTGGGTCACCCGTACGAGTGTCTTGCGAACCTTCGTGGTGAACGGGCACTAGAGCTGCGGTATTTTTTACTACCTAAGCTCAGAGTTATTTCAAAACAAAATTCACAGTCTTTTTAAAGACTACCTGAGTTATTTTCCAAAATTCTAAACAGTCTTTTCAAGACTAACCCCGCCTGAAATTTTGTTGTATTTTACAAACGAAGCCATCTTTTAAGAGAACTTTGCTTGCAAAATGCGTCAAAACAAAGGTAAACGCAAATCTTCTGAAGATTTGGTCGTTACGTCGGTGAAGCGTTTGAACGCTAAACCGGCTAACGGAAACAGAAAAAGAAAACAGCCTCTTCTGAGGTCTGATTCTGATTCTGAATGTGAGGTCAATCCTCCAATTCCATTGACAAACAGTTTCGGTGTTTTATCCGAAACTGATGACAAGGAACCTTCTCCTCGTACTGAGCCTTCTGCCGTCGAGAAACGAGTAAAGGCTCCGCCAATTGTAGTGACTTCCGTCTCCGATTTGGCCAGCTTTCGAACGCAACTGAAGAATTGCAAGGAAACTTGCAATTTGAAGGTTTCGTTCCAGCTTGGTCGAAGAGGAGAATGTCGCTTGTTGACGGAATCTTTACAAGATCACCAAACTTTTGTTGGTTATTTGAAAAACCACAAACACAATTTCTACACGTATGAGACCAAGAATGCTCGTCCATTCAAGGCGGTCTTGAAAGGTCTCTCCAACGACTTGTCGGTGGATGAGATCAAAAACGAACTTAAGGTGTTGCTTGGCTTTGCCCCATCCCAAGTAATACCAATGAAGAAAAAATCAAACGGGAATATTTCTCGCTTTGGTTTGACTTCACAATTTTATCTGATTCATTTCAACAGAAATGAAATCAACAATTTGAAACTTTTGGACAAAGTTCAGTTTTTGTTCCATGTACGGGTAAAGTGGGAGCATTTTAAGAAACATGGCGGTAATGGCCAGAATCTGACCCAGTGCCGGCGTTGCCAGGCATTCGGTCACGGTACTGATCATTGCGCCATGGTTCCAAAATGCATGGTTTGCGGGGATTCTTCTCACGACAAGGACAATTGTCCCGTGAAAGAAGTCACCCAATTTAAATGTGCAAATTGTGGTGGAAATCACAAATCAAATTTTGGGATTGCCCCATCAGAAAAAGGTTTTGGATTCTCGTGCTAAGCATCAGCCGAAATCCAAACCGAAATTTTCTCAAAGTCAGGTTGTACCTGCATCTTTAAATCAAACGTTCGTGCTGTCTCACTCGAACAATTCTAGAAATACCCCTACCGTGGAAAAGTTAGGTAACAACAATGGCATTTCTTATGCTAACGTCGTTTCGGGTTCATCCACGAATTTTAAATCCTCTACCAATCTTTCTGAAATTGGGCAGGTACCTCAAATCTCATTTGAAAATTTTTCTGCTGGCAACGCTTTGGGATCTTCTGATCTCGGCGATGTTACGTTTGAAAAATGACTTTTTGCAAAACTCACTGTTTGGTTTGATTCAAACAATGAGTAATGCTACATCCATGATGGAAGCAATCCAGATTGGATTAAAATTTGCGAATGATGTTGTTCTTACCCTGAAGTTTAATCATGGATCTAAGTAATTCCATCAATATTATGAATTTTAATGCTCGCTCTTTAAAAGCGAAAGAAAATGAATTTTTCAACTTTTACGAGTTCATAACGTGCATGTTGCTGTTATAACCGAAACATTTTAAAAACTGGCACTTATTTGAAAAGTGATCCAGATTATAAAGTTATAACTAATAACCGAATGAATCGAAATGGCGGTGGAGTTGCAATAGTTATCCACCGTAGTATGACTTATAGCACGTTACGTGACTTTAAGTTAAAAGTTATTGAAAGTTTGGGCATTGAACTTGAAACTTCTTTTGGGAAAATTATGATTGCAGCTGCATATTTGCCATTCCAATGCACTGGGAAAATAAAAATTATTTCAAAGGGGATTTGAATAAACTTACTCGGCATAGATCTCGATTTTTGATCATCGGTGATTTTAATGCCAAACACCAATCTTGGAATAATTCAAAAGTAAATTCCAATGGTAAAATTCTGTTCAGAGATTGCACTTCTGGTCTTTATTCGGTTTTATACCCGAATGGGCCAACTTGCTTTTCTTCTGTTAGAAATCCATCAACAATTGATTTGGTTTTGACAAATCAAAGTCAGTATTGTGGTCCTTTAGTGACTCATGCTGATTTTGATTCTGATCATCTTCCAGTAACTTTTTCACTTTCTCATGAAGCAGTTACCAGACCCAATAGTTCTGTGTTTAATTACCACAAAGCTAATTGGGACAGGTATCAGCATCATATTGAGAATAATTTAAATCATGATTTTGTTTTAGAAACCAAAGCTGATATTGATTCAGCCTTGGAATCTTTAACTAATGCAATTTTGGATGCTAGGAATATTGCTATTCCTAAAGTCCAAGTCAAATTTGATTCTCCCATTATTGATGACGATCTTCAGCTTTTGATTCGTCTGAAAATGTTCGCCGAAGACAGTATCAACGTTCTCGTGATCCTGCACTGAAGCGAATTCAAAAGATTTGCAAAAGGTTATTGACCACAGATTCACTCTCCTGCGAAATGAAAAGTTCGCAAGAGATGTCGAACAAATTAAACCTTATTCCAAACCTTTTTGGAAACTTTCAAAGGTTCTTAAGAAACCTCAAAAACCCATCCCTTCTTTAAAAGATGGTGATAATATTCTATTAACTAATGGGGAAAAGGCTCAAAAACTTGCTCAGCAGTTTGAGAGTGCTCATAATTTCAACTTGAATGTTTTGAGTCCTATTGAAAATCAAATTTCAATAGAATTTCAGAATATTGTTGAACAAGAATTTTCATCAGATGAAGTTTTTAATACGGATCTGAATGAAATAAAATCTATTATCAAAAATTTAAAAATATGAAAGCCCCTGGTGAGGATGGCATTTTTACATTTTAATTAAAAATTACCAGAAGCAACTTTAAGTTGCTTGGTCAAAATTTTCAACAAATGTTTTGATTTGGCATATTTTCCCAGTAGTTGGAAAAATGCCAAAGTAATTCCGATTTTGAAACCGGATAAAAATCCTGCTGAAGCCTCAAGCTATCGGCCCATTAGTTTGCTTTCATCTATTAGTAAATTATTCGAAAGAATAATTCTTAATAGAATGATGACGCACATTAATGAAAATTCAATTTTCGCTGATGAGCAGTTTGGATTTCGCCTTGGGCATTCAACTACTCATCAGTTGTTGAGAGTTTCAAATTTAATTCGAAGCAACAAATCTGAGGGCTATTCTACTGGCGCTGCTCTTCTAGACATAGAAAAAGCATTTGACAGTGTTTGGCATAAAGGTTTGATTGCGAAATTGAAAAGGTTTAATTTTCCGATTTATATCGTGAAAATTATTCAAAATTATTTGACGGATCGTACTCTGCAGGTATGTTATCAGAATAGCAAATCTGATCAACTACCTGTACGTGCTGGCGTCCCTCAAGGAAGCATTTTGGGTCCAATTTTATACAATATTTTTACTTCTGACTTGCCTGATTTGCCCCCAGGATGTCAGAAATCACTTTTTGCTGATGACACAAGCATCTCCGCCAAAGGCAGAAGCCTTCGTGTCATCACAAGAAGATTACAAAAGCTTGGATATTTTCAATTCTTATTTGAAAGAATGGAAAATTACTCCAAATGCTGCAAAACTCAACTTATTATTTTCCCTCACAAACCAAGGGCTGATTTTCTTAAACCAAAAAGTCATCACATTATAAAGATGAATGAGGTAAATTTAAAGTGGGAGGATCAAGTGAAATATCTTGGACTTGGTTTTGACAAAACCTTACTTACAAGGATCACATTGAAAGTATCCAGGTTAAATGTAACAAATATATTAAATGTTTGTATCCACTTATAAACAGGAATTCTAGACTTTGTCTCAAGAATAAACTGTTAATTTATAAACAAATTTTCAGACCTGCCATGCTTTATGCTGTGCCGATCTGGACAAGCTGTTGCTTAACCAGAAAGAAAAAACTTCAGAGGATTCAGAACAAAATTCTGAAAATGATTCTGAAACTTCCTCCCTGGTTCAGCACCAGTGAACTTCATCAATTAGCCGATGTTGACACTTTGGATGTTATGTCCAATATGATAATTGATGCATTTCGACAAAAATCATTGCAGTCTTCAGCTGCATTGATCCGCTCTTTATATAGTTTATAAGTATCCCTTTTCCCTTTTGTACATGTAGGACCTCCTACATTTGAAATCACTGAATAGCGAAAGCTACAATATTTCATGAATAAATGAAAGTTGCTAGTATTTAAAATTGAGGTGAAAAGTCATCGTTTGTGATTGGACACTCAATAATATTTTAACTGAATGAATGTACATGGAAAATAAATTTGAATAAATATAAATTAAAAAAAAAAAAAAAAAAAAAAAAGGGTCACCCGTACAAGTCTCCATATAATTATGGCAGCTGTCCATACAAAAATGGTACGTAAATATTCGAAAAACAGTGACTTTTGAATGAATTTTCTGATCAATTTGGTGTCTTCGGCAAAGTTGAAGGTATTGTTGAGGACAATTCAGGTACACGGAAAATTTTGTTTGCCGATTATTTAATTCACTTTTTCACAAAAACTCAATTTCCCAAAATTTGTTTGTTTTGCTATTTGGAGGTTTTTTGATATGTTTTAGGGGATCAAAACCCGCAACTTTTGAGCCATAAAGAAGTATGGTCAAAAATTCTGCCGCCGAGTGATGCATTTTTGAAAAAATAGTGATTATTGGGAAAAATAAAATACAAAAAAATTAACGTATTTAGCTTGTTTGCTTATTCAACCTCCTCTAATCAAAATTAGATTTCACGTGATTTTTGCCAAGCAATCTGCAGATTTTCCGGAGTCGGTTCCAGAGTGGCCAAAGCTGTCACTTTTTGGCGTAAGAACCTTCCTTGGATCCATACGCACCCAACGCAACAAAGAGCACCTCAATCCAACGCTTGGTATTGAACTAATTCGCGTTCGAACAAAACCGTCGAAATTTTGATACATCAATCACAAAGTACTTCACAGATTTTTTTATGGAGGGCCATTAGCCTGTCCCATCTTGAGGTCATTTTGATATTTAGCACTTTTTTATCACTAAAACTTAAATATCTCGGCACTGGAGTATCAAAATTGCATTTTCTTCGAAGGAAAAATGTTCGCCATGAAATTTCCTACAAGCTGCATATATTGGTTTTACTGAGAAAATTAGTCTAAATAAATAGAAAAAAATGCGTTTTTTCGACAGAAATCCACCTGGAAGAGACCAAAAACATCAATTTTAGTCCAATATTGATATTGCATCTTAATTAGAGCGTCCAATTTCCTGGGGTTACAAATCTCCCGGGAATTCCCGGGATATTTAAAATTTATTGAAAATTGTTATGATCTTGGTTTTAATTAATATTATGCAACAAAATTGTATAGGACATCAACATTAACGGTTTAAATAAGTGATCAGCTTGACTGCATGTAAAAAAACATTCAACTACAAGAAAATGTATTTTGGTATATTTTGATTAGAAATTTTAAACATGCCTCTGTGAGTAGTTTATTGAAATGAGAAAAAAACATGCAGAAATTATGTTTTTCATGACAAATACTGGTTTCAGCTTTTTAGTGTTGGTTTTACTCCAAACAACCCAATGTTTTCAAATATTTGAAGCAAGCTTTGAATATATTTTTGCATTTTTTGAGAACAAACAAAAGAAAGTTATTTTTCAATGATTTTTTTTTGTTTTAGGCTGGTAAAAATATTTTTAAAAGTTTTTGTCACCCCGAAAAATCAGGGGGCAAAAAAAAATATTTTTACAATAAACTTCAAAATTTCAATGAAAATTCAAGTGCAGCCAGCTGAAATCAAATAAAAAAAATCATTTTTAGCATGTTTGGGTTTATTAAAAAATCTTAAGATTTTTTGAAAATTTTCGATGCAAAATCATTTTTTTTCGATACAATTTTTGTTTTTGTCACATCTTAGATTTTTTGAAAACTAATGATTGCAAAACAACTGAACTAGTGTAAAAAACACTTTTTTCATTTAAATGTGAAGACTATGGCTTGTTATTTTAATTTTTATATTTTTTTTATTTTTTTGCCCCCCCCCCTTGACCTCGGCCAGGGCCGAGGGACAAAAACTTTTTTAAATATTTGCATCGGCCTTATTATGCAACATGATTTGAATTATACGATAAATTAACATCATTCCACAAAAAGTCTTCTATTTTTTTCACATTTAACCCTCTAACCTGTAGTTGCACCAGTGCTCATTATTCTTTTAATTCAAATTGTAATTTCTTTAGTACTAGGTATTCAACAAATTGAATTAATTCTTTTTTCACAAATTCGGTTTTCATCTCATTTGATCATGGTAAACAAAAACGTAAAAAAATCTCAATTTTAATTTGGAGATAAGGAGTTAAAATTGTTTTGATGAAATAACATCAACCTGTTAAAAGCTTACCTAATTATAATAATTTAATACTCATTAAGCAAGATCTATTCCCAGTTGCTTCAAAAATTTATATTATCAGAAATAATTCTGTTTGCATAATTTGTGATAGTCTGATTAATTAAATATACCAAACAATACAATTAATTGAACAAAATCATGTTGAGTTTGTTCATTTATTATTTTTCAGAACAGGGTAATTCTCCGCCAACTCACACAGCAGTTGCCCCGACCCCTCTTCGATTTGCGTGAAACTTTGTCCTAAGGGGTAACTTTTGTCCCTGATCACGAATCCGAGATCCGTTTTTTGATATCTCTTGACGGAGGGGCGGTACGACCCCTTCCATTTTTGAACATGCGAAAAAAGAGGTGTTTTTCAATAATTTGCAGCCTGAAACGATGATGAGATAGAAATTTGGTGTCAAAGGGACTTTTATGTAAAATTAGACGCCCGATTTGATGATGTACTCAGAATTCCGAATAAACGTATTTTTCATCGAAAAAAACACTAAAAAAGTTTTAAAAATTCTCCCATTTTCCGTTACTCGACTGTAAAAATTTTTGGAACATGTCATTTTAAGGGAAATTTAATGTACTTTCCGAATCTACATTGACCCAGAAGGGTCATTTTTTCATTTAGAACAAAATTTTTCATTTTAAAATTGCGTGTTTTTTCTAACTTTGCAGGGTTATTTTTTAGACTATAACAATGTTGTACAAAGTTGTAGAGCAGACAATTACAAAAACTTTGATGTATAGACATAAGGGGTTTGTGTATAAACATCACGAGTTATCGCGATTTTACGAAAAAAAAGTTTTGAAAAAGTTGGTCGTCATCGATCATGGCCATTCATGGTCACCCGCGACAGACACGGACGACGAAACAAAGAGAAACGCAAAAAGTAACTTTTTCAAAACTTTTTTTCGTAAAATCGCGATAACTCGTAATGTTTATAAGCAAACCCCTTATGTCTCTATATCAATTTTTTTGTAATTGTCTGCTCTACAATTTTGTGGAACATTGTTACACTCTAAAAAATAACTCTGCAAAGTTAGAAAAAACACGAAATTTTAAAATGAAAAATTTTGTTCTAAATGAAAAAATTACCCTCCCGGGTCAATGTAGATTCGAATAGAACATCAAATTTCCCATAAAATGACATGTTCCAAAAATTTTTACAGTCAAGTAACGGAAAATGGGAGAATTTTTAAAACTTTTTTAGTGTTTTTTTCGATGAAAAATACGTTTATTCGGAATTCTGAGTACGCCATCAAATCGGGCGTCTAATTTTACATAAAAGTCCCTTTGACACCAAATTTCTATCTCATCACCGTTTCAGGCTGCAAATTATTGAAAAACACCTCTTTTTTCGCATGTTCAAAATGGAAGGGGTCGTACCGCCCCTCCGTCAAGAGATAACAAAAAACGGACCTCGGATTCGTGATCAGGGACAAAAGTTACCCCTAAGGACAAAGTTTCACGCAAATCGAAGAGGGTTCGGGGCAACTTTTCCCGATTTCGTGTGAGTTGGTAGAGAATTACCCAACATGTTTCAAAAAATAATTCCTAAAACTTAAGAAAATGTATACTTCCGCTTGAATTTCGCAAATTCCCGGAAAATATAGAAAGATTGGACCACTGGGTGCTGAGATACAGCGGTCTTAAGAAAAAGAAACAGGAAAATTGAAGTTTTTTGAGTCTCACCGAAACAACCCTCAATTTTCTAATGTCGATATTTCAGCAACTAATGATCGGAATTTCAATGTTAAAATATGAACCAATTGTAAAATTTTTCTTTTCGAAAACAATACTTTGAAAAAAAAAATCAAAACTTAAATTTTATAAGGGCGTAATATTGAATGTTTGGCCTTTTTGAAATGTTAGTCTTAATTAAAAAAAAATATTTGTTTGGTGACTCTGTGGTTAAGCTAAGGGTAAAAATGTCACGTTATTATTAACAAGAAATGAATTTTAAATGGGTACAACTTGACAACCCTGCACGATATCAATTTAATGTAGGTACTTTTCGATTGCAAATTTAATATTACATCTTAAAATAATATTTAACAAAGTTTAGTTATTCGAACCAAGTTCAAAAGTTGGCAACACTGCTGAATTAATTTCGATCAACCTATGCTCAAAAGCTGGCTTTTTGTCATTTTAAACTTTTCTAGCAAAGATATTTTCCAAAACTAGTTGATTTATTTTCTCAGAGTGTGACATTTTTTGCACATTTTTCTTTAGCAAAACATATCAAAAACTTTGCTGAATACACCAAATTGAATAGAAATCTGTTCTAATGATACCATTTTTGATATTTTTATAGCCTATGACTGTCAAAATTGTATGAAGATTTGTATGGATGAACTAATGATGCAAATGTCTTCGTTGATTGCATCCAAATGAAAAATACAAAAAATGATCTTTTTTCCAAAATGTTGAAAAATTTCTTAGGGGCAAAAAATATTTGAAAGAGTTGCCATTTTTTGTTAGCATTTTTTTTTGCAGACTTTAAACAAACGATTGAAAAGGATTCGCTTCAATCACAAGGCCCTTTTTTAAAATTAGTTCTTCATGATTTGAATTCTTATTATGCATCTTAATATGAAGTGAGATTGTATCGTCCCTCTTACAAAGATTGAAAATAAATTACAACACTGTCAACTATTTTTACCCTCATTGAGTCATAGCTCAAAAGTTGACTTTTTTGCTCCTCTAAAACACATAATAATCAAAATTTCCAAAAAAATCATGTTTTTGCTTGAATTGATTTTTTTGAGTTATAACACGTAATTTTTTTTTATTTTTTAAAGAATATATCTCTTTTTTCCCTGCCCCTGCCCAAATTCATCAGAATTTCCATTCTCAAGATTCAGATTCTTGAATATTTCGATTGATTTGGACAACTGTAAAAATTGTGTGCAAACATGTATGCTTAACGTATGAGCAATTCTCTTCCAAAACCGGAAATGGATTTTATTTGTATTTTTTGATTTGACTCAAACTTTGTGGAGGCCTTCCCTATACCCAAATATGCTATTTTGTGTCATTGGTTCACCCATACAAGTCTCCATACAATTTTGGCAGCTGTCCATACAAAAATGGTATGTAAATATTCAAATAGCTTTTGAGTGAATTTTTTGATCAATTTGGTGTCTTCGGCAAAGTTGTAGGTATTGTTGAGGACTTTTGAGAAAAAAATAGGTACACGGAAAAAAAAATTTGAGGATTTTTTTATCAACTTTATTTTTACTAAAACTCAATTTCCCATTAGAAATGGTGGGCTGTTTGGGTGAGATTTAGAAAACTTCAATTTTCGTGTTTCTTTTTCTTTAAACCGCTGTATCTCAGCAACCAAAGGTCCAATCTTCAATGTCTCTTAGACAATTTTATAGCAAATTTTCTGAACTTTTCAAAAAAAATATTTTTAGAAATGGTCACTCATGGTCACTATTTTTAAAAATTGAAAAACTGCAAATATTTCGATAAAATCAAACTTTCGGTGGCTATATCTAGAAAACGGAGCCCTTTTTCAAAAAATATGTAGAGTACTTTTCGATTGCAAATTCAATTTTGCATTAAAAAATAATGTCAAACTTGTTTTTGCATGAAACTTCGATTTTTTCCAAAAATCACTATTTTTTCAAAAATTCATAACTCGGCGGCAGATTTTTTGACCATGTTTCTCTATGGCTCAAAAGTTGCGGATTTTTGTCCCCTAAAACATATCAAAAAATCTCGAAAATCAAAAAATACGTATTTTGGGAAATTGAGTTCTAGTGAAATAAAAGTTGATAAAAAAATCCTTAAAAAAAAAATTCCGTGTACCTATTTTTTTCTCAATAGTCCTCAACAATACCTACAACTTTGCCAAAGACACCAAATTGATCAGAAAATTCACTCAAAATTTACAGCTGTTTGAATATTTACTTACCATTTTTGTATGGACAGCTGCCAAAATTGTATGGAGACTTGTAAAGTTTGAGTCAAATCAAAAAATACAAAAAATAAAAATGGTCGAAATCGGATTTCGTAGAGAGTTGCTCATATGGCGAAACTTCTTTGGGAATAATTAAGGAATCTACAAAGTTTAAAATAAATCGTAAAGCACGAAAAGAAAATAACAAAAATTGCATACTTCACAGTTGTTAAGGGATGTTTTAAATGCAAAATTATCATATGAAAAAATCTTTTTTTATTAGTTCTAGAACCATAATTTAGTCAAAATTGAAATGAAAAAAGAAAATGAAAAAATAATGGTAATGATAGATGATTGCCTAATAAATTAAAAATTTAATCGAAGCATTAAAAATTCCAAAACATTTAAGCGTAGTTTAAGGGTCACAATCATAAATAAGCCAACGATTTTCATTAGTGTTTCGATTATCTGAATTTTAATTCTGGAGCAACATTTGAAAGGGGCGGTACAACATTGCTCTTACGGCCTTTCGTCCCATTTAAACGCGTATAATGAAAGACCGTAAGAGCGATCCCGAGCAGCCGGAAATAACTTGGGAATATTATTTTTTTTTTATATTTGAAAATACTAGACCAATAAAATGTTAAGTTATTTATAACAAAATTTGTTACTCGTCGTTATGACTTATTTTTTATTTGATTGTTATTGTAAAAACAGACGAATACCATTTTAGTTATTCTTCGAACAAATCTTTGTTATTATTTTTTATTATTTTAACAACTAATCCGATCATCCTAATTAACAGTTGACGGTATTCTTCCATAACAAAAAATGTTATTCCCAAGTTGTTTTTGCTTTCTACCAATGTCAGACTAATAACAAATTTTGTTATGATAATATAAACTGTTTTTAAACTCTCATGCTAAAATGGATTTTTCAAGAAGATTCCATAACACTTTCTGTTATTTTAACAGTGATTGTTATTGAAATGGTATGAAAAAATACCGCCCCTTAAAATGTTGCTCCAGAATTTTAACAAGATCTTCGAATTATCGAGTCTGGACCATATGTAAATTCGTTGTAACTGTAGAATTTATGTTCGCATAATAACCACTCACCTCTTCGAAGTCGCCCGCCCTGAGCGCGTCGGCCGCCTCGGTCGTGCGTTTAATCTCGGTGATGACGTGACGGGCCCGTTTCAGCAGCACCTCGTCAGCTCCCTTCAGTGCTGGGGGGGAGTGGAATTGGGTGTGAAAAATCCACCACGCATCATCAAGACGACATCGTTAAACGGGTTGGTGGGTGATGGTTACACGCCGTCGTCGTTGTTGAGTTAATGAGAAGTGTTGAGATTTTCCGGCCAACAGGTGAGTGAGTGTGTGGGTGTGTGTGAAAATCCGGTAAAATGTAAACCAGGGTATCATTAGGACATGGATGAGAAACTTTTCACCAGTTGATGGAAAACACTTGACAGAGTTGGTTTAAGGAGTTTGGGAAATGTGTACATTTACAGAGAGATAAGGAAACAGAGTTATAAAGTTGTTTCTAAAGGCTAAGTGATAGGAGAAAAATTAAATGAATTCAATTTCGCAGACAGCACTTTATTTCAACCATTATTTTAGTTTTCTACAGGAAACATAATACTTTGAAAATAATGAAAATGTGAAAATGTTAACCAAACCGAACAAAAGTTTTATAAGCTAATAACATAAAATACAAACTACACAGTAAAAAATGGTTTAATTTTAGGAACAGATGTAAAATCATCATTTTTTACTGTAGATAAAAGACAAACTACACAAAACACCTTAAGTGTCATCGAAAACAAATAGTTAAAAGCCATCATAATAGACAATCTCAAAACCATAAATCGCAATTAAGTGACTTAAACTGTACTAAGTTAAATAAAGAATTTATTTAATCAGACTCTCAACAAAGACAAAGAAACTGGTAACACACAATATTTGAAGTAACGCTAACGTTGACGATTTTCTTAGAACTCTACAAATCATTCGAAAGTATTTAATACAATACATACAACTCAACAACAAGCTTTTCATGAGAGAGAACATTAAATACCTCTATACGATGCAGGAAAAAATGAGAAAGGTTGGAGACAAGATCAAAAGACTCATAAAAAAAATATTCTGATTGGAATAAAAATTACACCGATTGGATTGGAAGACAAGACACTTGAGTGAGTTTCTTATAATGTTGTAATGACTGTACAACCCCTCAGGAACCAATGGTCCGATTTCAATGTTAAATATGAAATATTCGTGATTTTTTTCGAGCTTTTCGAAAACAATATTTTCATTTTATTTAATCAAGACTAAAATTTCAAAAATGCGTAATATTGGATGTTTGGCCCTTTTGAAATGTTAGCCTTGCTCAATAGTTGCGTTGCATATAAAAAAAATCTCGAAAATAAAAAAATAGCAATTTCTGGAAATTTAGTCTTTGTGAATAAATAAATAATTTCAAAAATCGGCAAGATTTTTTTTCCGTGTAACTTTGAGCAATTCCATGCCAAATAGGGAATCGGTTGTACCCGACCCTCTCCGATTTCAATGAAACTTTGTAGACATGTTGTCATTCGCTTATATAAGCCATTTTTGTGTATATGGAGCCAGTTCCACTCGATAATGACATTTGAGAAGGGCGTAAGTGTTTTAAATATTTTTGTAATTCGGAATTTAAATATTTCTGTATCTCGAAGCCGTTGCATCGTATCAAAAAGTGGTCAAAGACAAACTTGTAGGAAATTTGACGGGCTTTTCGATAAAAATACACTGAAAGAAAAAAACACCCAACTTTTATGAGATTTTTTGATTTTTAAGTTTAAAAGTCAAATTTGAGGGGCCCACGATTTTTTCGTTCAAATTTTTGTGAAGATAGCCTAAGATGTTACAAAAAGACTCACGAAAAATGCAGGATGGAGCAACTCACCTAAAAAAATACAAAAATCATTTACTTAAACTGTTTTTTTGAAAAGTGCTCTAAACGTCAAAATTTTCAAAAACCGAATACGGGAATCGATTTTCCAGACAATTTTACATAAAGTCTCCATATTGACCATTGTCCTAAGTCCAATCCTTGTAAAGTTACAGCGGTTTTAAAAATAAAAATGTTGAAAAAATAGGTTTTTTGATGGTTTTTGGCAATTTCTATATGGCAGACTTGATTTTTCAGTCTCGTAAATATTTTTACCGGAAAGCTCGTCAAATTTCCATTAAGTTTATCTTTGACAACATTTAAATTGGATGTATGAGCTTGCAGATATAAGCTAATTACATTGCTCATAATTGAAAACATAATATTTTTTCAGTGTAGTATAGTAACCTGGATAGTAAATAAGCTTATATCTGTAAGCCCATACATCCAATTGAAATGTGGTCAAAGACAAACTTATGGGAAATTGGACGAGCTTTCCGGTAAAAATATTTACGAGACTGAAAAATCAAGTCTGCCATATAGAAATTGCCAAAACCATCAAAACCTATTTTTCTACATTTTTATTTTTAAAACCGCTGTAACTTCACAAGGATTGGACTTAGGACAATGGTCAATATGGAGACTTTATGTAAAATTGTCTGGAAAATCGATTCCCGTATTCGGTTTTGAAAATTTTGACGTTTAGAGCACTTTTCAAAAACAGTTTAAGTAAATGATTTTTGTATTTTTTAGGTGAGTTGCTCCATCCTGCATTTTTCGTGAGTCTTTGTAACATCTTAGGCTATCTTCACAAAAATTTGAACGAAAAAAATCGTGGGCCCTCAAATTTGACTTTTAAACTTAAAAATCAAAAATCTCATAAAAGTTGGGTGTTTTTCTTTCAGTGTTTTTATCGAAAAGCCCGTCAAATTTCCTACAAGTTTGTCTTTGACCACTTTTGATACGATGCAACGGCTTCGAGATACAGAAATATTTAAATTCCGAATTCAAATGTCATTATCGTGTGGAACTGGCTCCATATACACAAAAATGGCTTATATAAGCGAAGGATAACATGTCTACAAAGTTTCATTGAAATTGGAGAGGGTCGAGAAAAAAGTACCTGAAAAATTCCTGTTTTGGGCTGGAATTGCTCTATTTGTTTTTTTACAGTCCTCATAAATACCTACAATTTTGCCCAAGACATGGATGTATGGATGTATTAATGACACAAAATGGCTTCTTTGGTCACAAGAAAGTTGTTAGTGCAACAATCACCTTTTTAACTAAAAACTACTTAATTATAAAATGATCCAACTGCCTCTCAAATATACAATTTTTTGCACCCTTAACCGAAATTCCTGAAATTTCCCACCACCAATGTGTGCCTATGCGTGATTGACCCATTTTTTCCCAGTGGATGCCTGATGACCTACCGTCCAGACTCCGCTCGGTGGCCTCGCGGTAACTCTTGAGCCCCATCAGCTGCAGGGCCTGCTGGCACTGCTTGCGCCGCAGCGGGTACTCGCTCGAGGACAGCTCGTGCTTGACGTTCGAGTTGCAGATCAGCACGGCCAGCCCCTCGGCCTCGAACGGGATCTGCTGCACGGAGAGGTTCCTGAGGAAAGAAAAAAAAATAACAATTGTTGTGAATTGCATTTGAAAATTTTAGAAAGACCAGCTGCAATTGTTTCATAAGTTCCCCATTTCTCAAAGCCAATTCTGCTAAATTCAAATGGAAAGGAAACGCATTATCATCGTCAAAGCTTTACGTGTCCGATGATGAAACCTATCTCTTACGAAACAGTTGTTTGGACAACGGCTGCTGGTGCTGGTGCAAGCAGGGAAGGGGTATCGCACACAATGTCCTGGTAGACAAGTTCTGCCCGAGAGGCAGGAACGGTCATCCATGACAACCGGAAAGAGATTATCCTATTTAGCACAACAACTTCAACTCCGGAAAGCACCGGGGACAATATCGAGGGTGGGGTAAGGAATTGCAGCGTGCACGTGTGCTACCAGTTAGAGTAAGTAACCGGTGGCATTTGGTTTTTGTTTTTTTTTTTTGTTTTTTGTTTTTTGTTTTTTGTTTTTTGTTTTTTGTTTTTAGTTTTTTGTTTTTTGTTTTTTGTTTTTTGTTTTTTGTTTTTTGTTTTTTGTTTTTTGTTTTTTGTTTTTTGTTTTTTGTTTTTTGTTTTTTGTTTTTTGTTTTTTGTTTTTTGTTTTTTGTTTTTTGTTTTTTGTTTTTTGTTTTTTGTTTTTTGTTTTTTGTTTTTTGTTTTTTGTTTTTTGTTTTTTGTTTTTTGTTTTTTGTTTTTGCCTTCCTCACTGAGGTAAGGCTATAATCCTGCTCTAAAAATGAACTTTTTATTAAAAGCTCAAAGACCCACCTTCATGTATACATATCGACTCAGAATCGAAAACTGAACAAATGTCTGTGTGTGTTTATGTGTGTGTGTATGTGTGTGTGTATGTGTGTGTATGTATGTATGTGACTAAAATTCTCACTGAGTTTTCTCAGCACTGGCTGAACCGATTTTGATCAAACCAGTTGCAATCGATTTGGTTTTTGGCGATTTTTGAGCGAAACCCCTATCTTCAAACGACGATAACTCAGGAATCACAAATCTTAGAGGGTCGGTCTTAGACTCAATTTTGAAGGAAATCGGACGTAGAATCCATTTCCGTGATCAAAATTTGGATTGAAATATTTGTTCTACCTGTATTGCGCAATTGAAAACTTTAAATGGCCGTATCTCAAAACAGCCCTATTTATTTTTTGAATTTGACCTCACCATCATATTCCCCGGCAAATTTTACATAAGAATCACTTATCGACAGAAAGGAATATGTTTCGTTCCAGAGATATCGAATTTTAAAGTTTTAAGAATTTGAGATTAACTAAATTAGCTTTATTCGCCACATCTGCTAGAAAAACTCGGGCGCGCTGATCAATAATTACTACCTGGTGTTCTGTAAGATGAATAATTTTTATAATTTTATACGATTTTGAGCTAATCAATACCTTGAACAATCTATTTTTTGCTTGAGGAATATTTATTGGGTAATTTTTAATGCACTGTTTTCCTGATCTCAGTGTCATTGAACCTAATTAAGTAAAATTTGAACTTTAAATATTTATTTGCAAATACTTAAGAGTTTTTACATTACAATTTTCGAAAAATTATCTATTATTTTTATATTTTTCCTAGTTCCTCATTTCTTCCCACTTTATCAAATTATGTCTTTTATTTCTTCTTTTATTTAAAGCGAGAACAAATGTAGAGCTGGCTGTAGTAGATGAAATCATGGGTTCTAGAGCTTTTGCCACGTGCGGTAGCAAAATAGAGCCATTCAACAAAAACCCCAAAATCTGCATTACGGTTTGAAGCGGTGTATGCACATCGGAAGGAACCGGTCAAGAAAAATTTCAAATGGGCAGCTGCAGCAGCGAAAGCAAGCCAGAGAGGGTGAAGGAAAGCCCCAAAAAAACGCTCCCTCTCCTTTGTTCTGCTGTTCGTAAAGCTGTTTCTTGACCCCTTTCCTTCCGTTCTGCATACTAGCCTTGAAGATTTATCATATTAAACCGATTTTTTATTTTGTGCCATTTTCATCTGAATAATTGATGATTTTGTTCAATTCTGGTACATTTGATTTCAAAAACAAAACCGTATACTTCTGATACATGTGGACAGCAGCTGTATCGTTTTCCAAAATTTCGAAATGATTGACAATAAAAAAAAAAGATTATTGTTCGGACGGTGTCGAAATCAACACAACTGAGTTTCATCTTTATGTGTGTGTGTGTGTGTGTGTGTGTGTGTGCAACCAACCAAACGGGACCACGCGGTCGCTTCTTACAAATTGAGTTGTTTCCATGTATTTTTAGCTCTCATTCTATACATGCAAATAACTCGCATAGGCATTTGGAAGGTGTTAGCTCTGCCGAGCTTCGGTGACCCATTTCTACGCTGGCTAGCCGAGCGCGAGGTACTTCAGCTTTGTCGACAAGCCCCGCCCTGAAGAACGTTTGGACCAATCGGGTTCAAACGTTATTTAGAACTTCCGAACCCTTGTCAAATGGACAAGGACCCAGCGCGTATATAGTTGATGGTGGTAACAGTATTCCTAATTCCAGTCATAGCTCACCACAAGTCGCGATGGCCTAGTGGTTAGCATTTTTGCTTATCAATCCAAAGGACGGGGGATCGAACCCCGACTCGAGCGACTTTGATTTTTCGTATATGTTCAGAGTTTCAAGATTTATATTTCCTATACTTTCTCGTTGGGAGCAGATGGGAATCGAACCCAGGACCATTCGCTTACAAAGCGAACACCGTAACCAGTCAGCCACGGCCGCTCCTCACAACTGAGTTTCATCTTTATCAGGTAATAAATCAGATTAATCTTTATGATTTTCTGACATTTTTCAGTTTTATACTTTCCAGAAATCCTCCTCCTTAATCATGCTTCACCAATGTTTTATTCATGTTAATTCATATTTTTTAACACGATAATGTATCGTACACATTTTCTTAAGTGTTACTAACCAGATCAATTGCAATTTCCTGCTAGCTCTGCGGGAATTCCATTCTACCCTGTATTGCGTGTCGTTCTTGATCTGTCCTGTGGGCTAATTTACTAATGATTATTTGGAATGAAATCTTATTTCAATAAATAACCAGGTAGCAGTTATTGATCAGCGCGCCCGACTACTTCTAGCAGATGCGTCGAGTGTAGTTGATGTAGGTAATCTCAAATTCATAAAACTTTAAAATTCGATATCTCTGGAACGAAACATATTCCTTTCTGTCGATAAGTGATTCTTATGTAAAATTTGCCGGAGAATACGATGGTGAGGTCAAATTCAAAAAATAAATAGGGCTGTTTTGAGATACGGCCATTTAAAGTTTTCAATTGCGCAATACAGGTAGAAAACATATTTTAATCTAAATTTTGATCACGGAAATGGATTCTACGTCCAATTTTCTTCAAAAATGATTCTAAGACTGATCCTCTAAGATGTGTGGTTTTTGAGTTATCGTCGTTTGAAGATAGAGGTTTCGCTCAAAAATCACCAAAAAGTAATTTTTTTGGGAGGGTACAAAAATGGAGGGGGTGGTACGATTTGGATGAAATTCGGGATTTTTGCATGTTTTGATAGTCTCAACAGCTCTGCCAAATTTGAGCAGAATCGGAGATGGTAATTTTCAAATTTGCATTTTTTCTTGCACACTTCAGGTGGAATGACCCGTATATCATTTTTTTCAGTAAGGTCTGGGACTATTAGTCCCTTTCCATACCTAAAACTTTGTCGAAGACACCAAATAAATCAAAAAATCATTCAAAAGATACACTTTTTAGAATTTTTTTATATCATTTTTGTATGAACAGCTATTAAATTTTTATGAAATATTATATGGACAAACTAATGATGCAAAATGGCTTCTTTGGGCAAACCGAAGGCACCAAAAAAGTTTCAGTCGGATTGAAATTTTCTCAACAAAAATACCGGT
The DNA here is from genome assembly GCF_015732765.1 of Culex quinquefasciatus. NCBI lineage: Eukaryota > Metazoa > Arthropoda > Insecta > Diptera > Culicidae > Culex > Culex quinquefasciatus. Next base: position 55,107,481 of record NC_051863.1, on the reverse strand, counting down.
TTCGTAGAGAATTTCTCAGAAGAAAAGTATTTAGTGACAGAAACATTGAAAAATCAATCATAAAACTCTACTGTTATGTTTATTCGATTGTCAATCAATCGTCATAACATTGCATCAAAAGGCATTTTCAGATATGCAATCAAATCCGACTAATCTACCTCATGGTAACAACCCTCATCCTACAGAGGTCTTCTTTCTTTGATTGATCCGACACGTGCCCAGTGGGGGGTAAAGTACACGCACACACATCCATTAGGCCCATTTCCGGAGCCGGATTCTTCCGGTTTTGATTTGTCGACAAATGCCCCAGCCCCTTCTCTCTCCTAGTCCAATTTCCAGTGAAAGTCCTTTCAACTTTAGAGAGAGATTAGTTGGCTCAAATGATGCAATCAAGATTACACAAAAAGGGGAACCAGAAGTTGGGGGAAGGGGAGGTCGGAATTCAAACCCAGAAGAACGACGTCAGAATTCATTTGTGTACCTTAATTAAAGAGATATGCATCAAACAATTTGGTCTCGTTTGTGAAACCTGCCATGTGACCATCATCTCAGGGGGACCTGATGGGATGGAGTGTGCATGCGTTTCGGGTCGGTCTTCCCTCCCTCCCTTTTTGGAGCAACAATCTTGGTGATGTTTCGTCCCGTAGGTTTACATTATGGATGAGCTGAGTGCATTGCATAACGTAAAACCAACAAAGCCAAGGTGGGCTGTCCCAACTGACCGTGCCGGGCCCATTGTGTGGTCGTTCTGGCCAACCGTACTGGTTCTGAGGAGAATCGTGTAAGCACATTTCAGGGAATAGTTGCAGAATTTTGTTTCAAGCAAAGTTCAACTTCCCAGAGCATTTCTCAAGAGCATCAGCGCACGCCACTGTAAGACACATAATCCTGTCCCTTCAACATAGAATGCAGCAGCACCGTACTCACCGGCAGTCAATCAGCAGGGCCCGGTCCTTCTGGCCGGCCACCGAGATAAGCTGGTCCATGATCCCGCAGGGCATGTTGGCGAACGTGTGCTCGGCCTTCTGACAGATCAGAGCCTTATCGCCGGTTCTGAGGGGAGAGAGAGGTTAGACATTCAAAAGCAGCATTATATCCGACCCGAAAGAAGCCGTGAGTTTGGTTCTTACTTTTCAAATTTCCTGGCCGTCAGCAGCTCCAGAAAGGTCAGCGTGGCCACCTCCAGGGCGGCACTGCTGGACAGACCGCCGCCGATCGGAACGTTCGTGTGGATGACCGCGTTGAAGCCCGGGATGGACTGGCCAAAGTGGAACATGACACCCTTCACGTAGTTCAACCATCTGGAAGTGGAGGAAACAGGGTTTAATTGTGTTTTGAATTGAAATTTTAAAGTTACGTTAAATACATTTTTCGTTGAAATGCAAAAAGTTCACACTTTTTTAAATTGAGTAGAGCTAAGCTTAAAATAATAAATATTTCCGATAACGACTAGCCACGTACTTGTCGGTCGCCATCGCACAAGATGTTTTTCCAGGGACTCCCCACGAAACAGCATCGGTACGGCTTCGTCGGGAATTAATATCCCTGCACTGAGCAACCAACCAAACATTGGGAACGTGAGATTATGGCCACGCTGATTGCAGTGAAAATTTCGCCGCCCAAAATTGATACATACAACAGAAGAAGGACAAAAGTTAGAGTGTCTAAAATTTAATTTTAAAAGCATCTAGAAGTTTTTAATAAAATTCAAAAATGTATAAATATATATGCCAAACACAAACACAAAAATAAAACAAAATTTAAAACGAAATTTGAGTAACCCTAACGTGCATGTGCATCCAGTTGAGATAATAATGGCCGGCTTGGCGGTGAAACATCACAAACATCGCTCATTGTACCGACCAGGGATGCCAGGTTTTCCCCCCACAGAATCCCCCCCCCCCCACCCCTTCCCAAATACACCACCAGCGTGTGGCAACCGGGACGGGCCGGTTCTTCTTCATTTTCATATTCATGTATTTAAATTAAATAATACGACATCAAAATTCGCGGAAAATTTCGCATAATGAATGTGAGTGTGTGTGTGGGTGCGTGGGTTTGGGTAAACGTGTCCATAATTCATGCAAATTTTAGGCCGCTCCGTGGTGGTGCTCTCAGCCTCTACGAAAACAAAAACAAACCCTGGGAAAACTAGTTCGGGGAAATGGACACTTAAGTGAGCTCATGTCACTGATTTGTATAAGTTGGGTAGAATTAGTCTTTTTGATACACAACATAATTCCAAATAAAGTGCAATGAAATAAATATTTTTTTTTAATTTAATAATAATGGATAGAAAATATAACTTCCAGGCTCAAATTTGGAAGGGGCCTTTGGTCTTTTTGGTGTGGCCTATTTAACTATGATATCTCGCAGCAGTTATTCAATTTCAAACTTCAAAATACAGTATCTCGAGAATTAAAGGGAAAAAATCATCAAAACCATGCAAAAAATTCTTAGGAACACAATTCACAAATTCACAAAAAAAGTTTTACTATGAAGTTTAGTCATGCCTTACTGAAAAACATGAATAGCATTGATGATTTCATATGGGTAATTCTCTACCAACTCACACGAAATCGGGAAAAGTTGCCCCGACCCCGCTTCGATTTGCGTGAAACTTTGTCCTTAGGGGTAACTTTTGTCCCTGATCACGTTCCGTTTTTTGATATCTTGTAACGGAGGGGCGGTACGACCCCTTCCATTTTTGAACATGCGAAAAAAGAGGTGTTTTTCAATAATTTGCAGCCTGAAACGGTGATGAGATAGAAATTTGGTGTCAAGGGGACTTTTGTGTAAAATTAGACGCCCGATTTAATGGAGTACTCAGAATTCCGAATAAACGTGTTTTTCATCGAAAAAAAAGAACACTCAAAAAGTTTTAAAAATTCTCCCGTTTTCCGTAACTCGACTGTAAACACAGTTTTCTTCATGTTTAAAGGATAAATTAACAGGAACCCACTTCTGGAAAAGTTAGGATTTTCGTTGTCCTTTATAGGACCCCCCTAATTTTTGCTTGAAAATGAGCAGTTCTTCGCTTTATTTTAGTATAGTTCCTTAAACTTATATTATTTCGACTTACTGAAGTTAAATAACCAATCAAAAAATGATTGAATAGTTAATTAAATCATAAAATAGAAATGCTTTTTTGTTATGAAAATGCTAGTGGCCATGGCTGATTTCGGAAGACGAAATCAAAACACTTATTTTGGTAAAAAGAACAATTCAATGTCAGTCAACATTGTTTTAAATGATGCAGAACATGCCAAATAAAAGATTTGCAGTCAAAAACACGCTTGAAATTGGGGTTTTATTGATTTTTTCATCAAAAACCCTTCAGAGGGTCCACTATAGGGAAGGAGTCCACTAATGGATAACGTACCCTATCTCAGAAACGAAATGCTCGACTTTTAAAGTCTTAGAGAGAAATTGTGTAGGACATTTTCCAAGCTATAAAAAAATACTTCTTTTGACATACACAAAAATCCAACAGTAAGGACTGGCGCCTTAGCCCACTCGGCCATCAGACCGATGAAAAGCTGTAAGGATAAACGCATATATGAGCTTGACATTTCGGTCAAGTAGGTTTTCCATACTGATGGGCTACATATTTCAGGGTGTAAAATTACATGAAGTTGTATAATATAATGCAATATTTGTTTTACCCCCAGGCCTTTTACATGCAGCTGGATTATTGATCCCTTCACTGTAGAGGGTGACGAGCGGGAATTCCCGGGAAAAAATTCCCGGGAAATCGACCATTTTTTGACCTCTCGAATCCCGGTAAATTTGGTCGAGACTCCCGGGAATTTTTATACACATAAATATCGAAGCAACATTTGAGAAATTCTAAATTGTTTAGAACATTGGGCTTTCTAATTTTCTTATTCAGAAAGAGTAAATTTAAATTTGTCAAAAATTCTAATAATTATAATTGAGATAAGCCAAAACAATGTGGATTCCAAAATTTACCTTACTTAACAGTTATACCCTAGAAATGGAAAACTAAAAAAAAATGAATATGACACATTCTCCGGCAATGTACACCTTAGGATGAAATTTTGAAAAGCGTGTATGAGCTATTTGGATATTTTTCCTCGATTCTAGACTACTTGAAGCTTCAAAAATCAAGGTTTTCATTAATTGAACTTTTGAATATCATTATGTACAAGTTGATTAAGTTATGCAACAATTTGTGATAAAATCAGCGTTTTAAAACATTTTTCTAAAAACTCCTGGTTTTCATCGAAATAAAATCCAAAAATTATTCTTTTGATTGCATTTTGTAGGTTTTTAGATGTGCTAAACGGAAATGTCATGGATTTACATTTTATCTTAAGTTAAGTATTTTTTCAAACCAGTGTAAGTTTAGCATTTTATTGCGTTGCAACGTCACGAAAAAGGGACAGTTGTTTATGTTAACAGAAAATAAACATTCAATCATTTTGATATTTCGGATGCTCTTTGTACTTGGAAAGAGCTTTCTAATGCAACCTAGAGCGACTAAATTGGTTGTCTAGATCCAAAGTTACAACAGGTTTAAGTTTGCGTTGCAACGTCACGAAATTTTAAATCATATTGGTCACATGGCAAAAAAGGTGTCTGCGTAGTTGATCGTTGGAGATCAAAGGATAATAAATATTATATATGTTTTATATAATGTTTCCGAGCCTATTTACAGAAAAATTGTACATGGGTCATTCACAAATTCCGTCACTTAAGTTTGTATGCAACTCGAAAAAACTAGGTATTTTATAAAACTTGTTGAATAAATCAAAATAGACCGATGTTCACAAGGGGGAAAAAATCTAAAACTTTCAAAAAAAAACACGTGGTTACTGGATGGCCCCTTTATGATAAACTGATTTATGTGAGGGTTCATTCTAACACAACGCGACGATTTTTTTTATCGCACACCTTTATGTAGGCCAATTTACGGTGAAATTAAATAATAATCACGTGATTCGTTTTTTTTTACAAACTTTTGTCACTTTGTTGTTGGACGAACCCTTACCTAAATAAGTTGTATGCAATGTTTAGTTGTTCGCAATTAAAAATGTTATGTTGCGCAGGTAAACAGTTTTATTATTTCCTCAAATTTAATTTAAAAAGCACAAAAGTCATCAAAATAAGTTACGTTGTTTCCAGATCACCCCTTAGGGGCCATCAACAAACGATATGGGAACTTTAGTTATAAATTTCTGCCCTCCTGAAAACTTGACGCTCCATACCTCCCTTCTAAAACTTTCACGTGTTTTGTAAATTTCCCAAAACGATTAAAATATTAAGGGAGCGTTCTTGCATTACGTAACAAAACATTTATATTTTTAGACCCCCTCCACCCCCTGGTAATACATTTCCGATACATTTTTGTATAAATCCTCGAACCCCGCCCTCCCCTTGATATTACGGCGTTACGTAATGCATGGACGCCCCATAACATGGATAGAGGAGGTGGGAGGGGGCTGTCCTTCGTGATAATCGAATAATACAAATATTTTTACTTTGAAAATGCTTGGAAAACTTCGTATATCGTACTGCTACTGTGAAAGCGGTAAAGGGGAGGGGGTCTAACATGGGCGGGCCAATCAATTCACATGTCCTTGTACTGTCTTTTAATGTCTTATAATAAAATCATAACCTGAAGTTGCTCAAACTAACAAAAACTATGATTTATTTTGAAACTAAAATTTCGTGACGTTGCAACGCAACGAAAAACCCTGTTTTCAAAAACAGTGCGTTGCAACGTCACGAAATGTTAATGGTCTTTAAAAATCGAGGTTTGATTTTTTCGAAAAACTAATGATTGCATTCAATTTGTTGGCCAATTTTACACTAAAAATGGAAGAAGAACTACAAATTTGCCATTTAACAGAGCAGAGTTAATGGCGAAACATGAATTGGGTCAGGATTGAGAAAAAGTCACGCGTTGCAACGTCACGCTACATATTCCCCTCTCAAAAATAGAATATTCGCTTAAAATAATGTTTCAACATTGTTTCTTATAGGAAATTTAATGTACTTTCCGAATCTGTAATAACATATGTACCTTTTCAATGTATTTTTTTAGTTACAGCCGAAATACTGAAAAAAGAAAAGTCAAAGCGTTGCAACGTCACGGCGGAATGTGTCATATAATTTTTAATTATTATCTCTTAGAGGGAAAAGCCAAGTCAAGATACGTTCAATTTTCATATCCTCCTCTTTTTTTTTGGTGCCAAATAGTCATTTTGTGACTCACATCTACCTTAATATTAAATTATATTTTGAAAAAAATTAAAGCTCTAGCATTGTAAAGTTCAGGTACAGCAATTGTGAACATGCGGGATTTTCTGACAACTGTAAAAATTTCATCAGTGAATATTTACAGTTGATCTTAATTTTCCTTCTTTAAACAACTTTAAATTGTTGTTTTGAGTCGTTATTTATCATATTGTAAAAATGCCACTGCAAGGAAATTTAATATCTGCTACATTTTAACTTAACAACAATCTATTAATAAGTTCATGCAGCTTTTGAAAAATCACTTAGTGCGAATGATGATTCCTAAACATTTGAAACTACAATGTTGGGTCCAAATAAGCGCATTAAACGATCTTGTATAAACAGATTCAGAATGTAGATCAAAAGGAAGAAATAGTCCCTCAATAATGAGGCTACTATAATTTACTTTATATTATTTATTTTTTTACTTTTTTACTAAAATTAACGTTTTATTGAATAATTATTAACTATTTGTAACTAAAATTGCTGAAAAAAAAACAAATTTATTATTATTCTTTTTAAATTATTGACACTTTTGGCATAATTGAAAAAAAAATCCCGGGTCCCGGGAATTCCCGGGAAATTGCAAAATTCAACTATCGATTCTCGGGATATTGAAAATCTTGAGAATCGTCACCCTCGACTTCACTGTAACTTGGATTTTGCCCGTAGTTTTCTCTCGCACTTTTAACAACAAGAATTCACAAAACTAGGCAACCGCTCGTTGTTTATTTACATTTCCAGTCGCAGTTTCCACCAAACTGGACATTCGCACTTCAAAACTGCGAGCTGGAAAACCTCGGCTCGCTTTGATCATTTTTGAAGAAACTCAAAACATCTCAAGCCAGTCTGACAAGTCGCTATAGTGCGATCAGTAGCAATAATTTAGTGCGAAGTCCGAGTTAGTAGGAATTGCGCAATATTACACAGAATTTCATAAAATAATGCAAAGTTTATTTTACACCCAGGCCTTTTACACGCAACTGGATTACTACTTTTTTAGCTGTGTACGGAATGCATGGACAGAGTTTTATCCAAATCAAAAAATTAAAATGTATAAATCACGTAAAAATTTGCAAAATCGAACACACAAAAAAAAATTCGGGGTGTTACATAAGTTCTGATGTAACACTTTTGCACGTCATAGAACATTTAAAGTTAAATGAAATTTGATGTAAATTTACGAAAAATTGTACGTAAAAACATGATTTTACGTGTGATTCAACCGTTTACGTAGAACTCAAGTTTGCATCAACTTTCGAGTACATTTAAATTTTTTCTGTGTATAGCACTTCTGGAGTTTTTATTAAAAGGTCCAATGAACCAAATTTTCAGTTTTTGCTGTTTAAATGTTTTTTAAATACCCCTGACTCAAGGCGGTTTCAAAAACACCCAAAAAACAAAAGCTGGAAAATTGGTATATTGGACCTTTAAGAAAACTCCAGACTTCTATATTAATATCATGAAATAATATCAAGGTTTAATTTTTCAGAAACAGCAGACACAATTTTAGAGCATCAAATTTTCCGGGTTTACAAAATTTTCGGGCGACGGGAAAAAAGGAATGGAAAAATATACAAATTTTCTAATTTAATATGGTATCTTTTGAATTGTACCAAATCAAAAAATATAATTTGTATTTACAAAGAAGTATTCATTTTTAGGTCAAATTTAAAATTTGGAGTAAAATCCATGCTCCAACCATAAAAATGCTTTTAAATTTATCTTTGTGACCGATTCGAGGGAATATGTTTGAGAATACACATAAAGTTCATGCAAATCATGTTTTTCATGGCAAATAACTTGTTCTAGATCCAGTCTCACTGGTTTCAGCTTATGATAAATGAATAAAATCATTAGTTTCATCTGGAAAATCTAACTTATCGTGCTTTTTCACTTGAAGCACAATTTTGTTAAATCACAACTCAATGTTTGCCGTCGAATATGAAACTGAGATTTTTTATGATTTTTAAGGCTGCTGCAAATATTTTTGAAAATTTGCATCCTTTCACCCTTCATGACGGTCCTAAATATAAAGGGGCGAAAAAAAATCTAAACACTTTGAAATTTCAAAGTATTTTTAAATTCAACCAGCTGATTTTTTTTAAATGCGTTTTTCTCAATTAAGGTCTTGACCAGAGGGCGTTATTATCATATATTCAAATGATTTAACAACAATTTTAGCTAAAAAAAAGTTACCAAAAAAAAACTTTATTTTCATTCCATAATTTAGAAATTTTTGTTGCCAAACAAAAAAGCAAACTCTATTCCCAGTGTGAATGGTTTGGATATAAATATTATCTGAAATAAATCTGAAATGAATTTGATTTTTTTCTGATTATTTCAATATAAAAAGTAGGTTGAAATAAATAAAATCAAGTTAGGTCTTCTAATGATTTTTTGTAAATATTCAAAACATTGCCCAGTGGTCCAGACGCAAAATTAAGTGGAAAATTGATTTTCCAAAAAAATGGTAAAGTTTTGGAGCTTTGGTGTCTTTAGAAGAGTTGCTGCAAATAAAAAAGGCGAAAACTTTTGGTTTGGTTGAAAATAAGGGTGGTTCACGGTGATTTTGAAAATCTAACTTTTCAGGAATATTTTTTGTCATGTAGAAAGTTGTTAGGCCTCCTGCAATCTGAGCAAACCTTCAAAAATCAGTTTTTTTGAACATGGCAATTCAGGGTTAAGTTTTAAAAAAGTGATATTCGAGACACTTTTAGAGCTATAAAAGCAAAAAATTTTATTTTGGACAAACCAATTTGAACTTTTGACCCTTAAAAGTTACAGCCATTTTAAGGTAAAAAAAATTAAATGTCACGATAAGGCGCAAATCAAATTTTAAGCGCTAGGTTGCATTTAGAAGGGGAGATCCAACACAAACGCTGAAGAAATCTCAGGGTTGTTTTTCTTCAAACTCGAGATATCTTCATTTGAAAAAGTCTAATTGTCAAGGGAAAACCATATGGGACAACCCTAACGAAATTAAAATATTGCCCAAATATATGTATTTCTTTGTAATTTTGCCCACTGAATCTGCCTTTAGGATTGATCATATTTTGGGTTTCCATGAAAAAAACAAAATGGCATTGGCATACGTTTTTAGACTAGTCTTAAATCAAATTTTCTGTGCACTTAGTTTGCAAAAAGTTTTAAAATTCATATGAAAATATTTCTGGATCTTATGTGTAACCCATATATGATGGAAGTGAAGAAATTCACTTAGTTTTAAGCCAGTGGTTTTTTTTTTTTTCAAAATGCCTGATTTTTTCCATAATAATTGAAATTTCGTCACACTTTCCGCAAAACCCGATGGTGGAAATTTTCACTCGGTTGTCCACGTTTTGGCCACTTTAGCACCCACCCCTTTGGGTATACTCGTGGTGCATAAAATGCAAAAGAGCACATGTGCATGGGATGATGCTGAACAATATATGATGATGTATGTAAACACACACACACACGCGCACGCATGCATTTGCCGGGTCTGGTCTGGTCGGAAAATTGATTAATTTTATTCGGTGGTTTTTCCGGGCTGGAAAACACACACTCAACCCCACACAATTCATCTCTTGGGAACGGGAAGCTTTTCCTGACGTTGGAAAGCTGTTTTATGCGTGCAAGGCCGGCGTTTTGCGACTGTGTGTGGATCATTGCTGATAACGAGAGAGAGTGAGGGACTATTTTTGGAACATACGTGGGAGTGCTTTTTGCCCAAACGACATGTGTTCGATACACACACACACTCCTTGGGAAAACAATACCGATTGTGTGGATGTTGTTGGTCAGCTGCTGCCTGCTCATAT